>NW_027472596.1:1717500-2259779 GCF_030347505.1 Rhynchophorus ferrugineus | reverse complement strand
TGGATAGGGCGATGCCGTGCCAGGTGGCCGTAGCGAAGACCGTTCAGAAGAGTAGGTGCTCATGGAATTCGTGATATCGGCGCTCAGTCTCGTTTGATTTCAGATAATCGGTCGGTAGCTATGAAGATCGCCATACAGATGAACTGTAAGCTTGGCGGGTCGCCGTGGGGTTCTACCATGCCTAGATTTACGATGGTCGTAGGGTAAGTGACGTAACGTTGTTTCAAACGATGACGGTACTCAAATGAGTACCCATATTTTCAAAACTCCCATGGGTACGAATTAAAACCCGCTGTTTTAACATAAGATGGCTCCAGGGAAACCTGGCCATGATATGTCAAGGGAAGACTGTAATATGACGTTATGTTTTTTAGGATCGAATTTTTCCACTATTTGTTTTCTCTGCAATTCTGTTAGCGACTCATCTACTACTTATTTTAGACGACTTTCTGTAATATTGCCGTATATTTAAACAACGGCGCACTACAACGGTATAATTATTATAGCCTCTTTTATCTTTTTATATGTATCGGAACAATACAGGCTATTTACCAAACTTGCGGTATTTGTTCCTTTTCCCATACTCCATACTAATTCTTTTGCGCCTCCTTTCAGTTACGACGTCTGCCGTGATACTGCCAACAAAGGGAAGAGTTTCGCCGGAATGGTGGCCTCCATTGATGTAGGATGCTCACAGTATTTCAGCATGGCAGTGGAGCACGCGCAAGAGCAAGAGCTCAGCAGTAACATAGCCGCCTTTGTCACGTTGGCCTGCGAACACTTCCAGTCGCGGAATGGTGTATATCCAGGTAAGGACGCGGTGTCCGGTACCACCGACGATTTTCATCTTATATCGTTTCAGAACGCATAGTGGTATACAGAGATGGTGTGGGCGACGGTCAGATAAAATACGTGAAGGAACACGAGGTGGAATTGCTGAAGGAGAAGCTGAAGAGCGATCTGTTCAAGGACCGACCCCTGAAGCTGGCCTTCATCATAGTATCGAAGCGTATTAACACCAAAATTTTTAGGGCCCAAGCGGACGGGCTGAGCAGCAATCCACCGGCGGGTACGGTCGTCGACGACGTCATCACGTTGCCGGAACGGTACGACTTCTTCCTGGTGTCCCAGTGTGTCAATCAGGGAACCGTAGCGCCTACCAGTTACAACATCATCGAGGATACATTGGGCATAGACGCCAACAGGATCCAGAGGTTCACCTTCAAGCTCACGCACATGTACTTCAATTGGTCCGGTACCATCCGCGTGCCGGCTCCCTGTCAGTACGCCCACAAACTTGCTTTCATGACGGCCCAATATCTGCACAGGTGAGTTTTTGTGTCGATTAAATCTTTGTGTCTTGCCGCCGCATTCACTATTTTATTTAATAGTATTGTGACTTCTCTTAAAAGTATAGTCTATTCAAAGTTTTTTGTCATGGATATTTGTGACGTCGAAACATTGCAACGTTGCCGCATCAACTCTGTGTTTTAATTCAATTTAGCTTTGACATACAAGAAAATTCTAATCTAAATAAAATAATTGAACAAAAATGTTACGAATACAATTTATTTTAACATTATAGTACATAACATAATACATATACTATTGAAAGACTTAAAACTATAATTAAGAACATTGGTATAATAGTTTGTAGGTTAGATTTGTTTTGTTTACATTGAACTCCTTCCACGCCACCCATGAGGCAGAATTTCTAGGCGCGTTTTTTTTTATGTAGTGGTATCCCCTGGTAGAGGCCTAATCATCTACCTAATTAACAATTATATATCTCAGAAGCGAGTTCATTCTAGAGCATATTTACCTTTTTACGTTTAGTTCTTCCTTCGATGGTGTGTTTACTTGTTAAGTCATCTTGGCATCACTGTATATTTTATTTCTTCTGCTACTATCTGTGTACACCATTCTTCATAAACTTAGTCACTGAATTCCGTCTAATGCATTTACCATATCTACAAAACCAGTTGTATTCAATCTCTACTCATACATTCTAACTTATTGCACATGTTTAATTTTGAACAATTACAATCATATCTGTGCACACAAATCTTTCACGCCCTACAATACCATTTTCTACAGTTATATTCAATTAATTATGTGCATACCTTTAGTTGATTACACTCTCATCACTCTGTCTCAGGAATTTCTGGCACTGCACATTCCAGCATTATCACATATCCTGAATGTTTCCTTCAGTCACTTTCACTTTCCGACGCAATCACTAAACTGTTAATTTCTAATCTGTCTAAAACATGTTCACGATTCCACCATTTATCAATTACTTCCTCTGTATGTCTTACCAAGTTCATCCAAACTGAAGGTGTTATAGTTGACAATGCTTCCTTCCACATATCCAAACAGTTTTTGTTGGATTATCCTTCTTGACCAGCAATATATCTGCAATTAATTATTAATAAATATAATACGCGACATCGGTAATTCATAAGACCATTTTCCAATTTTGGCCCAAGTTAGAAGCAGAGCCAAAATTGTAAAATTTCGATAGTCCATATCTCGGAAACTATAAGAGATAATGCAATTTGGTAATCGACAACGTACTTACCATGCCGAATTAGCAATATATCTGCAATTAACTATTAATAAGTATATATAACCAACAAAACCTAATCGAATACTATTGAAACTTTTACCTTTTTCCATCAATATTTGTTGTCTTTACACTTTTTTTGTTACTGTCTTGCCAAGAGTGCCACAATGAACCATTTTGAAATATTCAAGTTTCTTATATTATTTTAATTTTAAGGTAATATCTGGAAGTTCCATTAAACCTATCCGAGGGTTATCTTTACACCGTTTAAAATCTATACCCTGTAAGAGTGTATACCTCAAAAAGCTACATGTCCCTAATTCTTTTATGTATACTTTCCAGAGAGACAATTTTCTCTAACGTATTATTCTTCATTTTGTAAGCGATGTTATTCACACTACCCACAGTAATATTTAGCACGCCGGCACACTGCTAAAACACATATTCATTAAAATTGTAGGGGCTTATATTATTTAATATCATCAATAATTACCTCTCTAACGAAATTTACCGGCAAAGAGGGCCTCCGTTACCCCGTTTCTTTTCGAAATAATCTATTAAAGCCGCAATCAATTTGTGACCCTGAATATCTGAAGTAATATGATATATTACGGAGCGACTTAAAATTTATCAAAATAAAGGGCTAAAACCTGTAATAATAGGTTTATAACCTGTAATAATTATATGTAATGTTTTGAGTAATTTAGCGTACATCTGACAACCGAACGGTGACCACCTGTCAGACATATGCAAAATTCTAGAAAACAATTATGATACGAGGTTTTAACTCTTATCTATAAATTATTGTGGCTGTATAATTAACTGTAGTTTTTAGATATATTATAATGTTAAAATAAATTATATTTGGTAACATTTTTGTTCAATTATTTTATTTAGATTAGATTTTTTTTATGTCAGTGCCAAACTGAATTATAACTTAAGAGTTGTTAAGAGGTTTTAACCCTTACCTATAAATTATTGTTGCTTTATTTTTGTTCAATTATTCTATGTAGAATAGAATATTCTTGTATGTCAAAGTCAAACTGAACTAAAACTCAGAGTTGATGTGGTAACATTGCGATGTTTCGACAACACAAATATACATGGCGCTTTACTAAAAAAGCTTTGAATAGACATTATATTAAGTTGCTTTTGTTCAAAATAACCGATTATAGATCTAGTCTTTTTCTGACTATCTAATGGTAATCATAATATGTAAATTATCATAAATATTTTGTATTGTACTGCATTGCCCATCAGAAAGTCATAAGGAAACCAAGGCTCATTATCCCTGAGATATTTGGAATATTGACATTATTTTAAAAAATTACAGTTCCAAAAAAAAAGTTAATTTAATTTAATCTACTGTTGTTGTTTAGGAAGAGTGGAGGAAGGTTAACGGAAATGATCACCGAAAGGGGTCACCATGTTTATAATATTGTATTTGCCATATTATTTGATAATTTCGCATTCACCATATTATTTATAATTTAGCATTCGTCATATTATTAAATAGTTGATGAAATCGTTTTTTTTTTTCTTTAATAGACCTGCCATAGCCGGATTGAACGAGACCCTATATTTCATGTGATGGATCTATGCATGTGAACAAAGTTGTTTCTTTTAGGAGAAGAATTTTTTGTTTTGTTTTTAAGAGATCTCAGGTTTTGTTTTTATTCACACATACCTAAACGATGTAGTTCATAAAGGCACTTTGGAAGTTCGTCCACCGTACCTGATTTAAAGTTATATGTTAGTTAATATAGGATTACATTTTAGAATTAAGACATGAATGTACATTCTTTTTTAATATCATAAGAGTTTTGACATTATTTTCATAATAATAAAAACTATATAACAATAAACAACAAAAATATTTGTTTTATTCGAACTTCCAGTCCAGGATCTTCAGGTAGGCGGCCTCGGCCCTCTCGTTTACTTGCCAAGCCTCCAGGTGCATCTAAAACTATAAGAAAAAACGCTACGCTCTATAGCTATAGGGTTATAGTGAGTACAGACATGAAGGAAGCGAATGGTTCTGTCTCTGGGCGTATATTGTAATCGGCAAACGTATTCTCCGTAGCGGTATTTTCTCGTGATCGAAATTAACTCGAAAATTCGGGTCCACCAAATTTATTTAATGGTTTGGTTCGGAGGCGCGTATACTTTTCACAATAGCATAAGAAAGAAATTATGATTGGTTATGGTAAGATAGAAAATACGAATAATATTGAAATCTAACTCATTTGAAGATTATGGTAATAAGACATAACACTCTTATGTTTATACAACTTTAGTATTCTACTTATCGATTCCTAAAGATATTTCAAACATTTACAATTCTGTAATGACTAAAAAATAATCTAAATCATCAGAAGATATATTCAGCCGAAAATAAAATACCGTATATGTTGAAATTTCACTATGAGGTAGACATTATAAAAATATAAATTAAAAATATTACCTTTATTACTTTATACCTTTACTTTATTACTTTACAAAAGTCCTTTTGAAATTCATTTATAGTATTTCTGGTCAAAAACATAAGTGAAAAATGAAGTTCGTTAAATAAACAAAGTATGTATTTTATTTTTTTATCCTCTGAGTATGTTGCATTGTTGCTTTAGGCGAGTTAGATGGTATGGCCTGTTTTGGTGACTGTAAGTTCCTTTTTTCTCCCAGTGCTGGATACATTTTTTTTGCAACACTTTATGGACTAGGCATCCCCTATAATTTGCAGGATGGTCACCGTCAGAGTTAACACATTTTACTTTGTCGTCACGTGTTTTGCGTGTGCAATTATTGGTCGCATGCTCTCCTGCGCATTTCACGCATCTACACAACTTGCAACAATATGTTTTAATTTCCCATATGCTTGACATCTGGCGCATTGTGGGTTGATTCTTTTTGTGTTTGGTGGCTCACATTTAATGACATTGTGGTCCAAATCATCAATCTCCTAAACATGTTTATTATTTCCTTTTGGCTTCAAATCAATATAAAATATTGGTAGTTGCACGACCGGTCACAAATCTATTGTAGGCAAATTTAGATTATTTGCGATGATACATTTTAGTTCAATTGATTCAATTGTGTTATTTTTGTGCTTGGTTGCACAGGACCATTTTTTTACTATCAAATATAATAAATAATCCAATTTAAATCGAAGCGCCCTAAAATTTTAAATGTTGGAATGCGGAAAAATAGAGAAAACGAGACTAAAACAATAAATACAAATCTTACTACTATGCAAAACTATATTTTATTGAATATTGCAGTTATTCAATATACAGCTGGCGGCAAATGTATAAATCCGCCACTATACCACCATTTATATATATATATATATATATATATATATATATATATATATATATATATATATATATATATATATATATGTATATATATATTTATATATAATATAATAATACTAATTTAACATATCGGCAACATTGCAGATGCCCCTCGAATGACAGTGTTTCAATGGTGTAAACAGCCGCTAGTATTCTTTTGTTTATAACCATACTTTTCACGATGGCATACCATAATAAAATGTCTTGTGAAACATTTTTCGACGGGACGTGTAGTTTTCTTTTCCTAAAAAACAATGTTTATTGCTAAAATAATATGTACCGTCTAAGAGTTTTTAAAAGAGTATGAAATTATTGTAAGTATGGCTGGTAGCATAATAAACAGTTATGATAAGGAAGAAAATACGAATAATATTGAAATTCACCACGTTTGAAGTTTATGGTAAGAATATAACATAAAACTCTTATGTTTATACGGCTTTAGTATTCTATTTATAGATTCGTGAAGAGATTTCAAACATATACATTTCTGTAACAATTACAAAATGATCCAAATTCACCAGAGGATATACAGTCCCAAGAGAAAATAATGTATATGTGTAAATTTCCCGATGAGGTAGACATAATGAAACCTTAAATTTAGAATATTACTTTTATGTTGTGGCACAAAATGTATAAATGTCAATCAGGCAATTCATCCGTCAATGATATGGACAAAAATTATATAAACTAGTATGAATTTATATTTACTGCATGATGTATTTTGTATATATTTTATTGCTATTTTGTAGATAATTGTTTACTGGGTTTAAATTATTTCAGACACTATTGCTATGTAGTATGAAAAAATAAAAGCTATCAAGTGCAAGATGATTTGGATGGAAGAGTGACAGTCCTTATAAGAGGATATTATGCTAGAATCCTTTCAAACCATAAAGTAAAAAATAAACTTCATAACAAGCACATTTGAGACATACCTTGGAGAAAATGAAGGATTAACACCTTGAAACCAGTGATATATTTGCTGTCTAAAGAATAACATAGGCAAGTGACTCTTTTCTCTAAAACTGTTGTGTTTAATAATTTTTATTTTATATTTTAGGTCGAAGATATGGCTCTTTTTATAAAAAAGCTAAGAAGCGATTGTTAAGTATAGTGCGTTTAATGGGTGGTTATTTTTACATGTTGATCTGTTCGTCACATTTTAAAATGTTTGCATTGCTTACAATATTTTAATTAATATTGCAAACTTAATATTTTCATGTTGTTAATAATTATTTTATATGAGGCTATTATTAAACATCTTTTCTCGTACTACTTGTGTAATACTTTTTCCATATTATTGTAACAAATTTCAAAGTTAAATATTCCAGATTCCTGCAAGTTATATATAAATATTTTAATTTTTCGTATTTTTATGGGGTTTTTATATAATTATATGTTTTATTATTATTAATCATTAATAGATATAAAACACGTAGTTATCATTCAAAATCATCTTTATAGTAATCATTAAATTAAAAGGAAAAACAGGGTTACTTTCTCGAAATCAAAACATGTCATTCATAATCGCCAATATTTTCCACGTTCACTCAAATTTGTTAACTAAATCCGTTCGTCCTGTTTGTTCTGTATCCTGCGTTCTGTTTGTCGCCAAGCGCCGAAAGTTATTGTGGCGAACACTGGAACTAAGCAAAGAGAATTCAGTTCTGCTCGTGCGCATTTTCAATTTTCACAGGAAATTCGCCCCGAATGCTCAAGTCTGTACCCACCATTCTATATCCTAAAATTGTTCATTTGGTTCTAAATGTATTGTTTGATATTTTGAGATATTTAATTTAAATATCATCTGTGGTGGTGTATATATCTGAGATACATTGGAAAATCGGGTTTATAACTTATAAACTAAATTATAATCATATTATTATTATCAGAATGAAGGAATTACAATTGAAATATTTTAATTTATTCGAATCTATATATTATGTCCAGCGCTAATTGCTAACTTCATTAGAAAGAAAAGTAAGAAAACTTATTTACCGACTGAAACGCGAGGGAATTGTCATTCATTTTCCCTCGCTTCCGTATAAGGGCTGATTGTATTTTTGTATTATTCGCCTATTTATATTAATATTTGCTGAGATTTACATGATTAATGAGTTTAAAAACTTGTGAGGGTTTAGTTTTGTTTGTTTCTTTAACAGGTAAGCAGTTTTCTAATATTTTTGTCCGTTAAGCAGCTTTGTTCTTTCTTAAAATTTATTCGTTTCTATTTACGCGTTAAAATCAACGAAATTTGTATAGGTTTGTAATGGAAAACAGACCGAGGGGCAGGGCTCACGGCCGAGCCAGAGGCGAACATCAGCAGGGCCGAGGCAGCGGCCCCAGACCGGGTCCCTCGCAAGGCTCATCTCGTCAAGGTGGCTCCAGAACTTTTGCACCGCAAGGAGCCTGGGGCACCCGAGGAGCTTCGCAACAACATCAAGCACCACAGGGCCAGTGGGGCCCCAAAGTCCAACAATCTCAGTCCCAGCCCCCGCCGCAAGCGTCAGGTCAACAGAGTCAGTGGGGCGCTCGCGGACCTCCAGATTCCCTTCCGCAGGTGAGACGTTGTTGATAACGTTATGAGTTATTGTGGGTGATATTATGCATAATTTGCAGCAATCTGCGGGACGTGGTCCAGGAACTATATGCGTTGAAGAACAACAACAAACCTTGGCAGCTCAAGGTAAGATTGTCTCTGATTCATTTTGTAGATGAGTAGTATTAGACATTATTGATTTATAGTTCGACAGATTGGTGGTACAGATGACGAGACACGTGGCGGAGGAGGGGGGGTTAAAGGAAGAACTAATCGGAAAGGAATCGTGGACACGAAGCCCAAACATTATGCGACCAAACAAGGTTAGGACCTCTAAACGTGCTTAAGACACAACAGATGATGGTTGATGATTTTCTATTTTGTAGGCTCGGATGGAGAAAAGATCTTGCTCAAAGCGAACTTTTTTCCGCTGCTGAGCGCGACCAAGTGGGGACTGAATCAGTACCGTGTCGATTTTAAACCGGAACTGGACAATACAAAAACACGACGGGCCCTAGTTCGCAGAGCCTTCGTAAACAAACTTTCTTCAGGCATATTGTTTGATGGTGCTGCTCTCTACACCCCAACCAAGCTCCAGCCAGATCCCTTGGAATTGGCTGTTGCTGATGATGGTAAGTGCTAAAGGACTACAGATTGTTTTTCATGATTTTAAAAGCGAATATATTTATACATTTATTGAGCGTATCAATTTGATCGATGAGCTTTTCCCACTTTTCTGGTAATATCATGATTTTGGCAATTTCTGGATTTTCTGAGCGAAAATCTAAACCAAATGATCTTCACAAGATCCTTTTAAAGTGAGATTTGCTCCGTTAGTATGAATAAATAACAATCTTTCTAGTTTAGGTTATATAGTAAACATATGGTTGCGCCAACCGATTTTTCCGGAGCTACTAAAGATGTGTATGATCTAGGATGTCTGTGATGGAATATTTTTTAATCCCATATTTCAATCGCGTCATTTGTTGATAGCAGAAAGTCAAATTAATGGTATAAAACATATGAATATGTGTCAATGGTTCAAAACCTTTTCGTTGTGCACATTTGGTTGACTGGATCTACACCGATATGTTTAAAAATGGCCAGCTAGTAACTCAATGATTCTGTAGCTAATTTAGCTACCAATTAGTCCCTTCGTCCTATAATTCAACATTATCCAATATCAATAACTGCAAACCTTCAACTCGACTCTCCTCTTGTTTTTTAATTTGGTATCAGTTTTATATATTTCCTCTCCCACGATGAGAAATCTATTCACTTCCAGTCTTTTAGCTAGTTCTGTGCTCTTACAGGCTATAGATTTTTGGAGTATTATTAAAAAAAAATTAAAAGCATGATCGCTAGTCTTTACATGCTGATACCAACATTGGAAGGTCTTTGTTATTTCTGTATGATATATTTTTGAAAATACCGAGCAGGTCATGTTTCGTCAAAAGAAGCATTAATCAAGAGGGATAACGTCTGGTAAATACGCCAGGTCATGCCGATTGTGTTAGCCGGGTTTATTTTCAAGTTTCCGTCGACTCATTGGCGAGTGATGTTTTGCAGATAACGTGAAATACTTGGTGTCCATTCGCTTGGTGGGAGAGGTGAACTGGGGCGACTGGCACTACCTGCAGATCTTCAATCTCATCGTCAGGCGTTGCCTGGAGTCGCTCGAGTTCAAGCTGCTGGGGAGAAATTATTTCGATCCTATGTACAAGGTGACTATACCGCAGTATAATCTGGAGCTGTGGCCCGGTTATATCACGTCGATGAGGCAGCATGAAAAACAGATCATGTTGAACATCGATCTAAACTTTAAGGTGCGTTCTAGGATATTTCGGCCAAGACTGAAGCTTATCACGTTCGTATATTTGCAGGTCCTCCGTACCGACAACGTCTATGACCTTCTATTGGAGTGTCAGAACGATCGTAACGCCAGGAAAGAGTTCCAGCAACGGGTGATGGGCTGCATCGTCATGACCTACTACAACAACAAGACCTACCGGATAGACGACGTCGATTACGATCAGAACCCAGATAGCAAATTCAAGAAACGCGATGGTAAGATTATCGGCGCGATTCGGGGACTCGTCGTGTGATTATGCCGTGCCCGTTGTTTGTAGGAACCGAAATTAGTTACCGCCAATATTTCGAAGAGAGATACCGCGTCCGCATAACCCGCAATAATCAGCCAATGCTCATTTCCCGGTCCAAACCGCGAGAAATCCGAGCCGGAATGCCAGAGATCGTCATGCTGGTGCCCCAGCTATGCACGATGACGGGTCTGACGGAGAAACAGAGAGAGAACTTCCAGCTGATGAAGTCCCTGAGCGAACACACCCGTATCGGATCAAGTGGTAAGTATAGTCTATTCAAAGTGTTTTTAGTAATGCGTCATAGATATTTGTGACATCGAAAATAAATGAAATAATTGAACAAAAATGTCATTAAATATAATTTATTTTAACATTCAATACATATATTATCGAAGGACTTAAAACTACAATTTGGAACACAGGTATAAGTTTGTACGTTAGATTTGTTTTGCTTCCATTAAACTCTTTTCCACATCACCCACCCAATTAACAATTGTATACATTAGAGACGTATTTTACTTTCATTCGAGAGCATATTTACCTTTTTTAGAAGTCATCTTGGTATCACTGTATATTTTATTTCTTCTGCTACCATCTATGTACACCATTCTTCATAAAATTAATCACTGAATTATGTCTAATACATCTACCATATCTACAAAGCAGTATTTATTCTCTCCTTATACGTTATAACCTAATGCCCATATTTAATTTTGAACAATTACAATCATATCTGTGCATACAAACCTTTCACGCCCTACAATACCATTTTCTACAGTTATATTCAGTTAATATATAATTAATTACCATGCATACCTTTAGCTTTTTCCACTCCCATCACACTGTCTCAGGAATTTCCAACATTGCACAGCATTACCTCATATCCTTAAAGTTTCCTTCAGTCAATTTCACTTTCCGACTCACTGTCCAATCCAATTACCAAACTGTTAATTTCTAATCACAATTTATCAATTTCTTCCTATGTATGTCTTATCGAGTTCATCCAAATCGAAAGTGCTATGGTTGACTATGCTTTCTTCCACATACCTAAACAGTTTTTGATGGAATATCCTTCTCCACTAGCAATATATCTGCAATTAATTGTTAATAAATATAATGACTAACTAAACCTAATCGAATACTATTGCAACTTTTACCTCTTTCCTTTTTCCATCAATTTTTGTTGTCTCTACACTTTTTTGTTACTTTCTTGCCAAGAGTGCCACAATGAACCTTTATGAAATATTCAATATAAGTTTCATCAAGATAAACACAAATTCAAATAGTTTAAAAAATTGAATTATTTTTACAACTGGCAGTGGATCTTCACAGCATTTAAACCATATGCCCTTGTAAGAGTGTATGAAAGGATGTCTTACATCCCTCAAAAAGCTGCATGTCCTTTATGTATATCTGAGAAGTGAAGATTGGAACTTTGTAAAATGGTAGAAACTAATGGGATTATTTATAGTTTATTCGAGTGATTGACCTTTTTCATAGTTGACGACATAGCTATTCGAGGGAGCCCGGAGAAAGAGACCGTCGAACTTTGCACATTAATATTTGGGTCTGAACCCGTGTTGTTCGTCTGATATGATATGGTTCTGCTCTGCAAAAAGCTGAGAGCTTTTTCAGTTGGAATACTGATATTTCATCGTATCCAGGTGCCTTTTTGGGCTTCAGTTTGCTGATGATTTTTTGTAGCATTTTTGGTGAGACTAGATGGTTTTGGAGAGAGTTTGGAGGCATTATTTTCACTAGATTATTGGCCTCTCTGATGACGTTTTTGTTTCGAGTGGCGCCACTTCCTTTTTTAAAAGGTAGGCATCCCATTAGTTTTTCGAAGGATTCGGCAAGGAGACTACGAAATTTCCTGACCATGCAGATTTCAGGGGGGTGAATGTCTTTTTTGACTTTTCGAGATTCTCCAGATGTCTGCGGGCGCTGCTGGGTTTCCAATCTCAGCTGCATAAAGATGAGGAAAATAGAATTACTAGCTCTCTAGATTCGCCATTTCAAGTGGATTTAGCGCACGAGAAATTAAGGGTCAATAAAGTTGCCATAAAGCCAATGAAACAAAATCAACGCATATAACGTTTACCCTGCGTGGGAGAACATGTCCACCAGTGAATATCAATCATCGTCAACTCCCCCAAGCAGAGCATGTTAAATATCTTGGTATGCACTTAGATCGACGCCTAACCTGGAAGAAGCATATACTCTCTAAACGGAAACAACTGGGACTAAAATTATATCAAATGTATTGGCTCATCGGGCGCAAATCCAAATTATCATTAGATAACAAGGTATTGCTGTATGAGTCTATACTCAAGTCCATTTGGACATATGGAATCCAACTATGGGGTACCGCTAGCAATTCTAATATACCCATCATTCAACGGTTCCAAAATAAGGTGTTGCGTGTCATTGTTGATGCTCCGTACTATATTTCAAATAAAATGATACAACGCGATATTCCTCTAGAACCTATAACGAGTGTAATTCAACGTGTTTGTGTGAAGTACTTCGAAGGAGTGTCAGTGCATCCCAATGTACTCGCTAATCAGCTAAATATGCGACGTGATAGTGAAGTGCGTAGACTAAAACGTTTAACACCACCTGATCGGATTACTAGACATATGTAGACTTTAGAATAAGACTAATTAATTAAGATAATATTTTATACAGAAGATTGCTTAATGAAGTGATTTTCTACATGCCATGTATATATAATATAGACATAAGAAATACTTATTGCCAATAGGGCAGATTGTGGACTCACGAAGAGTAATAAAAAAATATATTGAGACATTTTTTCGGTAAAGTCCAACTTAACCCAATCCAAAATGGTTGTCGGCTCCGCATCGAGTTGCAATATTGCGTTCTAGGGATGCAGAAAATATATCGATATTTTCTGAAAAAAATATCCATATTTTTGGTCGATCTATCGATATTTTTTGATATTTGTTCGAAATAGATTAAATATCGTTATATTAGTAATATATTAACTATATTATTACAATTGTAAAGGTTTAGTGAATTTTGGTAGTTAATTTTAAAGTTCCGCCAAACATTTTTATTATTTAAAAGAAATATATATTTCTTTACTCTAATATTTAACTGTTTTTGCTTTTTCTTAGAAATATCGATATTTTTTTCGGTGGCTAACACCCCCAATAGCGTTCTCATTCTCTATCTGCTCCACTCTAGCCCGGATGAACAAACTGCGCGAGTTCAGCGCGAAGCTGCAAAAATGCCCGAAGGCTATTGACGAACTCAAGAAATGGGACCTGAAGCTGGCCCAGGACCTGGTCCAGTTCACAGGACGCGTGTTACCGCAGGAAACCCTCGCTGGCGGCTCGGGTTCGCTCATGCCCGGACCTCGTGCCGATTGGACCGGCAACCTGAAGACTGCCACCATGTTCGCGCCTGCCAAGTTGGACGCGCTGGTGGTGGTGTGTCCGGTACGGCTCAAGAAAGCCACCGGCGAGTTTGTCGCCAGCATACAACAGGTCGCCCGAGGTGAGTAATTTATCACCCCATACCATGTTGATTTGAGTGTTCAACTTTGCCAGTTCTCGCAAGTCATATGTAAATTCGAAGAATGTAGTATAAATAAAATAAATTATCTCGAATTTTTTAAAGTAGTGTAGGTACCCAGAAACTAAGATTGTGGCGTATATCAGACACATCCTGTATTTTTGACCTTGTTTACCCATGCTTCAACACTTGTAGCATCGCTTTTATATTTTGTACCTGTGATATTCAATTGATTTGCTTGCTGAATATTATATAAATCTTTATGAGTCAATAAGTCCAATCTTTTCAAATTGCCACTGGTCAGGTTTATTAGCTCGGGTTTCATACAATATGATATCTATTGCAATTTTAGCAGGGAGACTTGGCTTTGGCTTTGGTTAAAATCATACTTTTATCTTATTTTATTAACGCTCACCTCCCACCTTTGGATACAGTCTTATGAATTCCAGATCGATTAAGCTAAAATTTATAAATGCTAATATTTTTATGATTTTAGTTTGCTTTATGATCAACGAGCTGGGATTTTGATGGGATATACTCACGTAAAGAACATTGAGTCATATTTATGTGAACTTTTATATTCGTATGGTCAATTATATATATAGTGGGTGAAAGTTTTTTAACACTATTTACAGGTCATTGGTTTATATATTAATATCTACTATTTATGATTAAAATATGAAGTGTACAAAAGTAAATAAATTATAAACAACAAGATTCTTAACCTTACAAAACAATATAACAAGCCTAGGAACTATCGACTGAAAACAGACGATAGTCGTAAAACAGAAAAAAAAAGTCGATAGTCAAAAAACTAGCGACTAAAATTAGTAATTACTATTCAAAAATTCAAATGCACGGTTCGACATTTTTTTTCCAATTCGTGATGTCGACGAAGATGTACTGTGATTATATTTTCTAACGGTAGTATAAGCGAGTCGGAGATGTAAATATTCCCTTACGTAATACCTTTAAAAAAGACGAGAAGGAAAAAAATAATTACTGAATACTATTAACATGCAATTTAATATTTCATTTTAAACGAAATAGAATTACTTTTATATTGGAATGTTCTGTGGATATGTAAAAACGAATTGAATTTTTCTATAGAATGGTATAAGACCCCACACATGTTTTATCGTATTTTAATATGTTAGTTTTAAAAATGATCCCACAATAACTACTAGAGCTTTTTTAAATAAAGTAAATACTTTATTATTGAACGAAAGTATTGTTTAACAAAAATCGAGGGAGTAATCGAAATATTACCTATTAGTGCCGTAAAAAGTCAAAAATATTTTACTATTTATCATTCACAATTTTAATCTTTTTGCCCTATTACATTAACAATCTTGAAAAATATCGTTCCAAAATGCTGCTATATTAATATACAACATATTGTTATTTACAAGCAAATTACCACAAAATTATAAAACTATATATATTACATATAAATCTATGGAAGCATAAACTGGGTAAATGTTTGTCAAGGTCGCGGCTACTACGACAGAGCCAGAAGAATCAGTCGAATGAAATTAGTAGAACCAAAAATAGTAACTAAAAGTACCCGACAAAAAAGTCGATAGTAAATAATGACAAAATCAGTCGGGCCGAAAATAACGATTGAAACAGTCGATAGTAAAAAGTAGTCAATTATTAAAAAGTCGATAGTCGTTTTCATTCGATAGTTCCCAACGCTAAATATAACGCTTAAGCTAACTTAATGTATGAATATATAATATAATAATATAGGATACCATACAAACAATTAAGTGATACTAAAACTCCAACCAGCGCCAGGTTTGAAACAAAAGTGGCTGCCGCAGTCGTTGTTGGATTCAACCTTTCGATCGCTTGTGAACGGCAACGCCGCAAAATCAAGCGTAAACTGTGGAAACTCGCCGAATGCTGACTATGATCATGCAAAATCAGCTGCTACTGTCGCTTACGGCTAATGAATGTCTGTTTCGTTTTCCAGTGATGAAATTCCAAATCTCGGGGGTAAAAACCGTCGATTTGGGGGACGATCGGGCGCAGAGCTACCTGGGCGGTTTGGAATACGCCATGTCGACCCTCCACGCCCAGCTGGTGTTCGTGGTACTCACCAGTAATTCCCACGATAAATACACCGCGGTGAAGAAGAAATGCTACGTGGATAGGGCGATGCCGTGCCAGGTGGCCGTAGCGAAGACCGTTCAGAAGAGTAGGTGCTCATGGAATTCGTGATATCGGCGCTCAGTCTCGTTTGATTTCAGATAATCGGTCGGTAGCTATGAAGATCGCCATACAGATGAACTGTAAGCTTGGCGGGTCGCCGTGGGGTTCTACCATGCCTAGATTTACGATGGTCGTAGGGTAAGTGACGTAACGTTGTTTCAAACGATGACGGTACTCAAATGAGTACCCATATTTTCAAAACTCCCATGGGTACGAATTAAAACCCGCTGTTTTAACATAAGATGGCTCCAGGGAAACCTGGCCATGATATGTCAAGGGAAGACTGTAATATGACGTGATGTTTTTTAGGATCGAATTTTTCCACTATTTGTTTTCTCTGCAATTCTGTTAGCGACTCATCTACTACTTATTTTAGACGACTTTCTGTAATATTGCCGTATATTTAAACAACGGCGCACTACAACGGTATAATTATTATAGCCTCTTTTATCTTTTTATATGTATCGGAACAATACAGGCTATTTACCAAACTTGCGGTATTTGTTCCTTTTCCCATACTCCATACTAATTCTTTTGCGCCTCCTTTCAGTTACGACGTCTGCCGTGATACTGCCAACAAAGGGAAGAGTTTCGCCGGAATGGTGGCCTCCATTGATGTAGGATGCTCACAGTATTTCAGCATGGCAGTGGAGCACGCGCAAGAGCAAGAGCTCAGCAGTAACATAGCCGCCTTTGTCACGTTGGCCTGCGAACACTTCCAGTCGCGGAATGGTGTATATCCAGGTAAGGACGCGGTGTCCGGTACCACCGACGATTTTCATCTTATATCGTTTCAGAACGCATAGTGGTATACAGAGATGGTGTGGGCGACGGTCAGATAAAATACGTGAAGGAACACGAGGTGGAATTGCTGAAGGAGAAGCTGAAGAGCGATCTGTTCAAGGACCGACCCCTGAAGCTGGCCTTCATCATAGTATCGAAGCGTATTAACACCAAAATTTTTAGGGCCCAAGCGGACGGGCTGAGCAGCAATCCACCGGCGGGTACGGTCGTCGACGACGTCATCACGTTGCCGGAACGGTACGACTTCTTCCTGGTGTCCCAGTGTGTCAATCAGGGAACCGTAGCGCCTACCAGTTACAACATCATCGAGGATACATTGGGCATAGACGCCAACAGGATCCAGAGGTTCACCTTCAAGCTCACGCACATGTACTTCAATTGGTCCGGTACCATCCGCGTGCCGGCTCCCTGTCAGTACGCCCACAAACTTGCTTTCATGACGGCCCAATATCTGCACAGGTGAGTTTTTGTGTCGATTAAATCTTTGTGTCTTGCCGCCGCATTCACTATTTTATTTAATAGTATTGTGACTTCTCTTAAAAGTATAGTCTATTCAAAGTTTTTTGTCATGGATATTTGTGACGTCGAAACATTGCAACGTTGCCGCATCAACTCTGTGTTTTAATTCAATTTAGCTTTGACATACAAGAAAATTCTAATCTAAATAAAATAATTGAACAAAAATGTTACGAATACAATTTATTTTAACATTATAGTACATAACATAATACATATACTATTGAAAGACTTAAAACTATAATTAAGAACATTGGTATAATAGTTTGTAGGTTAGATTTGTTTTGTTTACATTGAACTCCTTCCACGCCACCCATGAGGCAGAATTTCTAGGCGCGTTTTTTTTTATGTAGTGGTATCCCCTGGTAGAGGCCTAATCATCTACCTAATTAACAATTATATATCTCAGAAGCGAGTTCATTCTAGAGCATATTTACCTTTTTACGTTTAGTTCTTCCTTCGATGGTGTGTTTACTTGTTAAGTCATCTTGGCATCACTGTATATTTTATTTCTTCTGCTACTATCTGTGTACACCATTCTTCATAAACTTAGTCACTGAATTCCGTCTAATGCATTTACCATATCTACAAAACCAGTTGTATTCAATCTCTACTCATACATTCTAACTTATTGCACATGTTTAATTTTGAACAATTACAATCATATCTGTGCACACAAATCTTTCACGCCCTACAATACCATTTTCTACAGTTATATTCAATTAATTATGTGCATACCTTTAGTTGATTACACTCTCATCACTCTGTCTCAGGAATTTCTGGCACTGCACATTCCAGCATTATCACATATCCTGAATGTTTCCTTCAGTCACTTTCACTTTCCGACGCAATCACTAAACTGTTAATTTCTAATCTGTCTAAAACATGTTCACGATTCCACCATTTATCAATTACTTCCTCTGTATGTCTTACCAAGTTCATCCAAACTGAAGGTGTTATAGTTGACAATGCTTCCTTCCACATATCCAAACAGTTTTTGTTGGATTATCCTTCTTGACCAGCAATATATCTGCAATTAATTATTAATAAATATAATACGCGACATCGGTAATTCATAAGACCATTTTCCAATTTTGGCCCAAGTTAGAAGCAGAGCCAAAATTGTAAAATTTCGATAGTCCATATCTCGGAAACTATAAGAGATAATGCAATTTGGTAATCGACAACGTACTTACCATGCCGAATTAGCAATATATCTGCAATTAACTATTAATAAGTATATATAACCAACAAAACCTAATCGAATACTATTGAAACTTTTACCTTTTTCCATCAATATTTGTTGTCTTTACACTTTTTTTGTTACTGTCTTGCCAAGAGTGCCACAATGAACCATTTTGAAATATTCAAGTTTCTTATATTATTTTAATTTTAAGGTAATATCTGGAAGTTCCATTAAACCTATCCGAGGGTTATCTTTACACCGTTTAAAATCTATACCCTGTAAGAGTGTATACCTCAAAAAGCTACATGTCCCTAATTCTTTTATGTATACTTTCCAGAGAGACAATTTTCTCTAACGTATTATTCTTCATTTTGTAAGCGATGTTATTCACACTACCCACAGTAATATTTAGCACGCCGGCACACTGCTAAAACACATATTCATTAAAATTGTAGGGGCTTATATTATTTAATATCATCAATAATTACCTCTCTAACGAAATTTACCGGCAAAGAGGGCCTCCGTTACCCCGTTTCTTTTCGAAATAATCTATTAAAGCCGCAATCAATTTGTGACCCTGAATATCTGAAGTAATATGATATATTACGGAGCGACTTAAAATTTATCAAAATAAAGGGCTAAAACCTGTAATAATAGGTTTATAACCTGTAATAATTATATGTAATGTTTTGAGTAATTTAGCGTACATCTGACAACCGAACGGTGACCACCTGTCAGACATATGCAAAATTCTAGAAAACAATTATGATACGAGGTTTTAACTCTTATCTATAAATTATTGTGGCTGTATAATTAACTGTAGTTTTTAGATATATTATAATGTTAAAATAAATTATATTTGGTAACATTTTTGTTCAATTATTTTATTTAGATTAGATTTTTTTTATGTCAGTGCCAAACTGAATTATAACTTAAGAGTTGTTAAGAGGTTTTAACCCTTACCTATAAATTATTGTTGCTTTATTTTTGTTCAATTATTCTATGTAGAATAGAATATTCTTGTATGTCAAAGTCAAACTGAACTAAAACTCAGAGTTGATGTGGTAACATTGCGATGTTTCGACAACACAAATATACATGGCGCTTTACTAAAAAAGCTTTGAATAGACATTATATTAAGTTGCTTTTGTTCAAAATAACCGATTATAGATCTAGTCTTTTTCTGACTATCTAATGGTAATCATAATATGTAAATTATCATAAATATTTTGTATTGTACTGCATTGCCCATCAGAAAGTCATAAGGAAACCAAGGCTCATTATCCCTGAGATATTTGGAATATTGACATTATTTTAAAAAATTACAGTTCCAAAAAAAAAGTTAATTTAATTTAATCTACTGTTGTTGTTTAGGAAGAGTGGAGGAAGGTTAACGGAAATGATCACCGAAAGGGGTCACCATGTTTATAATATTGTATTTGCCATATTATTTGATAATTTCGCATTCACCATATTATTTATAATTTAGCATTCGTCATATTATTAAATAGTTGATGAAATCGTTTTTTTTTCTTTAATAGACCTGCCATAGCCGGATTGAACGAGACCCTATATTTCATGTGATGGATCTATGCATGTGAACAAAGTTGTTTCTTTTAGGAGAAGAATTTTTTGTTTTGTTTTTAAGAGATCTCAGGTTTTGTTTTTATTCACACATACCTAAACGATGTAGTTCATAAAGGCACTTTGGAAGTTCGTCCACCGTACCTGATTTAAAGTTATATGTTAGTTAATATAGGATTACATTTTAGAATTAAGACATGAATGTACATTCTTTTTTAATATCATAAGAGTTTTGACATTATTTTCATAATAATAAAAACTATATAACAATAAACAACAAAAATATTTGTTTTATTCGAACTTCCAGTCCAGGATCTTCAGGTAGGCGGCCTCGGCCCTCTCGTTTACTTGCCAAGCCTCCAGGTGCATCTAAAACTATAAGAAAAAACGCTACGCTCTATAGCTATAGGGTTATAGTGAGTACAGACATGAAGGAAGCGAATGGTTCTGTCTCTGGGCGTATATTGTAATCGGCAAACGTATTCTCCGTAGCGGTATTTTCTCGTGATCGAAATTAACTCGAAAATTCGGGTCCACCAAATTTATTTAAAGGTTTGGTTCGGAGGCGCGTATACTTTTCACAATAGCATAAGAAAGAAATTATGATTGGTTATGGTAAGATAGAAAATACGAATAATATTGAAATCTAACTCATTTGAAGATTATGGTAATAAGACATAACACTCTTATGTTTATACAACTTTAGTATTCTACTTATCGATTCCTAAAGATATTTCAAACATTTACAATTCTGTAATGACTAAAAAATAATCTAAATCATCAGAAGATATATTCAGCCGAAAATAAAATACCGTATATGTTGAAATTTCACTATGAGGTAGACATTATAAAAATATAAATTAAAAATATTACCTTTATTACTTTATACCTTTACTTTATTACTTTACAAAAGTCCTTTTGAAATTCATTTATAGTATTTCTGGTCAAAAACATAAGTGAAAAATGAAGTTCGTTAAATAAACAAAGTATGTATTTTATTTTTTTATCCTCTGAGTATGTTGCATTGTTGCTTTAGGCGAGTTAGATGGTATGGCCTGTTTTGGTGACTGTAAGTTCCTTTTTTCTCCCAGTGCTGGATACATTTTTTTTGCAACACTTTATGGACTAGGCATCCCCTATAATTTGCAGGATGGTCACCGTCAGAGTTAACACATTTTACTTTGTCGTCACGTGTTTTGCGTGTGCAATTATTGGTCGCATGCTCTCCTGCGCATTTCACGCATCTACACAACTTGCAACAATATGTTTTAATTTCCCATATGCTTGACATCTGGCGCATTGTGGGTTGATTCTTTTTGTGTTTGGTGGCTCACATTTAATGACATTGTGGTCCAAATCATCAATCTCCTAAACATGTTTATTATTTCCTTTTGGCTTCAAATCAATATAAAATATTGGTAGTTGCACGACCGGTCACAAATCTATTGTAGGCAAATTTAGATTATTTGCGATGATACATTTTAGTTCAATTGATTCAATTGTGTTATTTTTGTGCTTGGTTGCACAGGACCATTTTTTTACTATCAAATATAATAAATAATCCAATTTAAATCGAAGCGCCCTAAAATTTTAAATGTTGGAATGCGGAAAAATAGAGAAAACGAGACTAAAACAATAAATACAAATCTTACTACTATGCAAAACTATATTTTATTGAATATTGCAGTTATTCAATATACAGCTGGCGGCAAATGTATAAATCCGCCACTATACCACCATTTATATATATATATATATATATATATATATATATATATATATATATATATATATATATATATATATATATATATATATGTATATATATATTTATATATAATATAATAATACTAATTTAACATATCGGCAACATTGCAGATGCCCCTCGAATGACAGTGTTTCAATGGTGTAAACAGCCGCTAGTATTCTTTTGTTTATAACCATACTTTTCACGATGGCATACCATAATAAAATGTCTTGTGAAACATTTTTCGACGGGACGTGTAGTTTTCTTTTCCTAAAAAACAATGTTTATTGCTAAAATAATATGTACCGTCTAAGAGTTTTTAAAAGAGTATGAAATTATTGTAAGTATGGCTGGTAGCATAATAAACAGTTATGATAAGGAAGAAAATACGAATAATATTGAAATTCACCACGTTTGAAGTTTATGGTAAGAATATAACATAAAACTCTTATGTTTATACGGCTTTAGTATTCTATTTATAGATTCGTGAAGAGATTTCAAACATATACATTTCTGTAACAATTACAAAATGATCCAAATTCACCAGAGGATATACAGTCCCAAGAGAAAATAATGTATATGTGTAAATTTCCCGATGAGGTAGACATAATGAAACCTTAAATTTAGAATATTACTTTTATGTTGTGGCACAAAATGTATAAATGTCAATCAGGCAATTCATCCGTCAATGATATGGACAAAAATTATATAAACTAGTATGAATTTATATTTACTGCATGATGTATTTTGTATATATTTTATTGCTATTTTGTAGATAATTGTTTACTGGGTTTAAATTATTTCAGACACTATTGCTATGTAGTATGAAAAAATAAAAGCTATCAAGTGCAAGATGATTTGGATGGAAGAGTGACAGTCCTTATAAGAGGATATTATGCTAGAATCCTTTCAAACCATAAAGTAAAAAATAAACTTCATAACAAGCACATTTGAGACATACCTTGGAGAAAATGAAGGATTAACACCTTGAAACCAGTGATATATTTGCTGTCTAAAGAATAACATAGGCAAGTGACTCTTTTCTCTAAAACTGTTGTGTTTAATAATTTTTATTTTATATTTTAGGTCGAAGATATGGCTCTTTTTATAAAAAAGCTAAGAAGCGATTGTTAAGTATAGTGCGTTTAATGGGTGGTTATTTTTACATGTTGATCTGTTCGTCACATTTTAAAATGTTTGCATTGCTTACAATATTTTAATTAATATTGCAAACTTAATATTTTCATGTTGTTAATAATTATTTTATATGAGGCTATTATTAAACATCTTTTCTCGTACTACTTGTGTAATACTTTTTCCATATTATTGTAACAAATTTCAAAGTTAAATATTCCAGATTCCTGCAAGTTATATATAAATATTTTAATTTTTCGTATTTTTATGGGGTTTTTATATAATTATATGTTTTATTATTATTAATCATTAATAGATATAAAACACGTAGTTATCATTCAAAATCATCTTTATAGTAATCATTAAATTAAAAGGAAAAACAGGGTTACTTTCTCGAAATCAAAACATGTCATTCATAATCGCCAATATTTTCCACGTTCACTCAAATTTGTTAACTAAATCCGTTCGTCCTGTTTGTTCTGTATCCTGCGTTCTGTTTGTCGCCAAGCGCCGAAAGTTATTGTGGCGAACACTGGAACTAAGCAAAGAGAATTCAGTTCTGCTCGTGCGCATTTTCAATTTTCACAGGAAATTCGCCCCGAATGCTCAAGTCTGTACCCACCATTCTATATCCTAAAATTGTTCATTTGGTTCTAAATGTATTGTTTGATATTTTGAGATATTTAATTTAAATATCATCTGTGGTGGTGTATATATCTGAGATACATTGGAAAATCGGGTTTATAACTTATAAACTAAATTATAATCATATTATTATTATCAGAATGAAGGAATTACAATTGAAATATTTTAATTTATTCGAATCTATATATTATGTCCAGCGCTAATTGCTAACTTCATTAGAAAGAAAAGTAAGAAAACTTATTTACCGACTGAAACGCGAGGGAATTGTCATTCATTTTCCCTCGCTTCCGTATAAGGGCTGATTGTATTTTTGTATTATTCGCCTATTTATATTAATATTTGCTGAGATTTACATGATTAATGAGTTTAAAAACTTGTGAGGGTTTAGTTTTGTTTGTTTCTTTAACAGGTAAGCAGTTTTCTAATATTTTTGTCCGTTAAGCAGCTTTGTTCTTTCTTAAAATTTATTCGTTTCTATTTACGCGTTAAAATCAACGAAATTTGTATAGGTTTGTAATGGAAAACAGACCGAGGGGCAGGGCTCACGGCCGAGCCAGAGGCGAACATCAGCAGGGCCGAGGCAGCGGCCCCAGACCGGGTCCCTCGCAAGGCTCATCTCGTCAAGGTGGCTCCAGAACTTTTGCACCGCAAGGAGCCTGGGGCACCCGAGGAGCTTCGCAACAACATCAAGCACCACAGGGCCAGTGGGGCCCCAAAGTCCAACAATCTCAGTCCCAGCCCCCGCCGCAAGCGTCAGGTCAACAGAGTCAGTGGGGCGCTCGCGGACCTCCAGATTCCCTTCCGCAGGTGAGACGTTGTTGATAACGTTATGAGTTATTGTGGGTGATATTATGCATAATTTGCAGCAATCTGCGGGACGTGGTCCAGGAACTATATGCGTTGAAGAACAACAACAAACCTTGGCAGCTCAAGGTAAGATTGTCTCTGATTCATTTTGTAGATGAGTAGTATTAGACATTATTGATTTATAGTTCGACAGATTGGTGGTACAGATGACGAGACACGTGGCGGAGGAGGGGGGGTTAAAGGAAGAACTAATCGGAAAGGAATCGTGGACACGAAGCCCAAACATTATGCGACCAAACAAGGTTAGGACCTCTAAACGTGCTTAAGACACAACAGATGATGGTTGATGATTTTCTATTTTGTAGGCTCGGATGGAGAAAAGATCTTGCTCAAAGCGAACTTTTTTCCGCTGCTGAGCGCGACCAAGTGGGGACTGAATCAGTACCGTGTCGATTTTAAACCGGAACTGGACAATACAAAAACACGACGGGCCCTAGTTCGCAGAGCCTTCGTAAACAAACTTTCTTCAGGCATATTGTTTGATGGTGCTGCTCTCTACACCCCAACCAAGCTCCAGCCAGATCCCTTGGAATTGGCTGTTGCTGATGATGGTAAGTGCTAAAGGACTACAGATTGTTTTTCATGATTTTAAAAGCGAATATATTTATACATTTATTGAGCGTATCAATTTGATCGATGAGCTTTTCCCACTTTTCTGGTAATATCATGATTTTGGCAATTTCTGGATTTTCTGAGCGAAAATCTAAACCAAATGATCTTCACAAGATCCTTTTAAAGTGAGATTTGCTCCGTTAGTATGAATAAATAACAATCTTTCTAGTTTAGGTTATATAGTAAACATATGGTTGCGCCAACCGATTTTTCCGGAGCTACTAAAGATGTGTATGATCTAGGATGTCTGTGATGGAATATTTTTTAATCCCATATTTCAATCGCGTCATTTGTTGATAGCAGAAAGTCAAATTAATGGTATAAAACATATGAATATGTGTCAATGGTTCAAAACCTTTTCGTTGTGCACATTTGGTTGACTGGATCTACACCGATATGTTTAAAAATGGCCAGCTAGTAACTCAATGATTCTGTAGCTAATTTAGCTACCAATTAGTCCCTTCGTCCTATAATTCAACATTATCCAATATCAATAACTGCAAACCTTCAACTCGACTCTCCTCTTGTTTTTTAATTTGGTATCAGTTTTATATATTTCCTCTCCCACGATGAGAAATCTATTCACTTCCAGTCTTTTAGCTAGTTCTGTGCTCTTACAGGCTATAGATTTTTGGAGTATTATTAAAAAAAAATTAAAAGCATGATCGCTAGTCTTTACATGCTGATACCAACATTGGAAGGTCTTTGTTATTTCTGTATGATATATTTTTGAAAATACCGAGCAGGTCATGTTTCGTCAAAAGAAGCATTAATCAAGAGGGATAACGTCTGGTAAATACGCCAGGTCATGCCGATTGTGTTAGCCGGGTTTATTTTCAAGTTTCCGTCGACTCATTGGCGAGTGATGTTTTGCAGATAACGTGAAATACTTGGTGTCCATTCGCTTGGTGGGAGAGGTGAACTGGGGCGACTGGCACTACCTGCAGATCTTCAATCTCATCGTCAGGCGTTGCCTGGAGTCGCTCGAGTTCAAGCTGCTGGGGAGAAATTATTTCGATCCTATGTACAAGGTGACTATACCGCAGTATAATCTGGAGCTGTGGCCCGGTTATATCACGTCGATGAGGCAGCATGAAAAACAGATCATGTTGAACATCGATCTAAACTTTAAGGTGCGTTCTAGGATATTTCGGCCAAGACTGAAGCTTATCACGTTCGTATATTTGCAGGTCCTCCGTACCGACAACGTCTATGACCTTCTATTGGAGTGTCAGAACGATCGTAACGCCAGGAAAGAGTTCCAGCAACGGGTGATGGGCTGCATCGTCATGACCTACTACAACAACAAGACCTACCGGATAGACGACGTCGATTACGATCAGAACCCAGATAGCAAATTCAAGAAACGCGATGGTAAGATTATCGGCGCGATTCGGGGACTCGTCGTGTGATTATGCCGTGCCCGTTGTTTGTAGGAACCGAAATTAGTTACCGCCAATATTTCGAAGAGAGATACCGCGTCCGCATAACCCGCAATAATCAGCCAATGCTCATTTCCCGGTCCAAACCGCGAGAAATCCGAGCCGGAATGCCAGAGATCGTCATGCTGGTGCCCCAGCTATGCACGATGACGGGTCTGACGGAGAAACAGAGAGAGAACTTCCAGCTGATGAAGTCCCTGAGCGAACACACCCGTATCGGATCAAGTGGTAAGTATAGTCTATTCAAAGTGTTTTTAGTAATGCGTCATAGATATTTGTGACATCGAAAATAAATGAAATAATTGAACAAAAATGTCATTAAATATAATTTATTTTAACATTCAATACATATATTATCGAAGGACTTAAAACTACAATTTGGAACACAGGTATAAGTTTGTACGTTAGATTTGTTTTGCTTCCATTAAACTCTTTTCCACATCACCCACCCAATTAACAATTGTATACATTAGAGACGTATTTTACTTTCATTCGAGAGCATATTTACCTTTTTTAGAAGTCATCTTGGTATCACTGTATATTTTATTTCTTCTGCTACCATCTATGTACACCATTCTTCATAAAATTAATCACTGAATTATGTCTAATACATCTACCATATCTACAAAGCAGTATTTATTCTCTCCTTATACGTTATAACCTAATGCCCATATTTAATTTTGAACAATTACAATCATATCTGTGCATACAAACCTTTCACGCCCTACAATACCATTTTCTACAGTTATATTCAGTTAATATATAATTAATTACCATGCATACCTTTAGCTTTTTCCACTCCCATCACACTGTCTCAGGAATTTCCAACATTGCACAGCATTACCTCATATCCTTAAAGTTTCCTTCAGTCAATTTCACTTTCCGACTCACTGTCCAATCCAATTACCAAACTGTTAATTTCTAATCACAATTTATCAATTTCTTCCTATGTATGTCTTATCGAGTTCATCCAAATCGAAAGTGCTATGGTTGACTATGCTTTCTTCCACATACCTAAACAGTTTTTGATGGAATATCCTTCTCCACTAGCAATATATCTGCAATTAATTGTTAATAAATATAATGACTAACTAAACCTAATCGAATACTATTGCAACTTTTACCTCTTTCCTTTTTCCATCAATTTTTGTTGTCTCTACACTTTTTTGTTACTTTCTTGCCAAGAGTGCCACAATGAACCTTTATGAAATATTCAATATAAGTTTCATCAAGATAAACACAAATTCAAATAGTTTAAAAAATTGAATTATTTTTACAACTGGCAGTGGATCTTCACAGCATTTAAACCATATGCCCTTGTAAGAGTGTATGAAAGGATGTCTTACATCCCTCAAAAAGCTGCATGTCCTTTATGTATATCTGAGAAGTGAAGATTGGAACTTTGTAAAATGGTAGAAACTAATGGGATTATTTATAGTTTATTCGAGTGATTGACCTTTTTCATAGTTGACGACATAGCTATTCGAGGGAGCCCGGAGAAAGAGACCGTCGAACTTTGCACATTAATATTTGGGTCTGAACCCGTGTTGTTCGTCTGATATGATATGGTTCTGCTCTGCAAAAAGCTGAGAGCTTTTTCAGTTGGAATACTGATATTTCATCGTATCCAGGTGCCTTTTTGGGCTTCAGTTTGCTGATGATTTTTTGTAGCATTTTTGGTGAGACTAGATGGTTTTGGAGAGAGTTTGGAGGCATTATTTTCACTAGATTATTGGCCTCTCTGATGACGTTTTTGTTTCGAGTGGCGCCACTTCCTTTTTTAAAAGGTAGGCATCCCATTAGTTTTTCGAAGGATTCGGCAAGGAGACTACGAAATTTCCTGACCATGCAGATTTCAGGGGGGTGAATGTCTTTTTTGACTTTTCGAGATTCTCCAGATGTCTGCGGGCGCTGCTGGGTTTCCAATCTCAGCTGCATAAAGATGAGGAAAATAGAATTACTAGCTCTCTAGATTCGCCATTTCAAGTGGATTTAGCGCACGAGAAATTAAGGGTCAATAAAGTTGCCATAAAGCCAATGAAACAAAATCAACGCATATAACGTTTACCCTGCGTGGGAGAACATGTCCACCAGTGAATATCAATCATCGTCAACTCCCCCAAGCAGAGCATGTTAAATATCTTGGTATGCACTTAGATCGACGCCTAACCTGGAAGAAGCATATACTCTCTAAACGGAAACAACTGGGACTAAAATTATATCAAATGTATTGGCTCATCGGGCGCAAATCCAAATTATCATTAGATAACAAGGTATTGCTGTATGAGTCTATACTCAAGTCCATTTGGACATATGGAATCCAACTATGGGGTACCGCTAGCAATTCTAATATACCCATCATTCAACGGTTCCAAAATAAGGTGTTGCGTGTCATTGTTGATGCTCCGTACTATATTTCAAATAAAATGATACAACGCGATATTCCTCTAGAACCTATAACGAGTGTAATTCAACGTGTTTGTGTGAAGTACTTCGAAGGAGTGTCAGTGCATCCCAATGTACTCGCTAATCAGCTAAATATGCGACGTGATAGTGAAGTGCGTAGACTAAAACGTTTAACACCACCTGATCGGATTACTAGACATATGTAGACTTTAGAATAAGACTAATTAATTAAGATAATATTTTATACAGAAGATTGCTTAATGAAGTGATTTTCTACATGCCATGTATATATAATATAGACATAAGAAATACTTATTGCCAATAGGGCAGATTGTGGACTCACGAAGAGTAATAAAAAAATATATTGAGACATTTTTTCGGTAAAGTCCAACTTAACCCAATCCAAAATGGTTGTCGGCTCCGCATCGAGTTGCAATATTGCGTTCTAGGGATGCAGAAAATATATCGATATTTTCTGAAAAAAATATCCATATTTTTGGTCGATCTATCGATATTTTTTGATATTTGTTCGAAATAGATTAAATATCGTTATATTAGTAATATATTAACTATATTATTACAATTGTAAAGGTTTAGTGAATTTTGGTAGTTAATTTTAAAGTTCCGCCAAACATTTTTATTATTTAAAAGAAATATATATTTCTTTACTCTAATATTTAACTGTTTTTGCTTTTTCTTAGAAATATCGATATTTTTTTCGGTGGCTAACACCCCCAATAGCGTTCTCATTCTCTATCTGCTCCACTCTAGCCCGGATGAACAAACTGCGCGAGTTCAGCGCGAAGCTGCAAAAATGCCCGAAGGCTATTGACGAACTCAAGAAATGGGACCTGAAGCTGGCCCAGGACCTGGTCCAGTTCACAGGACGCGTGTTACCGCAGGAAACCCTCGCTGGCGGCTCGGGTTCGCTCATGCCCGGACCTCGTGCCGATTGGACCGGCAACCTGAAGACTGCCACCATGTTCGCGCCTGCCAAGTTGGACGCGCTGGTGGTGGTGTGTCCGGTACGGCTCAAGAAAGCCACCGGCGAGTTTGTCGCCAGCATACAACAGGTCGCCCGAGGTGAGTAATTTATCACCCCATACCATGTTGATTTGAGTGTTCAACTTTGCCAGTTCTCGCAAGTCATATGTAAATTCGAAGAATGTAGTATAAATAAAATAAATTATCTCGAATTTTTTAAAGTAGTGTAGGTACCCAGAAACTAAGATTGTGGCGTATATCAGACACATCCTGTATTTTTGACCTTGTTTACCCATGCTTCAACACTTGTAGCATCGCTTTTATATTTTGTACCTGTGATATTCAATTGATTTGCTTGCTGAATATTATATAAATCTTTATGAGTCAATAAGTCCAATCTTTTCAAATTGCCACTGGTCAGGTTTATTAGCTCGGGTTTCATACAATATGATATCTATTGCAATTTTAGCAGGGAGACTTGGCTTTGGCTTTGGTTAAAATCATACTTTTATCTTATTTTATTAACGCTCACCTCCCACCTTTGGATACAGTCTTATGAATTCCAGATCGATTAAGCTAAAATTTATAAATGCTAATATTTTTATGATTTTAGTTTGCTTTATGATCAACGAGCTGGGATTTTGATGGGATATACTCACGTAAAGAACATTGAGTCATATTTATGTGAACTTTTATATTCGTATGGTCAATTATATATATAGTGGGTGAAAGTTTTTTAACACTATTTACAGGTCATTGGTTTATATATTAATATCTACTATTTATGATTAAAATATGAAGTGTACAAAAGTAAATAAATTATAAACAACAAGATTCTTAACCTTACAAAACAATATAACAAGCCTAGGAACTATCGACTGAAAACAGACGATAGTCGTAAAACAGAAAAAAAAAGTCGATAGTCAAAAAACTAGCGACTAAAATTAGTAATTACTATTCAAAAATTCAAATGCACGGTTCGACATTTTTTTTCCAATTCGTGATGTCGACGAAGATGTACTGTGATTATATTTTCTAACGGTAGTATAAGCGAGTCGGAGATGTAAATATTCCCTTACGTAATACCTTTAAAAAAGACGAGAAGGAAAAAAATAATTACTGAATACTATTAACATGCAATTTAATATTTCATTTTAAACGAAATAGAATTACTTTTATATTGGAATGTTCTGTGGATATGTAAAAACGAATTGAATTTTTCTATAGAATGGTATAAGACCCCACACATGTTTTATCGTATTTTAATATGTTAGTTTTAAAAATGATCCCACAATAACTACTAGAGCTTTTTTAAATAAAGTAAATACTTTATTATTGAACGAAAGTATTGTTTAACAAAAATCGAGGGAGTAATCGAAATATTACCTATTAGTGCCGTAAAAAGTCAAAAATATTTTACTATTTATCATTCACAATTTTAATCTTTTTGCCCTATTACATTAACAATCTTGAAAAATATCGTTCCAAAATGCTGCTATATTAATATACAACATATTGTTATTTACAAGCAAATTACCACAAAATTATAAAACTATATATATTACATATAAATCTATGGAAGCATAAACTGGGTAAATGTTTGTCAAGGTCGCGGCTACTACGACAGAGCCAGAAGAATCAGTCGAATGAAATTAGTAGAACCAAAAATAGTAACTAAAAGTACCCGACAAAAAAGTCGATAGTAAATAATGACAAAATCAGTCGGGCCGAAAATAACGATTGAAACAGTCGATAGTAAAAAGTAGTCAATTATTAAAAAGTCGATAGTCGTTTTCATTCGATAGTTCCCAACGCTAAATATAACGCTTAAGCTAACTTAATGTATGAATATATAATATAATAATATAGGATACCATACAAACAATTAAGTGATACTAAAACTCCAACCAGCGCCAGGTTTGAAACAAAAGTGGCTGCCGCAGTCGTTGTTGGATTCAACCTTTCGATCGCTTGTGAACGGCAACGCCGCAAAATCAAGCGTAAACTGTGGAAACTCGCCGAATGCTGACTATGATCATGCAAAATCAGCTGCTACTGTCGCTTACGGCTAATGAATGTCTGTTTCGTTTTCCAGTGATGAAATTCCAAATCTCGGGGGTAAAAACCGTCGATTTGGGGGACGATCGGGCGCAGAGCTACCTGGGCGGTTTGGAATACGCCATGTCGACCCTCCACGCCCAGCTGGTGTTCGTGGTACTCACCAGTAATTCCCACGATAAATACACCGCGGTGAAGAAGAAATGCTACGTGGATAGGGCGATGCCGTGCCAGGTGGCCGTAGCGAAGACCGTTCAGAAGAGTAGGTGCTCATGGAATTCGTGATATCGGCGCTCAGTCTCGTTTGATTTCAGATAATCGGTCGGTAGCTATGAAGATCGCCATACAGATGAACTGTAAGCTTGGCGGGTCGCCGTGGGGTTCTACCATGCCTAGATTTACGATGGTCGTAGGGTAAGTGACGTAACGTTGTTTCAAACGATGACGGTACTCAAATGAGTACCCATATTTTCAAAACTCCCATGGGTACGAATTAAAACCCGCTGTTTTAACATAAGATGGCTCCAGGGAAACCTGGCCATGATATGTCAAGGGAAGACTGTAATATGACGTGATGTTTTTTAGGATCGAATTTTTCCACTATTTGTTTTCTCTGCAATTCTGTTAGCGACTCATCTACTACTTATTTTAGACGACTTTCTGTAATATTGCCGTATATTTAAACAACGGCGCACTACAACGGTATAATTATTATAGCCTCTTTTATCTTTTTATATGTATCGGAACAATACAGGCTATTTACCAAACTTGCGGTATTTGTTCCTTTTCCCATACTCCATACTAATTCTTTTGCGCCTCCTTTCAGTTACGACGTCTGCCGTGATACTGCCAACAAAGGGAAGAGTTTCGCCGGAATGGTGGCCTCCATTGATGTAGGATGCTCACAGTATTTCAGCATGGCAGTGGAGCACGCGCAAGAGCAAGAGCTCAGCAGTAACATAGCCGCCTTTGTCACGTTGGCCTGCGAACACTTCCAGTCGCGGAATGGTGTATATCCAGGTAAGGACGCGGTGTCCGGTACCACCGACGATTTTCATCTTATATCGTTTCAGAACGCATAGTGGTATACAGAGATGGTGTGGGCGACGGTCAGATAAAATACGTGAAGGAACACGAGGTGGAATTGCTGAAGGAGAAGCTGAAGAGCGATCTGTTCAAGGACCGACCCCTGAAGCTGGCCTTCATCATAGTATCGAAGCGTATTAACACCAAAATTTTTAGGGCCCAAGCGGACGGGCTGAGCAGCAATCCACCGGCGGGTACGGTCGTCGACGACGTCATCACGTTGCCGGAACGGTACGACTTCTTCCTGGTGTCCCAGTGTGTCAATCAGGGAACCGTAGCGCCTACCAGTTACAACATCATCGAGGATACATTGGGCATAGACGCCAACAGGATCCAGAGGTTCACCTTCAAGCTCACGCACATGTACTTCAATTGGTCCGGTACCATCCGCGTGCCGGCTCCCTGTCAGTACGCCCACAAACTTGCTTTCATGACGGCCCAATATCTGCACAGGTGAGTTTTTGTGTCGATTAAATCTTTGTGTCTTGCCGCCGCATTCACTATTTTATTTAATAGTATTGTGACTTCTCTTAAAAGTATAGTCTATTCAAAGTTTTTTGTCATGGATATTTGTGACGTCGAAACATTGCAACGTTGCCGCATCAACTCTGTGTTTTAATTCAATTTAGCTTTGACATACAAGAAAATTCTAATCTAAATAAAATAATTGAACAAAAATGTTACGAATACAATTTATTTTAACATTATAGTACATAACATAATACATATACTATTGAAAGACTTAAAACTATAATTAAGAACATTGGTATAATAGTTTGTAGGTTAGATTTGTTTTATTTACATTGAACTCCTTCCACGCCACCCATGAGGCAGAATTTCTAGGCGCGTTTTTTTTTATGTAGTGGTATCCCCTGGTAGAGGCCTAATCATCTACCTAATTAACAATTATATATCTCAGAAGCGAGTTCATTCTAGAGCATATTTACCTTTTTACGTTTAGTTCTTCCTTCGATGGTGTGTTTACTTGTTAAGTCATCTTGGCATCACTGTATATTTTATTTCTTCTGCTACTATCTGTGTACACCATTCTTCATAAACTTAGTCACTGAATTCCGTCTAATGCATTTACCATATCTACAAAACCAGTTGTATTCAATCTCTACTCATACATTCTAACTTATTGCACATGTTTAATTTTGAACAATTACAATCATATCTGTGCACACAAATCTTTCACGCCCTACAATACCATTTTCTACAGTTATATTCAATTAATTATGTGCATACCTTTAGTTGATTACACTCTCATCACTCTGTCTCAGGAATTTCTGGCACTGCACATTCCAGCATTATCACATATCCTGAATGTTTCCTTCAGTCACTTTCACTTTCCGACGCAATCACTAAACTGTTAATTTCTAATCTGTCTAAAACATGTTCACGATTCCACCATTTATCAATTACTTCCTCTGTATGTCTTACCAAGTTCATCCAAACTGAAGGTGTTATAGTTGACAATGCTTCCTTCCACATATCCAAACAGTTTTTGTTGGATTATCCTTCTTGACCAGCAATATATCTGCAATTAATTATTAATAAATATAATACGCGACATCGGTAATTCATAAGACCATTTTCCAATTTTGGCCCAAGTTAGAAGCAGAGCCAAAATTGTAAAATTTCGATAGTCCATATCTCGGAAACTATAAGAGATAATGCAATTTGGTAATCGACAACGTACTTACCATGCCGAATTAGCAATATATCTGCAATTAACTATTAATAAGTATATATAACCAACAAAACCTAATCGAATACTATTGAAACTTTTACCTTTTTCCATCAATATTTGTTGTCTTTACACTTTTTTTGTTACTGTCTTGCCAAGAGTGCCACAATGAACCATTTTGAAATATTCAAGTTTCTTATATTATTTTAATTTTAAGGTAATATCTGGAAGTTCCATTAAACCTATCCGAGGGTTATCTTTACACCGTTTAAAATCTATACCCTGTAAGAGTGTATACCTCAAAAAGCTACATGTCCCTAATTCTTTTATGTATACTTTCCAGAGAGACAATTTTCTCTAACGTATTATTCTTCATTTTGTAAGCGATGTTATTCACACTACCCACAGTAATATTTAGCACGCCGGCACACTGCTAAAACACATATTCATTAAAATTGTAGGGGCTTATATTATTTAATATCATCAATAATTACCTCTCTAACGAAATTTACCGGCAAAGAGGGCCTCCGTTACCCCGTTTCTTTTCGAAATAATCTATTAAAGCCGCAATCAATTTGTGACCCTGAATATCTGAAGTAATATGATATATTACGGAGCGACTTAAAATTTATCAAAATAAAGGGCTAAAACCTGTAATAATAGGTTTATAACCTGTAATAATTATATGTAATGTTTTGAGTAATTTAGCGTACATCTGACAACCGAACGGTGACCACCTGTCAGACATATGCAAAATTCTAGAAAACAATTATGATACGAGGTTTTAACTCTTATCTATAAATTATTGTGGCTGTATAATTAACCGTAGTTTTTAGATATATTATAATGTTAAAATAAATTATATTTGGTAACATTTTTGTTCAATTATTTTATTTAGATTAGATTTTTTTTATGTCAGTGCCAAACTGAATTATAACTTAAGAGTTGTTAAGAGGTTTTAACCCTTACCTATAAATTATTGTTGCTTTATTTTTGTTCAATTATTCTATGTAGAATAGAATATTCTTGTATGTCAAAGTCAAACTGAACTAAAACTCAGAGTTGATGTGGTAACATTGCGATGTTTCGACAACACAAATATACATGGCGCTTTACTAAAAAAGCTTTGAATAGACATTATATTAAGTTGCTTTTGTTCAAAATAACCGATTATAGATCTAGTCTTTTTCTGACTATCTAATGGTAATCATAATATGTAAATTATCATAAATATTTTGTATTGTACTGCATTGCCCATCAGAAAGTCATAAGGAAACCAAGGCTCATTATCCCTGAGATATTTGGAATATTGACATTATTTTAAAAAATTACAGTTCCAAAAAAAAAGTTAATTTAATTTAATCTACTGTTGTTGTTTAGGAAGAGTGGAGGAAGGTTAACGGAAATGATCACCGAAAGGGGTCACCATGTTTATAATATTGTATTTGCCATATTATTTGATAATTTCGCATTCACCATATTATTTATAATTTAGCATTCGTCATATTATTAAATAGTTGATGAAATCGTTTTTTTTTTCTTTAATAGACCTGCCATAGCCGGATTGAACGAGACCCTATATTTCATGTGATGGATCTATGCATGTGAACAAAGTTGTTTCTTTTAGGAGAAGAATTTTTTGTTTTGTTTTTAAGAGATCTCAGGTTTTGTTTTTATTCACACATACCTAAACGATGTAGTTCATAAAGGCACTTTGGAAGTTCGTCCACCGTACCTGATTTAAAGTTATATGTTAGTTAATATAGGATTACATTTTAGAATTAAGACATGAATGTACATTCTTTTTTAATATCATAAGAGTTTTGACATTATTTTCATAATAATAAAAACTATATAACAATAAACAACAAAAATATTTGTTTTATTCGAACTTCCAGTCCAGGATCTTCAGGTAGGCGGCCTCGGCCCTCTCGTTTACTTGCCAAGCCTCCAGGTGCATCTAAAACTATAAGAAAAAACGCTACGCTCTATAGCTATAGGGTTATAGTGAGTACAGACATGAAGGAAGCGAATGGTTCTGTCTCTGGGCGTATATTGTAATCGGCAAACGTATTCTCCGTAGCGGTATTTTCTCGTGATCGAAATTAACTCGAAAATTCGGGTCCACCAAATTTATTTAAAGGTTTGGTTCGGAGGCGCGTATACTTTTCACAATAGCATAAGAAAGAAATTATGATTGGTTATGGTAAGATAGAAAATACGAATAATATTGAAATCTAACTCATTTGAAGATTATGGTAATAAGACATAACACTCTTATGTTTATACAACTTTAGTATTCTACTTATCGATTCCTAAAGATATTTCAAACATTTACAATTCTGTAATGACTAAAAAATAATCTAAATCATCAGAAGATATATTCAGCCGAAAATAAAATACCGTATATGTTGAAATTTCACTATGAGGTAGACATTATAAAAATATAAATTAAAAATATTACCTTTATTACTTTATACCTTTACTTTATTACTTTACAAAAGTCCTTTTGAAATTCATTTATAGTATTTCTGGTCAAAAACATAAGTGAAAAATGAAGTTCGTTAAATAAACAAAGTATGTATTTTATTTTTTTATCCTCTGAGTATGTTGCATTGTTGCTTTAGGCGAGTTAGATGGTATGGCCTGTTTTGGTGACTGTAAGTTCCTTTTTTCTCCCAGTGCTGGATACATTTTTTTTGCAACACTTTATGGACTAGGCATCCCCTATAATTTGCAGGATGGTCACCGTCAGAGTTAACACATTTTACTTTGTCGTCACGTGTTTTGCGTGTGCAATTATTGGTCGCATGCTCTCCTGCGCATTTCACGCATCTACACAACTTGCAACAATATGTTTTAATTTCCCATATGCTTGACATCTGGCGCATTGTGGGTTGATTCTTTTTGTGTTTGGTGGCTCACATTTAATGACATTGTGGTCCAAATCATCAATCTCCTAAACATGTTTATTATTTCCTTTTGGCTTCAAATCAATATAAAATATTGGTAGTTGCACGACCGGTCACAAATCTATTGTAGGCAAATTTAGATTATTTGCGATGATACATTTTAGTTCAATTGATTCAATTGTGTTATTTTTGTGCTTGGTTGCACAGGACCATTTTTTTACTATCAAATATAATAAATAATCCAATTTAAATCGAAGCGCCCTAAAATTTTAAATGTTGGAATGCGGAAAAATAGAGAAAACGAGACTAAAACAATAAATACAAATCTTACTACTATGCAAAACTATATTTTATTGAATATTGCAGTTATTCAATATACAGCTGGCGGCAAATGTATAAATCCGCCACTATACCACCATTTATATATATATATATATATATATATATATATATATATATATATATATATATATGTATATATATATTTATATATAATATAATAATACTAATTTAACATATCGGCAACATTGCAGATGCCCCTCGAATGACAGTGTTTCAATGGTGTAAACAGCCGCTAGTATTCTTTTGTTTATAACCATACTTTTCACGATGGCATACCATAATAAAATGTCTTGTGAAACATTTTTCGACGGGACGTGTAGTTTTCTTTTCCTAAAAAACAATGTTTATTGCTAAAATAATATGTACCGTCTAAGAGTTTTTAAAAGAGTATGAAATTATTGTAAGTATGGCTGGTAGCATAATAAACAGTTATGATAAGGAAGAAAATACGAATAATATTGAAATTCACCACGTTTGAAGTTTATGGTAAGAATATAACATAAAACTCTTATGTTTATACGGCTTTAGTATTCTATTTATAGATTCGTGAAGAGATTTCAAACATATACATTTCTGTAACAATTACAAAATGATCCAAATTCACCAGAGGATATACAGTCCCAAGAGAAAATAATGTATATGTGTAAATTTCCCGATGAGGTAGACATAATGAAACCTTAAATTTAGAATATTACTTTTATGTTGTGGCACAAAATGTATAAATGTCAATCAGGCAATTCATCCGTCAATGATATGGACAAAAATTATATAAACTAGTATGAATTTATATTTACTGCATGATGTATTTTGTATATATTTTATTGCTATTTTGTAGATAATTGTTTACTGGGTTTAAATTATTTCAGACACTATTGCTATGTAGTATGAAAAAATAAAAGCTATCAAGTGCAAGATGATTTGGATGGAAGAGTGACAGTCCTTATAAGAGGATATTATGCTAGAATCCTTTCAAACCATAAAGTAAAAAATAAACTTCATAACAAGCACATTTGAGACATACCTTGGAGAAAATGAAGGATTAACACCTTGAAACCAGTGATATATTTGCTGTCTAAAGAATAACATAGGCAAGTGACTCTTTTCTCTAAAACTGTTGTGTTTAATAATTTTTATTTTATATTTTAGGTCGAAGATATGGCTCTTTTTATAAAAAAGCTAAGAAGCGATTGTTAAGTATAGTGCGTTTAATGGGTGGTTATTTTTACATGTTGATCTGTTCGTCACATTTTAAAATGTTTGCATTGCTTACAATATTTTAATTAATATTGCAAACTTAATATTTTCATGTTGTTAATAATTATTTTATATGAGGCTATTATTAAACATCTTTTCTCGTACTACTTGTGTAATACTTTTTCCATATTATTGTAACAAATTTCAAAGTTAAATATTCCAGATTCCTGCAAGTTATATATAAATATTTTAATTTTTCGTATTTTTATGGGGTTTTTATATAATTATATGTTTTATTATTATTAATCATTAATAGATATAAAACACGTAGTTATCATTCAAAATCATCTTTATAGTAATCATTAAATTAAAAGGAAAAACAGGGTTACTTTCTCGAAATCAAAACATGTCATTCATAATCGCCAATATTTTCCACGTTCACTCAAATTTGTTAACTAAATCCGTTCGTCCTGTTTGTTCTGTATCCTGCGTTCTGTTTGTCGCCAAGCGCCGAAAGTTATTGTGGCGAACACTGGAACTAAGCAAAGAGAATTCAGTTCTGCTCGTGCGCATTTTCAATTTTCACAGGAAATTCGCCCCGAATGCTCAAGTCTGTACCCACCATTCTATATCCTAAAATTGTTCATTTGGTTCTAAATGTATTGTTTGATATTTTGAGATATTTAATTTAAATATCATCTGTGGTGGTGTATATATCTGAGATACATTGGAAAATCGGGTTTATAACTTATAAACTAAATTATAATCATATTATTATTATCAGAATGAAGGAATTACAATTGAAATATTTTAATTTATTCGAATCTATATATTATGTCCAGCGCTAATTGCTAACTTCATTAGAAAGAAAAGTAAGAAAACTTATTTACCGACTGAAACGCGAGGGAATTGTCATTCATTTTCCCTCGCTTCCGTATAAGGGCTGATTGTATTTTTGTATTATTCGCCTATTTATATTAATATTTGCTGAGATTTACATGATTAATGAGTTTAAAAACTTGTGAGGGTTTAGTTTTGTTTGTTTCTTTAACAGGTAAGCAGTTTTCTAATATTTTTGTCCGTTAAGCAGCTTTGTTCTTTCTTAAAATTTATTCGTTTCTATTTACGCGTTAAAATCAACGAAATTTGTATAGGTTTGTAATGGAAAACAGACCGAGGGGCAGGGCTCACGGCCGAGCCAGAGGCGAACATCAGCAGGGCCGAGGCAGCGGCCCCAGACCGGGTCCCTCGCAAGGCTCATCTCGTCAAGGTGGCTCCAGAACTTTTGCACCGCAAGGAGCCTGGGGCACCCGAGGAGCTTCGCAACAACATCAAGCACCACAGGGCCAGTGGGGCCCCAAAGTCCAACAATCTCAGTCCCAGCCCCCGCCGCAAGCGTCAGGTCAACAGAGTCAGTGGGGCGCTCGCGGACCTCCAGATTCCCTTCCGCAGGTGAGACGTTGTTGATAACGTTATGAGTTATTGTGGGTGATATTATGCATAATTTGCAGCAATCTGCGGGACGTGGTCCAGGAACTATATGCGTTGAAGAACAACAACAAACCTTGGCAGCTCAAGGTAAGATTGTCTCTGATTCATTTTGTAGATGAGTAGTATTAGACATTATTGATTTATAGTTCGACAGACTGGTGGTACAGATGACGAGACACGTGGCGGAGGAGGGGGGGTTAAAGGAAGAACTAATCGGAAAGGAATCGTGGACACGAAGCCCAAACATTATGCGACCAAACAAGGTTAGGACCTCTAAACGTGCTTAAGACACAACAGATGATGGTTGATGATTTTCTATTTTGTAGGCTCGGATGGAGAAAAGATCTTGCTCAAAGCGAACTTTTTTCCGCTGCTGAGCGCGACCAAGTGGGGACTGAATCAGTACCGTGTCGATTTTAAACCGGAACTGGACAATACAAAAACACGACGGGCCCTAGTTCGCAGAGCCTTCGTAAACAAACTTTCTTCAGGCATATTGTTTGATGGTGCTGCTCTCTACACCCCAACCAAGCTCCAGCCAGATCCCTTGGAATTGGCTGTTGCTGATGATGGTAAGTGCTAAAGGACTACAGATTGTTTTTCATGATTTTAAAAGCGAATATATTTATACATTTATTGAGCGTATCAATTTGATCGATGAGCTTTTCCCACTTTTCTGGTAATATCATGATTTTGGCAATTTCTGGATTTTCTGAGCGAAAATCTAAACCAAATGATCTTCACAAGATCCTTTTAAAGTGAGATTTGCTCCGTTAGTATGAATAAATAACAATCTTTCTAGTTTAGGTTATATAGTAAACATATGGTTGCGCCAACCGATTTTTCCGGAGCTACTAAAGATGTGTATGATCTAGGATGTCTGTGATGGAATATTTTTTAATCCCATATTTCAATCGCGTCATTTGTTGATAGCAGAAAGTCAAATTAATGGTATAAAACATATGAATATGTGTCAATGGTTCAAAACCTTTTCGTTGTGCACATTTGGTTGACTGGATCTACACCGATATGTTTAAAAATGGCCAGCTAGTAACTCAATGATTCTGTAGCTAATTTAGCTACCAATTAGTCCCTTCGTCCTATAATTCAACATTATCCAATATCAATAACTGCAAACCTTCAACTCGACTCTCCTCTTGTTTTTTAATTTGGTATCAGTTTTATATATTTCCTCTCCCACGATGAGAAATCTATTCACTTCCAGTCTTTTAGCTAGTTCTGTGCTCTTACAGGCTATAGATTTTTGGAGTATTATTAAAAAAAAATTAAAAGCATGATCGCTAGTCTTTACATGCTGATACCAACATTGGAAGGTCTTTGTTATTTCTGTATGATATATTTTTGAAAATACCGAGCAGGTCATGTTTCGTCAAAAGAAGCATTAATCAAGAGGGATAACGTCTGGTAAATACGCCAGGTCATGCCGATTGTGTTAGCCGGGTTTATTTTCAAGTTTCCGTCGACTCATTGGCGAGTGATGTTTTGCAGATAACGTGAAATACTTGGTGTCCATTCGCTTGGTGGGAGAGGTGAACTGGGGCGACTGGCACTACCTGCAGATCTTCAATCTCATCGTCAGGCGTTGCCTGGAGTCGCTCGAGTTCAAGCTGCTGGGGAGAAATTATTTCGATCCTATGTACAAGGTGACTATACCGCAGTATAATCTGGAGCTGTGGCCCGGTTATATCACGTCGATGAGGCAGCATGAAAAACAGATCATGTTGAACATCGATCTAAACTTTAAGGTGCGTTCTAGGATATTTCGGCCAAGACTGAAGCTTATCACGTTCGTATATTTGCAGGTCCTCCGTACCGACAACGTCTATGACCTTCTATTGGAGTGTCAGAACGATCGTAACGCCAGGAAAGAGTTCCAGCAACGGGTGATGGGCTGCATCGTCATGACCTACTACAACAACAAGACCTACCGGATAGACGACGTCGATTACGATCAGAACCCAGATAGCAAATTCAAGAAACGCGATGGTAAGATTATCGGCGCGATTCGGGGACTCGTCGTGTGATTATGCCGTGCCCGTTGTTTGTAGGAACCGAAATTAGTTACCGCCAATATTTCGAAGAGAGATACCGCGTCCGCATAACCCGCAATAATCAGCCAATGCTCATTTCCCGGTCCAAACCGCGAGAAATCCGAGCCGGAATGCCAGAGATCGTCATGCTGGTGCCCCAGCTATGCACGATGACGGGTCTGACGGAGAAACAGAGAGAGAACTTCCAGCTGATGAAGTCCCTGAGCGAACACACCCGTATCGGATCAAGTGGTAAGTATAGTCTATTCAAAGTGTTTTTAGTAATGCGTCATAGATATTTGTGACATCGAAAATAAATGAAATAATTGAACAAAAATGTCATTAAATATAATTTATTTTAACATTCAATACATATATTATCGAAGGACTTAAAACTACAATTTGGAACACAGGTATAAGTTTGTACGTTAGATTTGTTTTGCTTCCATTAAACTCTTTTCCACAACACCCACCCAATTAACAATTGTATACATTAGAGACGTATTTTACTTTCATTCGAGAGCATATTTACCTTTTTTAGAAGTCATCTTGGTATCACTGTATATTTTATTTCTTCTGCTACCATCTATGTACACCATTCTTCATAAAATTAATCACTGAATTATGTCTAATACATCTACCATATCTACAAAGCAGTATTTATTCTCTCCTTATACGTTATAACCTAATGCCCATATTTAATTTTGAACAATTACAATCATATCTGTGCATACAAACCTTTCACGCCCTACAATACCATTTTCTACAGTTATATTCAGTTAATATATAATTAATTACCATGCATACCTTTAGCTTTTTCCACTCCCATCACACTGTCTCAGGAATTTCCAACATTGCACAGCATTACCTCATATCCTTAAAGTTTCCTTCAGTCAATTTCACTTTCCGACTCACTGTCCAATCCAATTACCAAACTGTTAATTTCTAATCACAATTTATCAATTTCTTCCTATGTATGTCTTATCGAGTTCATCCAAATCGAAAGTGCTATGGTTGACTATGCTTTCTTCCACATACCTAAACAGTTTTTGATGGAATATCCTTCTCCACTAGCAATATATCTGCAATTAATTGTTAATAAATATAATGACTAACTAAACCTAATCGAATACTATTGCAACTTTTACCTTTTTCCTTTTTCCATCAATTTTTGTTGTCTCTACACTTTTTTGTTACTTTCTTGCCAAGAGTGCCACAATGAACCTTTATGAAATATTCAATATAAGTTTCATCAAGATAAACACAAATTCAAATAGTTTAAAAAATTGAATTATTTTTACAACTGGCAGTGGATCTTCACAGCATTTAAACCATATGCCCTTGTAAGAGTGTATGAAAGGATGTCTTACATCCCTCAAAAAGCTGCATGTCCTTTATGTATATCTGAGAAGTGAAGATTGGAACTTTGTAAAATGGTAGAAACTAATGGGATTATTTATGGTTTATTCGAGTGATTGACCTTTTTCATAGTTGACGACATAGCTATTCGAGGGAGCCCGGAGAAAGAGACCGTCGAACTTTGCACATTAATATTTGGGTCTGAACCCGTGTTGTTCGTCTGATATGATATGGTTCTGCTCTGCAAAAAGCTGAGAGCTTTTTCAGTTGGAATACTGATATTTCATCGTATCCAGGTGCCTTTTTGGGCTTCAGTTTGCTGATGATTTTTTGTAGCATTTTTGGTGAGACTAGATGGTTTTGGAGAGAGTTTGGAGGCATTATTTTCACTAGATTATTGGCCTCTCTGATGACGTTTTTGTTTCGAGTGGCGCCACTTCCTTTTTTAAAAGGTAGGCATCCCATTAGTTTTTCGAAGGATTCGGCAAGGAGACTACGAAATTTCCTGACCATGCAGATTTCAGGGGGGTGAATGTCTTTTTTGACTTTTCGAGATTCTCCAGATGTCTGCGGGCGCTGCTGGGTTTCCAGTCTCAGCTGCATAAAGATGAGGAAAATAGAATTACTAGCTCTCTAGATTCGCCATTTCAAATGGATTTAGCGCACGAGAAATTAAGGGTCAATAAAGTTGCCATAAAGCCAATGAAACAAAATCAACGCATATAACGTTTACCCTGCGTGGAAGAACATGTCCACCAGTGAATATCAATCATCGTCAACTCCCCCAAGCAGAGCATGTTAAATATCTTGGTATGCACTTAGATCGACGCCTAACCTGGAAGAAGCATATACTCTCTAAACGGAAACAACTGGGACTAAAATTATATCAAATGTATTGGCTCATCGGGCGCAAATCCAAATTATCATTAGATAACAAGGTATTGCTGTGTGAGTCTATACTCAAGTCCATTTGGACATATGGAATCCAACTATGGGGTACCGCTAGCAATTCTAATATACCCATCATTCAACGGTTCCAAAATAAGGTGTTGCGTGTCATTGTTGATGCTCCGTACTATATTTCAAATAAAATGATACAACGCGATATTCCTCTAGAACCTATAACGAGTGTAATTCAACGTGTTTGTGTGAAGTACTTCGAAGGAGTGTCAGTGCATCCCAATGTACTCGCTAATCAGCTAAATATGCGACGTGATAGTGAAGTGCGTAGACTAAAACGTTTAACACCACCTGATCGGATTACTAGACATATGTAGACTTTAGAATAAGACTAATTAATTAAGATAATATTTTATACAGAAGATTGCTTAATGAAGTGATTTTCTACATGCCATGTATATATAATATAGACATAAGAAATACTTATTGCCAATAGGGCAGATTGTGGACTCACGAGGAGTAATAAAAAAATATATTGAGACATTTTTTCGGTAAAGTCCAACTTAACCCAATCCAAAATGGTTGTCGGCTCCGCATCGAGTTGCAATATTGCGTTCTAGGGATGCAGAAAATATATCGATATTTTCTGAAAAAAATATCCATATTTTTGGTCGATCTATCGATATTTTTTGATATTTGTTCGAAATAGATTAAATATCGTTATATTAGTAATATATTAACTATATTATTACAATTGTAAAGGTTTAGTGAATTTTGGTAGTTAATTTTAAAGTTCCGCCAAACATTTTTATTATTTAAAAGAAATATATATTTCTTTACTCTAATATTTAACTGTTTTTGCTTTTTCTTAGAAATATCGATATTTTTTTCGGTGGCTAACACCCCCAATAGCGTTCTCATTCTCTATCTGCTCCACTCTAGCCCGGATGAACAAACTGCGCGAGTTCAGCGCGAAGCTGCAAAAATGCCCGAAGGCTATTGAAGAACTCAAGAAATGGGACCTGAAGCTGGCCCAGGACCTGGTCCAGTTCACAGGACGCGTGTTACCGCAGGAAACCCTCGCTGGCGGCTCGGGTTCGCTCATGCCCGGACCTCGTGCCGATTGGACCGGCAACCTGAAGACTGCCACCATGTTCGCGCCTGCCAAGTTGGACGCGCTGGTGGTGGTGTGTCCGGTACGGCTCAAGAAAGCCACCGGCGAGTTTGTCGCCAGCATACAACAGGTCGCCCGAGGTGAGTAATTTATCACCCCATACCATGTTGATTTGAGTGTTCAACTTTGCCAGTTCTCGCAAGTCATATGTAAATTCGAAGAATGTAGTATAAATAAAATAAATTATCTCGAATTTTTTAAAGTAGTGTAGGTACCCAGAAACTAAGATTGTGGCGTATATCAGACACATCCTGTATTTTTGACCTTGTTTACCCATGCTTCAACACTTGTAGCATCGCTTTTATATTTTGTACCTGTGATATTCAATTGATTTGCTTGCTGAATATTATATAAATCTTTATGAGTCAATAAGTCCAATCTTTTCAAATTGCCACTGGTCAGGTTTATTAGCTCGGGTTTCATACAATATGATATCTATTGCAATTTTAGCAGGGAGACTTGGCTTTGGCTTTGGTTAAAATCATACTTTTATCTTATTTTATTAACGCTCACCTCCCACCTTTGGATACAGTCTTATGAATTCCAGATCGATTAAGCTAAAATTTATAAATGCTAATATTTTTATGATTTTAGTTTGCTTTATGATCAACGAGCTGGGATTTTGATGGGATATACTCACGTAAAGAACATTGAGTCATATTTATGTGAACTTTTATATTCGTATGGTCAATTATATATATAGTGGGTGAAAGTTTTTTAACACTATTTACAGGTCATTGGTTTATATATTAATATCTACTATTTATGATTAAAATATGAAGTGTACAAAAGTAAATAAATTATAAACAACAAGATTCTTAACCTTACAAAACAATATAACAAGCCTAGGAACTATCGACTGAAAACAGACGATAGTCGTAAAACAGAAAAAAAAAGTCGATAGTCAAAAAACTAGCGACTAAAATTAGTAATTACTATTCAAAAATTCAAATGCACGGTTCGACATTTTTTTTCCAATTCGTGATGTCGACGAAGATGTACTGTGATTATATTTTCTAACGGTAGTATAAGCGAGTCGGAGATGTAAATATTCCCTTACGTAATACCTTTAAAAAAGACGAGAAGGAAAAAAATAATTACTGAATACTATTAACATGCAATTTAATATTTCATTTTAAACGAAATAGAATTACTTTTATATTGGAATGTTCTGTGGATATGTAAAAACGAATTGAATTTTTCTATAGAATGGTATAAGACCCCACACATGTTTTATCGTATTTTAATATGTTAGTTTTAAAAATGATCCCACAATAACTACTAGAGCTTTTTTAAATAAAGTAAATACTTTATTATTGAACGAAAGTATTTTTTAACAAAAATCGAGGGAGTAATCGAAATATTACCTATTAGTGCCGTAAAAAGTCAAAAATATTTTACTATTTATCATTCACAATTTTAATCTTTTTGCCCTATTACATTAACAATCTTGAAAAATATCGTTCCAAAATGCTGCTATATTAATATACAACATATTGTTATTTACAAGCAAATTACCACAAAATTATAAAACTATATATATTACATATAAATCTATGGAAGCATAAACTGGGTAAATTTTTGTCAAGGTCGCGGCTACTACGACAGAGCCAGAAGAATCAGTCGAATGAAATTAGTAGAACCAAAAATAGTAACTAAAAGTACCCGACAAAAAAGTCGATAGTAAATAATGACAAAATCAGTCGGGCCGAAAATAACGATTGAAACAGTCGATAGTAAAAAGTAGTCAATTATTAAAAAGTCGATAGTCGTTTTCATTCGATAGTTCCCAACGCTAAATATAACGCTTAAGCTAACTTAATGTATGAATATATAATATAATAATATAGGATACCATACAAACAATTAAGTGATACTAAAACTCCAACCAGCGCCAGGTTTGAAACAAAAGTGGCTGCCGCAGTCAGCAAGCGTAAACTGTGGAAACTCGCCGAATGCTGACTATGATCATGCAAAATCAGCTGCTACTGTCGCTTACGGCTAATGAATGTCTGTTTCGTTTTCCAGTGATGAAATTCCAAATCTCGGGGGTAAAAACCGTCGATTTGGGGGACGATCGGGCGCAGAGCTACCTGGGCGGTTTGGAATACGCCATGTCGACCCTCCACGCCCAGCTGGTGTTCGTGGTACTCACCAGTAATTCCCACGATAAATACACCGCGGTGAAGAAGAAATGCTACGTGGATAGGGCGATGCCGTGCCAGGTGGCCGTAGCGAAGGCCGTTCAGAAGAGTAGGTGCTCATGGAATTCGTGATATCGGCGCTCAGTCTCGTTTGATTTCAGATAATCGGTCGGTAGCTATGAAGATCGCCATACAGATGAACTGTAAGCTTGGCGGGTCGCCGTGGGGTTCTACCATGCCTAGATTTACGATGGTCGTAGGGTAAGTGACGTAACGTTGTTTCAAACGATGACGGTACTCAAATGAGTACCCATATTTTCAAAACTCCCATGGGTACGAATTAAAACCCGCTGTTTTAACATAAGATGGCTCCAGGGAAACCTGGCCATGATATGTCAAGGGAAGACTGTAATATGACGTGATGTTTTTTAGGATCGAATTTTTCCACTATTTGTTTTCTCTGCAATTCTGTTAGCGACTCATCTACTACTTATTTTAGACGACTTTCTGTAATATTGCCGTATATTTAAACAACGGCGCACTACAACGGTATAATTATTATAGCCTCTTTTATCTTTTTATATGTATCGGAACAATACAGGCTATTTACCAAACTTGCGGTATTTGTTCCTTTTCCCATACTCCATACTAATTCTTTTGCGCCTCCTTTCAGTTACGACGTCTGCCGTGATACTGCCAACAAAGGGAAGAGTTTCGCCGGAATGGTGGCCTCCATTGATGTAGGATGCTCACAGTATTTCAGCATGGCAGTGGAGCACGCGCAAGAGCAAGAGCTCAGCAGTAACATAGCCGCCTTTGTCACGTTGGCCTGCGAACACTTCCAGTCGCGGAATGGTGTATATCCAGGTAAGGACGCGGTGTCCGGTATCACCGACGATTTTCATCTTATATCGTTTCAGAACGCATAGTGGTATACAGAGATGGTGTGGGCGACGGTCAGATAAAATACGTGAAGGAACACGAGGTGGAATTGCTGAAGGAGAAGCTGAAGAGCGATCTGTTCAAGGACCGACCCCTGAAGCTGGCCTTCATCATAGTATCGAAGCGTATTAACACCAAAATTTTTAGGGCCCAAGCGGACGGGCTGAGCAGCAATCCACCGGCGGGTACGGTCGTCGACGACGTCATCACGTTGCCGGAACGGTACGACTTCTTCCTGGTGTCCCAGTGTGTCAATCAGGGAACCGTAGCGCCTACCAGTTACAACATCATCGAGGATACATTGTTCACCTTCAAGCTCACGCACATGTACTTCAATTGGTCCGGTACCATCCGCGTGCCGGCTCCCTGTCAGTACGCCCACAAACTTGCTTTCATGACGGCCCAATATCTGCACAGGTGAGTTTTTGTGTCGATTAAATCTTTGTGTCTTGCCGCCGCATTCACTATTTTATTTAATAGTATTGTGACTTCTCTTAAATGTATAGTCTATTCAAAGTTTTTTGTCATGGATATTTGTGACGTCGAAACATTGCAACGTTGCCGCATCAACTCTGTGTTTTAATTCAATTTAGCTTTGACATACAAGAAAATTCTAATCTAAATAAAATAATTGAACAAAAATGTTACGAATACAATTTATTTTAACATTATAGTACATAACATAATACATATACTATTGAAAGACTTAAAACTATAATTAAGAACATTGGTATAATAGTTTGTAGGTTAGATTTGTTTTGTTTACATTGAACTCCTTCCACGCCACCCATGAGGCAGAATTTCTAGGCGCGTTTTTTTTATGTAGTGGTATCCCCTGGTAGAGGCCTAATCATCTACCTAATTAACAATTATATATCTCAGAAGCGAGTTCATTCTAGAGCATATTTACCTTTTTACGTTTAGTTCTTCCTTCGATGGTGTGTTTACTTGTTAAGTCATCTTGGCATCACTGTATATTTTATTTCTTCTGCTACTATCTGTGTACACCATTCTTCATAAACTTAGTCACTGAATTCCGTCTAATGCATTTACCATATCTACAAAACCAGTTGTATTCAATCTCTACTCATACATTCTAACTTATTGCACATGTTTAATTTTGAACAATTACAATCATATCTGTGCACACAAATCTTTCACGCCCTACAATACCATTTTCTACAGTTATATTCAATTAATTATGTGCATACATTTAGTTGATTACACTCTCATCACTCTGTCTCAGGAATTTCCGGCACTGCACATTTCAGCATTATCACATATCCTGAATGTTTCCTTCAGTCACTTTCACTTTCCGACGCAATCACTAAACTGTTAATTTCTAATCTGTCTAAAACATGTTCACGATTCCACCATTTATCAATTACTTCCTCTGTATGTCTTACCAAGTTCATCCAAACTGAAGGTGTTATAGTTGACAATGCTTCCTTCCACATATCCAAACAGTTTTTGTTGGATTATCCTTCTCGACCAGCAATATATCTGCAATTAATTATTAATAGATATAATACGCGACATCGGTAATTCATAAGACCATTTTCCAATTTTGGCAAGTTAGAAGCAGAGCCAAAATTGTAAAATTTCGATAGTCCATATCTCGGAAACTATAAGAGATAATGCAATTTGGTAATCGACATCGTAATTACCATGCCTAATTAGCAATATATCTGCAATTAACTATTAATAAGTATATATGACCAACAAAACCTAATCGAATACTATTGAAACTTTTACCTTTTTCCATCAATATTTGTTGTCTTTACACTTTTTTTGTTACTGTCTTGCCAAGAGTGCCACAATGAACCATTTTGAAATATTCAAGTTTCTTATATTATTTTAATTTTAAGGTAATATCTGGAAGTTCCATTAAACCTATCCAAGGGTTATCTTTACACCGTTTAAAATCTATACCCTGTAAGAGTGTATACCTCAAAAAGCTACATGTCCCTAATTCTTTTATGTATACTTTCCAGAGAGACAATTTTCTCTAACGTATTATTCTTCATTTTGTAAGCGATGTTATTCACAGTACCCACAGTAATATTTAGCACGCCGGCACACTGCTAAAAAACATATTCATTAAAATTGTAGGGGCTTATATTATTTAATATCATCAATAATTACCTCTCTAACGAAATTTACCGGCAAAGAGGGCCTCCGTTACCCCGTTTCTTTTCGAAATAATCTATTAAAGCCGCAATCAATTTGTGACCCTGAATATCTGAAGTAATATGATATATTACGGAGCGACTTAAAATTTATCAAAATAAAAGACTAAAACCTGTAATAATAGGTTTATAACCTGTAATAATTATATGTAATGTTTTGAGTAATTTAGCGTACATCTGACAACCGGACGGTGACGACCACCTGTCAGACATATGCAAAATTCTAGAAAACAATTATGATACGAGGTTTTAACTCTTATCTATAAATTATTGTGGCTGTATAATTAACTGTAGTTTTTAGATATATTATAATGTTAAAATAAATTATATTTGGTAACATTTTTGTTCAATTATTTTATTTAGATTAGATTTTTTTTATGTCAGTGCCAAACTGAATTATAACTTAAGAGTTGTTAAGAGGTTTTAACTCTTACCTATAAATTATTGTTGCTTTATTTTTGTTCAATTATTCTATGTAGAATAGAATATTCTTGTATGTCAAAGTCAAACTGAACTAAAACTCAGAGTTGATGTGGTAACATTGCGATGTTTCGACAACACAAATATACATGGCGCTTTACTAAAAAAGCTTTGAATAGACATTATATTAAGTTGCTTTTGTTCAAAATAACCGATTATAGATCTAGTCTTTTTCTGACTATCTAATAGTAATCATAATATGTAAATTATCATAAATATTTTGTATTGTACTGCATTGCCCATCAGAAAGTCATAAGGAAACCAAGCCTCATTATCCCTGAGATATTTGGAATATTGACATTATTTTAAAAAATTACAGTTCCAAAAAAAAAGTTAATTTAATTTAATCTACTGTTGTTGTTTAGGAAGAGTGGAGGAAGGTTAAGGGAAATGATCACCGAAAGGGGTCACCATGTTTATAATATTGTATTTGCCATATTATTTGATAATTTCGCATTCACCATATTATTTATAATTTAGCATTCGTCATATTATTAAATAGTTGATGAAATCGTTTTTTTTTTCTTTAATAGACCTGCCATAGCCGGATTGAACGAGACCCTATATTTCATGTGATGGATCTATGCATGTGAACACAGTTGTTTCTTTTAGGAGAAGAATTTTTTGTTTTGTTTTTAAGAGATCTCAGGTTTTGTTTTTATTCACACATACCTAAACGATGTAGTTCATAAAGGCACTTTGGAAGTTCGTCCACCGTACCTGATTTAAAGTTATATGTTAGTTAATATAGGATTACATTTTAGAATTAAGACATGAATGTACATTCTTTTTTAATATCATAAAAGTTTTGACAATATTTTCATAATAATAAAAACTATATAACAATAAACAACAAAAATATTTGTTTTATTCGAACTTCCAGTCCAGGATCTTCAGGTAGGCGGCCTCGGCCCTCTCGTTTACTTGCCAAGCCTCCAGGTGCATCTAAAACTATAAGAAAAAACGCTACGCTGTATAGCTAGAGGGTTATACTGAGTACAGACATGAAGGAAGCGAATAGTTCTGTCTCTGGGCGTATATTGTAATCGGCAAACGTATTCTCCGTAGCGGTATTTTCTCGTGATCGAAATTAACTCGAAAATTCGGGTCCATCAAATTTATTTAACGGTTTGGTTCGGAGGCGCGTATACTTTTCACAATAGCATAAGAAAGAAATTATGATTTGGTTATGGTAAGATAGAAAATACGAATAATATTGAAATCTAACTCATTTGAAGATTATGGTAATATGACATAACACTCTTATGTTTATACAACTTTAGTATTCTACTTATCGATTCCTAAAGATATTTCAAACATTTACAATTCTTTAATGACTAAAAAATAATCTAAATCATCAGAAGATATATTCAGCCGAAAATAAAATACCGTATATGTTGAAATTTCGCTATGAGTTAGACATTATAAAAATATAAATTAAAAATATTACCTTTATTACGTTACACCTTTACTTTATTACTTTACAAAAGTCCTTTTGAAATTCATTTATAGTATTTCTGGTCAAAAACTAGTGTAAGAAATAATACGTAAGTGAAAAATGAAGTTCGTGAAATAAATAAAGTATGTATTTTATTTTTTTATCCTCTGAGTATGTTGCATTGTTGCTTTAGGCGAGTTAGATGGTATGGCCTGTTTTGGTGACTGTAAGTTCCTTTTTTCTCCCAGTGCTAGATACATTTTTTTTGCAACACTTTATGGACTAGGCATCCCCTATAATTTGCAGGATGGTCACCGTCAGAGTTAACACATTTTACTTTGTCGTCAAGTGTTTTGCGTGTGCAATTATTGGTCGCATGCTCTCCTGCGCATTTCACGCATCACACAACTTGCAACAATATGTTTTAATTTCCCATATGCTTGACATCTGGCGCATTGTGGGATGATTCTTTTTGTGTTTGGTGGCTCACATTTAATGACATTGTGGTCCAAATCATCAATCTCCTAAACATGTTTATTATTTCCTTTTGGCTTCAAATCAATATAAAATATTGGTAGTTGCACGACCGGTCACAAATCTATTGTAGGCAAATTTAGATTATTTGCGATGATACATTTTAGTTCAATTTATTCAATTGTGTTATTTTTGTGCTTAGTTGCACAGAACCATTTTTTTACTATCAAATATAATAAATAATCCAATTTAAATCGAAGCGCCCTAAAATTTTAAATATTGGAATGCGGAAAAATAGAGAAAACGAGACTAAAACATTAAATACAAATCTTACTACTATGCAAAACTATATTTTATTGAATATTGCAGTTATTCAATATACAGCTGGCGGTAATAATACTAATTTAACATATCGGCAACGTTGCAGATGGCCCTCGAATGACAGTGTTTCAATGGTGTAAACAGCCGCTAGTATTCTTTTGTTTATAACCATACTTTTCACGATGGCATACCATAATAAAATGTCTTGTGAAACATTTTTCGACGGGACGTGTAGTTTTCTTTTCCTAAAAAACAATGTTTATTGCTAAAATAATATGTACCGTCTAAGAGTTTTTAAAAGAGTATGAAATTATTGTAAGTATGGCTGGTAGCATAATAAACAGTTATGATAAGGAAGAAAATACGAATAATATTGAAATTCACCACGTTTGAAGTTTAAGGTAAGAATATAACATAAAACTCTTATGTTTATACGGCTTTAGTATTCTATTTATAGATTCGTGAAGAGATTTCAAACATATACATTTCTGTAACAATTACAAAATGATCCAAATTCACCAGAGGATATACAGTCCCAAGAGAAAATAATGTATATGTTTAAATTTCCCGATGAGGTAGACATAATCAAACCTTAAATTTAGAATATTACTTTATGTTGTGGCACAAAATGTATAAATGTCAATCAGGCAATTCATCCGTCAATGATATGGACAAAAATTATTTAAACTAGTATGAATTTATATTTACTGCATGATGTATTTTGTATATATTTTATTACTATTTTGAAGATAATTGTTTACTGGGTTTAAATTATTTCAGACACTATTGCTATGTAGTATGAAAAAATAAAAGCTATCAAGTGCAAGATGATTTGGATGGAAGAGTCACAGTCCTTATAAGAGGATATTATGCTAGAATCCTTTCAAATCATAAAGTAAAAAATAAACTTCATAACAAGCACATTTGAGACATACCTTTTAGAAAATGAAGGATTAACACCTTGAAACCAGTGATATATTTGCTGTCTAAAGAATAACATAGGCAAGTGACTCTTTTCTCTAAAACTATTGTGTTTAATAATTTTTATTTTATATTTTAGGTCGAAGATATGGCTCTTTTTATAAAAAAGCTAAGAAGCGATTGTTAAGTATAGTGCGTTTAATGGGTGGTTATTTTTACATGTTGATCTGTTCGTCACATTTTAAAATGTTTGCATTGCTTACAATATTTTAATAAATATTGCAAACTTAATATTTTCATGTTGTTAATAATTATTTTATATGGGGCTATTATTAAACATCTTTTCTCGTACTAGTTGTGTAATACTTCTTCCATATTATTGTAACAAATTTCAAAGTTAAATATTCCAGATTCCTGCAAGTTATATATAAATATTTTAATTTTTCGTATTTTTATGGGGTTTTTATATAATTATATGTTTTATTATTATTAATCATTAATAGATATAAAACACGTAGTTATCATTCAAAATCATCTTTATAGTAATCATTAAATTAAAAGGAAAAACAGGGTTACTTTCTCGAAATCAAAACATGTCATTCATAATCGCCAATATTTTCCACGTTCACTCAAATTTGTTAACTAAATCCGTTCGTCCTGTTTGTTCTGTATCTTGCATTCTGTTTGTCGCCAAGCGCCGAAAGTTATTGTGGCGAACACTGGAACTAAGCAAAGAGAATTCAGTTCTGCTCGTGCGCATTTTCAATTTTCACAGGAAATTCGCCACGAATGCTCAAGTCTGTACCCACCATTCTATATCCTAAAATTGTTCATTTGGTTCTAAATGTATTGTTTGATATTTTGAGATATTTAATTTAAATATCATCTGTGGTGGTACATATATCTGAGATACATTGGAAAATCTCGGGTTTATGACTTATAAGTTAAATTATAATCATATTATTATTATCAGAATGAAGGAATTACAATTGAAATATTTTAATTCATTCGAATCTATATATTATGTCCAGCGCTAATTGCTAACTTCATTAGAAAGAAAAGTAAGAAAACTTATTTACCGACTGAAACGCGAGGGAATTGTCATTCATTTTCCCTCGCTTCTGTATAAGGGCTGATTGTATTTTTGTATTATTCGCCTATTTATATTAATATTTGCTGAGATTTACATGATTAATGAGTTTAAAAACTTGTGAGGGTTTAGTTTTGTTTGTTTCTTTAACAGGTAAGCAGTTTTCTAATATTCTTGTCCGTTAAGCAGCTTTGTTCTTTCTTAAAATTGATTCGTTTCTATTTACGTTAAAATCAACGAAATTTGTATAGGTTTGTAATGGAAAATAGACCGGGGGGCAGGGCTCACGGCCGAGCCAGAGGCGAACATCAGCAGGGCCGAGGGAGCGGCCCCAGACCGGGTCTCTCGCAAGGCCCATCTCGTCAATGTGGCTCCAGAACTTTTGCACCGCAAGGAGCCTGGGGCACCCGAGGAGCTTCGCAGCAACATCAAGCACCACAGGGCCAGTGGGGCCCCAAAGTCCAACAATCTCAGTCCCAGCCCCCGCCGCAAGCGTCAGGTCAACAGAGTCAGTGGGGCGCTCGCGGACCTCCAGATTCCCTTCCGCAGGTGAGACGTTGTTGATAACGTTATGAGTTATTGTGGGTGATATTATGCATAATTTGCAGCAATCTGCGGGACGTGATCCAGGAACTATATGCGTTGAAGAACAACAACAAGCCTTGACAGCTCAAGGTAAGATTGTCTCTGATTCATTTTGTAGATGAGTAGTATTAGACATTATTGATTTATAGTTCGACAGACTGGTGGTACAGGCGACGAGAAACGTGGCGGCGGTAGGGGAGTTAAAGGAAGAACTAATCGGAAAGGAATCGTGGACTCGAAGCCCAAACATTATGCGACCAAACAAGGTTAGGACCTCTAAACGTACTTAAGACACAACAGATGATGGTTGGTGATTTTCTATTTTGTAGGCTCGGATGGAGAGAAAATCTTGCTCAAAGCGAACATTTTTCCGCCGCTGAGCGCGACCAAGTGGGGACTGAATCAGTACCGTGTCGATTTTAAACCGGAACTGAACAATACAAAAACACGACAGGTCCTAGTTCGCAGAGCCTTCGTAAACAAACTTTCTTCAGGTATATTGTTTGATGGTGCTGCTCTCTACACCCCAACCAAACTCCAGCCGGATCCCATGGAACTGGCTGTTGCTGATGATAGTAAGTGCTAAATGACTACAGATTGTTTTTCATGCTTTTAAAAGCGAATATATTTATACATTTATTGAGCGTATCAATTTGATCGATGAGCTTTTCCCACTTTTCTGGTAATATCATGGTTTTGGCAATTTCTGGATTTTCTGAGCCTAAATCTAAACCAAATGATCTTCACAAGATCCTTTTAAAGTGAGATTTGCTCCGTTAGTATGAATAAATAGCAATCTTTCTAGTTTAGGTTATATAGTAGATATATAGTTGCGCCAACCGATTTTTCCGGAGCTACTAAAGATGTGTGTGATCTAGGATGCCTGCGATGGAATATTTTTTAATCCCATATTTCAATCGCGTCATTTGTTGATAGCAGAAAGTCAAATTAATGGTATAAAACATATTCATATGTGTCAATGGTTCAAAACATTTTCGTTGTGCACATTTGGTTGTCTGGATCTACACCGATATGTTTAAAAGTGGCCAGCTAGTAACTCAATGATTATGTAGCTAATTTAGCTACCAATTAGTCCCTTCGTTCTATAATTCAACATTATCCAACATCAGTAACTGCAAACCTTTAACTCGACTCTCATCTTGTTTTTTAATTTGGTATCAGTTTTATATATTTTCTTTCCTATGATGACAAATCTATTAACTTCCAGTCTTTTAGCTAGTTCTGTGCTCTTACAGGCTATAGATTTTTGGAGTACTATTAAAAAAAAATTAAAAGCATGATCGCTAGTCTTTACATGCTGATACCAACATTGGAAGGTCTTTGTTGTTTCTGTGTGATATATTTTTGAAAATACCGAGCAGGTCATGTTTCGTCAAAAGAACAAGCATTAATAAAGAGGAATAACGTCTGGTAAATACGCCGGTAATGCCGATTGTGTTAGCTGGGTTTATTTTCAAGTTTCCGTCGACTCATTGGCGAGTGATGTTTTGCAGATAACGTGAAATACTTGGTGTCCATTCGCTTGGTGGGAGAGGTGAACTGGGGCGATTGGCACTACCTGCATATCTTCAATCTCATTGTCAGGCGTTGCCTGGAGTCGTTCGATTTCAAGCTGCTGGGGAGAAATTATTTCGATCCTATGTACAAGGTGACTATACCGCAGTATAATCTGGAGCTCTGGCCCGGTTATATCACGTCGATGAGGCAGTTATATCACGTCGCTGGTGCTGAGATCTGACGGAGAAACAGAGAGAGAACTTCCAGCTGATAAAGTCCCTGAGCGAACACACCTGTATCGGATCAAGTGGTAAGTATAGTCTATTCAAAGTGTTTTTAGTAATGCGTCATTGATATTTGTGTAGTATTTTTAGTATTAGTATTTTTTTAAGGCCGGAATCAATTTGTAACCCTGAATATCTGAATTAATATGATATATTACGGAGCGACTTAAAATTTATCAAAATAAAGGGCTAAAACCTGTAATAATAGGTTTATAACCTGTAATAATTATAAGTAATGTTTTGAGTAATTTAGCGTACATCTGACAACCGGACGGTGACCCGCTGTCAGACATATGCAAAGTTCTTGAAAACAATTATGATACGAGGTTTTAACTCTTACCTATAAATTATTGTGGCTGTATAATTAACTGTAGTTTTTAGATATAGTATAATGTTAAAATAAATTATATTTGGTAACATTTTTGTTCAATTATTTTATTTAGATTAAATTTTAAAATTTTTTTATGTCAATGTTTCTTTTCGAAATAACCTATTAAAGCCGAAATCAATTTGTGACCCTAAGTATCTATTGTTTTCGACATTTTCAAACTAGGTAAAATATTACGGAGCGACTTAAAATCAAAATATTCAAAGAAACAAAATAATGTTTGCCGGTTTATATCCTGGAGTAAACTCTAGTAATTATAACTAATGTTTTCAACATTTTAACGTACATTTGACAACCGGGCGGCGACCAGTTCTCAGACGAATGCAAAATTCCTGAAAGCAATTAATGATAAAAGTGATAAGAGGTTTTAACTCTTACCTATAAATTATTGTTGCTTTATAATAAACTTTTTTTATGTATACTATAATATTAAAATAAATTATATTTGATAACGTTTTTGTTCAATTATTTTATTTAGAATAGAATATTCTGGTATGTCAACGTCAAACTGAACTAAAACTCAGAGTTGATGCGGCAACATTGCGATGTTTCGATAACACAAATATACATGGTGCTTTACTGAAAAAAACTTTGAATAGACAATATATTAAGTTGCTTTTGTTCAAAATAACCGATTATAGATGTAGTCTTTTTCTGACCATCTAATGGCAATCGCAATATGTAAATTATCATATATATTTTGTATTGTATTGCATTGCCCATCAGAAAGTCATAAGGAAACCAAGCCTCATTATCCCTGAGATATTTGGAATATTGACATTATTTAAAAAAATTACAGTTTCAAAAAAAGTTAATTTAATTTAATCTACTGTTGTTATTTAGGAAGAGTGGAGGAAGGTTAAGGGAAATGATCACCGAAAGGGGTCACCATGTTTATAATATTGTATTTGCCATATTATTTGATAATTTCGCATTTACCATATTATTTATAATTTATCATTCGTCATATTATTAAATAGTTGATGAAATTGTTTTTTTTTTCTTTAACAGACCTGCCATAGCCGGATTGAACGAGACCCTATATTTCATGTGATGGATCTATGCATGTGAACAAAGTTGTTTCTCTTAGGATAAGAATTTTTTGTTTTGTTTTTAAGAGATCTCAGGTTTTGTTTTTATTCACACATACCTAAACGATGTAGTTCATAAAGGCACTTTGGAAGTTCGTCCACCGTACCTGATTTAAAGTTAAATGTTAGTTAATATAGGATTACATTTTAGAATTAAGACATGAATGTACATTCTTTTTTAATATCCTAAAAGTTTTGACAATATTTTCATAATAATAAAAACTATATGACAATAAACAACAAAAATATTTGTTTTATTCGAACTTCCAGTCCAGGATCTTCAGGTAGGCGGCCTCGGCCCTCTCGTTTACTTGCCAAGCCTCCAGGTGCATCTAAAACTATAAGAAAAAACGCTACGCTGTATAGCTAGAGCGTTATAGTGAGTACAGACATGAATTTCGAAATTTTCGAAAACGAGACTAAAACAATAAATACAAATCTTACTACTATGCAAAACTATATTTTATTGAATATTGCAGTTATTCAATATACAGCTGGCGGCAAATGTATAAATCCGCCACTATACCCCCATTTATATATATATATACCGTCTAAGAGTTTTTAAAAGAGTATGAAATTATTGTAAGTATGGCTGGTAGCATAATAAACAGTTATGATAAGGAAGAAAATACTAATAATATTGAAATTCACCAGGTTTGAAGTTTATGGTAAGAATATAACATAAAACTCTTATGTTTATACGGCTTTAGTATTCTATTTATAGATTCGTGAAGAGATTTCAAACATATACATTTCTGTAACAATTACAAAATGATCCAAATTCACCAGAGGATATACAGTCCCAAGAGAAAATAATGTATATGTTTAAATTTCCCGATGAGGTAGACATAATCAAACCTTAAATTTAGAATATTACTTTATGTTGTGGCACAAAATGTATAAATGTCAATCAGGCAATTCATCCGTCAATGATATGGACAAAAATTATTTAAACTAGTATGAATTTATATTTACTGCATGATGTATTTTGTATATATTTTATTACTATTTTGAAGATAATTGTTTACTGGGTTTAAATTATTTCAGACACTATTGCTATGTAGTATGAAAAAATAAAAGCTATCAAGTGCAAGATGATTTGGATGGAAGAGTCACAGTCCTTATAAGAGGATATTATGCTAGAATCCTTTCAAATCATAAAGTAAAAAATAAACTTCATAACAAGCACATTTGAGACATACCTTTTAGAAAATGAAGGATTAACACCTTGAAACCAGTGATATATTTGCTGTCTAAAGAATAACATAGGCAAGTGACTCTTTTCTCTAAAACTATTGTGTTTAATAATTTTTATTTTATATTTTAGGTCGAAGATATGGCTCTTTTTATAAAAAAGCTAAGAAGCGATTGTTAAGTATAGTGCGTTTAATGGGTGGTTATTTTTACATGTTGATCTGTTCGTCACATTTTAAAATGTTTGCATTGCTTACAATATTTTAATAAATATTGCAAACTTAATATTTTCATGTTGTTAATAATTATTTTATATGGGGCTATTATTAAACATCTTTTCTCGTACTACTTGTGTAATACTTTTTCCATATTATTGTAACAAATTTCAAAGTTAAATATTCCAGATTCCTGCAAGTTATATATAAATATTTTAATTTTTCGTATTTTTATGGGGTTTTTATATAATTATATGTTTTATTATTATTAATCATTAATAGATATAAAACACGTAGTTATCATTCAAAATCATCTTTATAGTAATCATTAAATTAAAAGGAAAAACAGGGTTACTTTCTCGAAATCAAAACATGTCATTCATAATCGCCAATATTTTCCACGTTCACTCAAATTTGTTAACTAAATCCGTTCGTCCTGTTTGTTCTGTATCCTGCGTTCTGTTTGTCGCCAAGCGCCGAAAGTTATTGTGGCGAACACTGGAACTAAGCAAAGAGAATTCAGTTCTGCTCGTGCGCATTTTCAATTTTCACAGGAAATTCGCCCCGAATGCTCAAGTCTGTACCCACCATTCTATATCCTAAAATTGTTCATTTGGTTCTAAATGTATTGTTTGATATTTTGAGATATTTAATTTAAATATCATCTGTGGTGGTGTATATATCTGAGATACATTGGAAAATCGGGTTTATAACTTATAAACTAAATTATAATCATATTATTATTATCAGAATGAAGGAATTACAATTGAAATATTTTAATTTATTCGAATCTATATATTATGTCCAGCGCTAATTGCTAACTTCATTAGAAAGAAAAGTAAGAAAACTTATTTACCGACTGAAACGCGAGGGAATTGTCATTCATTTTCCCTCGCTTCCGTATAAGGGCTGATTGTATTTTTGTATTATTCGCCTATTTATATTAATATTTGCTGAGATTTACATGATTAATGAGTTTAAAAACTTGTGAGGGTTTAGTTTTGTTTGTTTCTTTAACAGGTAAGCAGTTTTCTAATATTTTTGTCCGTTAAGCAGCTTTGTTCTTTCTTAAAATTTATTCGTTTCTATTTACGCGTTAAAATCAACGAAATTTGTATAGGTTTGTAATGGAAAACAGACCGAGGGGCAGGGCTCACGGCCGAGCCAGAGGCGAACATCAGCAGGGCCGAGGCAGCGGCCCCAGACCGGGTCCCTCGCAAGGCTCATCTCGTCAAGGTGGCTCCAGAACTTTTGCACCGCAAGGAGCCTGGGGCACCCGAGGAGCTTCGCAACAACATCAAGCACCACAGGGCCAGTGGGGCCCCAAAGTCCAACAATCTCAGTCCCAGCCCCCGCCGCAAGCGTCAGGTCAACAGAGTCAGTGGGGCGCTCGCGGACCTCCAGATTCCCTTCCGCAGGTGAGACGTTGTTGATAACGTTATGAGTTATTGTGGGTGATATTATGCATAATTTGCAGCAATCTGCGGGACGTGGTCCAGGAACTATATGCGTTGAAGAACAACAACAAACCTTGGCAGCTCAAGGTAAGATTGTCTCTGATTCATTTTGTAGATGAGTAGTATTAGACATTATTGATTTATAGTTCGACAGACTGGTGGTACAGATGACGAGACACGTGGCGGAGGAGGGGGGGTTAAAGGAAGAACTAATCGGAAAGGAATCGTGGACACGAAGCCCAAACATTATGCGACCAAACAAGGTTAGGACCTCTAAACGTGCTTAAGACACAACAGATGATGGTTGATGATTTTCTATTTTGTAGGCTCGGATGGAGAAAAGATCTTGCTCAAAGCGAACTTTTTTCCGCTGCTGAGCGCGACCAAGTGGGGACTGAATCAGTACCGTGTCGATTTTAAACCGGAACTGGACAATACAAAAACACGACGGGCCCTAGTTCGCAGAGCCTTCGTAAACAAACTTTCTTCAGGCATATTGTTTGATGGTGCTGCTCTCTACACCCCAACCAAGCTCCAGCCAGATCCCTTGGAATTGGCTGTTGCTGATGATGGTAAGTGCTAAAGGACTACAGATTGTTTTTCATGATTTTAAAAGCGAATATATTTATACATTTATTGAGCGTATCAATTTGATCGATGAGCTTTTCCCACTTTTCTGGTAATATCATGATTTTGGCAATTTCTGGATTTTCTGAGCGAAAATCTAAACCAAATGATCTTCACAAGATCCTTTTAAAGTGAGATTTGCTCCGTTAGTATGAATAAATAACAATCTTTCTAGTTTAGGTTATATAGTAAACATATGGTTGCGCCAACCGATTTTTCCGGAGCTACTAAAGATGTGTATGATCTAGGATGTCTGTGATGGAATATTTTTTAATCCCATATTTCAATCGCGTCATTTGTTGATAGCAGAAAGTCAAATTAATGGTATAAAACATATGAATATGTGTCAATGGTTCAAAACCTTTTCGTTGTGCACATTTGGTTGACTGGATCTACACCGATATGTTTAAAAATGGCCAGCTAGTAACTCAATGATTCTGTAGCTAATTTAGCTACCAATTAGTCCCTTCGTCCTATAATTCAACATTATCCAATATCAATAACTGCAAACCTTCAACTCGACTCTCCTCTTGTTTTTTAATTTGGTATCAGTTTTATATATTTCCTCTCCCACGATGAGAAATCTATTCACTTCCAGTCTTTTAGCTAGTTCTGTGCTCTTACAGGCTATAGATTTTTGGAGTATTATTAAAAAAAAATTAAAAGCATGATCGCTAGTCTTTACATGCTGATACCAACATTGGAAGGTCTTTGTTATTTCTGTATGATATATTTTTGAAAATACCGAGCAGGTCATGTTTCGTCAAAAGAAGCATTAATCAAGAGGGATAACGTCTGGTAAATACGCCAGGTCATGCCGATTGTGTTAGCCGGGTTTATTTTCAAGTTTCCGTCGACTCATTGGCGAGTGATGTTTTGCAGATAACGTGAAATACTTGGTGTCCATTCGCTTGGTGGGAGAGGTGAACTGGGGCGACTGGCACTACCTGCAGATCTTCAATCTCATCGTCAGGCGTTGCCTGGAGTCGCTCGAGTTCAAGCTGCTGGGGAGAAATTATTTCGATCCTATGTACAAGGTGACTATACCGCAGTATAATCTGGAGCTCTGGCCCGGTTATATCACGTCGATGAGGCAGTTATATCACGTCGCTGGTGCTGAGATCTGACGGAGAAACAGAGAGAGAACTTCCAGCTGATAAAGTCCCTGAGCGAACACACCTGTATCGGATCAAGTGGTAAGTATAGTCTATTCAAAGTGTTTTTAGTAATGCGTCATAGATATTTGTGACATCGAAAATAAATGAAATAATTGAACAAAAATGTCATTAAATATAATTTATTTTAACATTCAATACATATATTATCGAAGGACTTAAAACTACAATTTGGAACACAGGTATAAGTTTGTACGTTAGATTTGTTTTGCTTCCATTAAACTCTTTTCCACAACACCCACCCAATTAACAATTGTATACATTAGAGACGTATTTTACTTTCATTCGAGAGCATATTTACCTTTTTTAGAAGTCATCTTGGTATCACTGTATATTTTATTTCTTCTGCTACCATCTATGTACACCATTCTTCATAAAATTAATCACTGAATTATGTCTAATACATCTACCATATCTACAAAGCAGTATTTATTCTCTCCTTATACGTTATAACCTAATGCCCATATTTAATTTTGAACAATTACAATCATATCTGTGCATACAAACCTTTCACGCCCTACAATACCATTTTCTACAGTTATATTCAGTTAATATATAATTAATTACCATGCATACCTTTAGCTTTTTCCACTCCCATCACACTGTCTCAGGAATTTCCAACATTGCACAGCATTACCTCATATCCTTAAAGTTTCCTTCAGTCAATTTCACTTTCCGACTCACTGTCCAATCCAATTACCAAACTGTTAATTTCTAATCACAATTTATCAATTTCTTCCTATGTATGTCTTATCGAGTTCATCCAAATCGAAAGTGCTATGGTTGACTATGCTTTCTTCCACATACCTAAACAGTTTTTGATGGAATATCCTTCTCCACTAGCAATATATCTGCAATTAATTGTTAATAAATATAATGACTAACTAAACCTAATCGAATACTATTGCAACTTTTACCTTTTTCCTTTTTCCATCAATTTTTGTTGTCTCTACACTTTTTTGTTACTTTCTTGCCAAGAGTGCCACAATGAACCTTTATGAAATATTCAATATAAGTTTCATCAAGATAAACACAAATTCAAATAGTTTAAAAAATTGAATTATTTTTACAACTGGCAGTGGATCTTCACAGCATTTAAACCATATGCCCTTGTAAGAGTGTATGAAAGGATGTCTTACATCCCTCAAAAAGCTGCATGTCCTTTATGTATATCTGAGAAGTGAAGATTGGAACTTTGTAAAATGGTAGAAACTAATGGGATTATTTATGGTTTATTCGAGTGATTGACCTTTTTCATAGTTGACGACATAGCTATTCGAGGGAGCCCGGAGAAAGAGACCGTCGAACTTTGCACATTAATATTTGGGTCTGAACCCGTGTTGTTCGTCTGATATGATATGGTTCTGCTCTGCAAAAAGCTGAGAGCTTTTTCAGTTGGAATACTGATATTTCATCGTATCCAGGTGCCTTTTTGGGCTTCAGTTTGCTGATGATTTTTTGTAGCATTTTTGGTGAGACTAGATGGTTTTGGAGAGAGTTTGGAGGCATTATTTTCACTAGATTATTGGCCTCTCTGATGACGTTTTTGTTTCGAGTGGCGCCACTTCCTTTTTTAAAAGGTAGGCATCCCATTAGTTTTTCGAAGGATTCGGCAAGGAGACTACGAAATTTCCTGACCATGCAGATTTCAGGGGGGTGAATGTCTTTTTTGACTTTTCGAGATTCTCCAGATGTCTGCGGGCGCTGCTGGGTTTCCAGTCTCAGCTGCATAAAGATGAGGAAAATAGAATTACTAGCTCTCTAGATTCGCCATTTCAAATGGATTTAGCGCACGAGAAATTAAGGGTCAATAAAGTTGCCATAAAGCCAATGAAACAAAATCAACGCATATAACGTTTACCCTGCGTGGAAGAACATGTCCACCAGTGAATATCAATCATCGTCAACTCCCCCAAGCAGAGCATGTTAAATATCTTGGTATGCACTTAGATCGACGCCTAACCTGGAAGAAGCATATACTCTCTAAACGGAAACAACTGGGACTAAAATTATATCAAATGTATTGGCTCATCGGGCGCAAATCCAAATTATCATTAGATAACAAGGTATTGCTGTGTGAGTCTATACTCAAGTCCATTTGGACATATGGAATCCAACTATGGGGTACCGCTAGCAATTCTAATATACCCATCATTCAACGGTTCCAAAATAAGGTGTTGCGTGTCATTGTTGATGCTCCGTACTATATTTCAAATAAAATGATACAACGCGATATTCCTCTAGAACCTATAACGAGTGTAATTCAACGTGTTTGTGTGAAGTACTTCGAAGGAGTGTCAGTGCATCCCAATGTACTCGCTAATCAGCTAAATATGCGACGTGATAGTGAAGTGCGTAGACTAAAACGTTTAACACCACCTGATCGGATTACTAGACATATGTAGACTTTAGAATAAGACTAATTAATTAAGATAATATTTTATACAGAAGATTGCTTAATGAAGTGATTTTCTACATGCCATGTATATATAATATAGACATAAGAAATACTTATTGCCAATAGGGCAGATTGTGGACTCACGAGGAGTAATAAAAAAATATATTGAGACATTTTTTCGGTAAAGTCCAACTTAACCCAATCCAAAATGGTTGTCGGCTCCGCATCGAGTTGCAATATTGCGTTCTAGGGATGCAGAAAATATATCGATATTTTCTGAAAAAAATATCCATATTTTTGGTCGATCTATCGATATTTTTTGATATTTGTTCGAAATAGATTAAATATCGTTATATTAGTAATATATTAACTATATTATTACAATTGTAAAGGTTTAGTGAATTTTGGTAGTTAATTTTAAAGTTCCGCCAAACATTTTTATTATTTAAAAGAAATATATATTTCTTTACTCTAATATTTAACTGTTTTTGCTTTTTCTTAGAAATATCGATATTTTTTTCGGTGGCTAACACCCCCAATAGCGTTCTCATTCTCTATCTGCTCCACTCTAGCCCGGATGAACAAACTGCGCGAGTTCAGCGCGAAGCTGCAAAAATGCCCGAAGGCTATTGAAGAACTCAAGAAATGGGACCTGAAGCTGGCCCAGGACCTGGTCCAGTTCACAGGACGCGTGTTACCGCAGGAAACCCTCGCTGGCGGCTCGGGTTCGCTCATGCCCGGACCTCGTGCCGATTGGACCGGCAACCTGAAGACTGCCACCATGTTCGCGCCTGCCAAGTTGGACGCGCTGGTGGTGGTGTGTCCGGTACGGCTCAAGAAAGCCACCGGCGAGTTTGTCGCCAGCATACAACAGGTCGCCCGAGGTGAGTAATTTATCACCCCATACCATGTTGATTTGAGTGTTCAACTTTGCCAGTTCTCGCAAGTCATATGTAAATTCGAAGAATGTAGTATAAATAAAATAAATTATCTCGAATTTTTTAAAGTAGTGTAGGTACCCAGAAACTAAGATTGTGGCGTATATCAGACACATCCTGTATTTTTGACCTTGTTTACCCATGCTTCAACACTTGTAGCATCGCTTTTATATTTTGTACCTGTGATATTCAATTGATTTGCTTGCTGAATATTATATAAATCTTTATGAGTCAATAAGTCCAATCTTTTCAAATTGCCACTGGTCAGGTTTATTAGCTCGGGTTTCATACAATATGATATCTATTGCAATTTTAGCAGGGAGACTTGGCTTTGGCTTTGGTTAAAATCATACTTTTATCTTATTTTATTAACGCTCACCTCCCACCTTTGGATACAGTCTTATGAATTCCAGATCGATTAAGCTAAAATTTATAAATGCTAATATTTTTATGATTTTAGTTTGCTTTATGATCAACGAGCTGGGATTTTGATGGGATATACTCACGTAAAGAACATTGAGTCATATTTATGTGAACTTTTATATTCGTATGGTCAATTATATATATAGTGGGTGAAAGTTTTTTAACACTATTTACAGGTCATTGGTTTATATATTAATATCTACTATTTATGATTAAAATATGAAGTGTACAAAAGTAAATAAATTATAAACAACAAGATTCTTAACCTTACAAAACAATATAACAAGCCTAGGAACTATCGACTGAAAACAGACGATAGTCGTAAAACAGAAAAAAAAAAGTCGATAGTCAAAAAACTAGCGACTAAAATTAGTAATTACTATTCAAAAATTCAAATGCACGGTTCGACATTTTTTTTCCAATTCGTGATGTCGACGAAGATGTACTGTGATTATATTTTCTAACGGTAGTATAAGCGAGTCGGAGATGTAAATATTCCCTTACGTAATACCTTTAAAAAAGACGAGAAGGAAAAAAATAATTACTGAATACTATTAACATGCAATTTAATATTTCATTTTAAACGAAATAGAATTACTTTTATATTGGAATGTTCTGTGGATATGTAAAAACGAATTGAATTTTTCTATAGAATGGTATAAGACCCCACACATGTTTTATCGTATTTTAATATGTTAGTTTTAAAAATGATCCCACAATAACTACTAGAGCTTTTTTAAATAAAGTAAATACTTTATTATTGAACGAAAGTATTGTTTAACAAAAATCGAGGGAGTAATCGAAATATTACCTATTAGTGCCGTAAAAAGTCAAAAATATTTTACTATTTATCATTCACAATTTTAATCTTTTTGCCCTATTACATTAACAATCTTGAAAAATATCGTTCCAAAATGCTGCTATATTAATATACAACATATTGTTATTTACAAGCAAATTACCACAAAATTATAAAACTATATATATTACATATAAATCTATGGAAGCATAAACTGGGTAAATGTTTGTCAAGGTCGCGGCTACTACGACAGAGCCAGAAGAATCAGTCGAATGAAATTAGTAGAACCAAAAATAGTAACTAAAAGTACCCGACAAAAAAGTCGATAGTAAATAATGACAAAATCAGTCGGGCCGAAAATAACGATTGAAACAGTCGATAGTAAAAAGTAGTCAATTATTAAAAAGTCGATAGTCGTTTTCATTCGATAGTTCCCAACGCTAAATATAACGCTTAAGCTAACTTAATGTATGAATATATAATATAATAATATAGGATACCATACAAACAATTAAGTGATACTAAAACTCCAACCAGCGCCAGGTTTGAAACAAAAGTGGCTGCCGCAGTCGTTGTTGGATTCAACCTTTCGATCGCTTGTGAACGGCAACGCCGCAAAATCAAGCGTAAACTGTGGAAACTCGCCGAATGCTGACTATGATCATGCAAAATCAGCTGCTACTGTCGCTTACGGCTAATGAATGTCTGTTTCGTTTTCCAGTGATGAAATTCCAAATCTCGGGGGTAAAAACCGTCGATTTGGGGGACGATCGGGCGCAGAGCTACCTGGGCGGTTTGGAATACGCCATGTCGACCCTCCACGCCCAGCTGGTGTTCGTGGTACTCACCAGTAATTCCCACGATAAATACACCGCGGTGAAGAAGAAATGCTACGTGGATAGGGCGATGCCGTGCCAGGTGGCCGTAGCGAAGACCGTTCAGAAGAGTAGGTGCTCATGGAATTCGTGATATCGGCGCTCAGTCTCGTTTGATTTCAGATAATCGGTCGGTAGCTATGAAGATCGCCATACAGATGAACTGTAAGCTTGGCGGGTCGCCGTGGGGTTCTACCATGCCTAGATTTACGATGGTCGTAGGGTAAGTGACGTAACGTTGTTTCAAACGATGACGGTACTCAAATGAGTACCCATATTTTCAAAACTCCCATGGGTACGAATTAAAACCCGCTGTTTTAACATAAGATGGCTCCAGGGAAACCTGGCCATGATATGTCAAGGGAAGACTGTAATATGACGTGATGTTTTTTAGGATCGAATTTTTCCACTATTTGTTTTCTCTGCAATTCTGTTAGCGACTCATCTACTACTTATTTTAGACGACTTTCTGTAATATTGCCGTATATTTAAACAACGGCGCACTACAACGGTATAATTATTATAGCCTCTTTTATCTTTTTATATGTATCGGAACAATACAGGCTATTTACCAAACTTGCGGTATTTGTTCCTTTTCCCATACTCCATACTAATTCTTTTGCGCCTCCTTTCAGTTACGACGTCTGCCGTGATACTGCCAACAAAGGGAAGAGTTTCGCCGGAATGGTGGCCTCCATTGATGTAGGATGCTCACAGTATTTCAGCATGGCAGTGGAGCACGCGCAAGAGCAAGAGCTCAGCAGTAACATAGCCGCCTTTGTCACGTTGGCCTGCGAACACTTCCAGTCGCGGAATGGTGTATATCCAGGTAAGGACGCGGTGTCCGGTACCACCGACGATTTTTATCTTATATCGTTTCAGAACGCATAGTGGTATACAGAGATGGTGTGGGCGACGGTCAGATAAAATACGTGAAGGAACACGAGGTGGAATTGCTGAAGGAGAAGCTGAAGAGCGATCTGTTCAAGGACCGACCCCTGAAGCTGGCCTTCATCATAGTATCGAAGCGTATTAACACCAAAATTTTTAGGGCCCAAGCGGACGGGCTGAGCAGCAATCCACCGGCGGGTACGGTCGTCGACGACGTCATCACGTTGCCGGAACGGTACGACTTCTTCCTGGTGTCCCAGTGTGTCAATCAGGGAACCGTAGCGCCTACCAGTTACAACATCATCGAGGATACATTGGGCATAGACGCCAACAGGATCCAGAGGTTCACCTTCAAGCTCACGCACATGTACTTCAATTGGTCCGGTACCATCCGCGTGCCGGCTCCCTGTCAGTACGCCCACAAACTTGCTTTCATGACGGCCCAATATCTGCACAGGTGAGTTTTTGTGTCGATTAAATCTTTGTGTCTTGCCGCCGCATTCACTATTTTATTTAATAGTATTGTGACTTCTCTTAAATGTATAGTCTATTCAAAGTTTTTTGTCATGGATATTTGTGACGTCGAAACATTGCAACGTTGCCGCATCAACTCTGTGTTTTAATTCAATTTAGCTTTGACATACAAGAAAATTCTAATCTAAATAAAATAATTGAACAAAAATGTTACGAATACAATTTATTTTAACATTATAGTACATAACATAATACATATACTATTGAAAGACTTAAAACTATAATTAAGAACATTGGTATAATAGTTTGTAGGTTAGATTTGTTTTGTTTACATTGAACTCCTTCCACGCCACCCATGAGGCAGAATTTCTAGGCGCGTTTTTTTTATGTAGTGGTATCCCCTGGTAGAGGCCTAATCATCTACCTAATTAACAATTATATATCTCAGAAGCGAGTTCATTCTAGAGCATATTTACCTTTTTACGTTTAGTTCTTCCTTCGATGGTGTGTTTACTTGTTAAGTCATCTTGGCATCACTGTATATTTTATTTCTTCTGCTACTATCTGTGTACACCATTCTTCATAAACTTAGTCACTGAATTCCGTCTAATGCATTTACCATATCTACAAAACCAGTTGTATTCAATCTCTACTCATACATTCTAACTTATTGCACATGTTTAATTTTGAACAATTACAATCATATCTGTGCACACAAATCTTTCACGCCCTACAATACCATTTTCTACAGTTATATTCAATTAATTATGTGCATACCTTTAGTTGATTACACTCTCATCACTCTGTCTCAGGAATTTCTGGCACTGCACATTCCAGCATTATCACATATCCTGAATGTTTCCTTCAGTCACTTTCACTTTCCGACGCAATCACTAAACTGTTAATTTCTAATCTGTCTAAAACATGTTCACGATTCCACCATTTATCAATTACTTCCTCTGTATGTCTTACCAAGTTCATCCAAACTGAAGGTGTTATAGTTGACAATGCTTCCTTCCACATATCCAAACAGTTTTTGTTGGATTATCCTTCTCGACCAGCAATATATCTGCAATTAATTATTAATAGATATAATACGCGACATCGGTAATTCATAAGACCATTTTCCAATTTTGGCCCAAGTTAGAAGCAGAGCCAAAATTGTAAAATTTCGATAGTCCATATCTCGGAAACTATAAGAGATAATGCAATTTGGTAATCGACATCGTAATTACCATGCCTAATTAGCAATATATCTGCAATTAACTATTAATAAGTATATATGACCAACAAAACCTAATCGAATACTATTGAAACTTTTACCTTTTTCCATCAATATTTGTTGTCTTTACACTTTTTTTGTTACTGTCTTGCCAAGAGTGCCACAATGAACCATTTTGAAATATTCAAGTTTCTTATATTATTTTAATTTTAAGGTAATATCTGGAAGTTCCATTAAACCTATCCGAGGGTTATCTTTACACCGTTTAAAATCTATACCCTGTAAGAGTGTATACCTCAAAAAGCTACATGTCCCTAATTCTTTTATGTATACTTTCCAGAGAGACAATTTTCTCTAACGTATTATTCTTCATTTTGTAAGCGATGTTATTCACAGTACCCACAGTAATATTTAGCACGCCGGCACACTGCTAAAAAACATATTCATTAAAATTGTAGGGGCTTATATTATTTAATATCATCAATAATTACCTCTCTAACGAAATTTACCGGCAAAGAGGGCCTCCGTTACCTCGTTTCTTTTCGAAATAATCTATTAAAGCCGCAATCAATTTGTGACCCTGAATATCTGAAGTAATATGATATATTACGGAGCGACTTAAAATTTATCAAAATAAAGGACTAAAACCTGTAATAATAGGTTTATAACCTGTAATAATTATATGTAATGTTTTGAGTAATTTAGCGTACATCTGACAACCGGACGGTGACGACCACCTGTCAGACATATGCAAAATTCTAGAAAACAATTATGATACGAGGTTTTAACTCTTATCTATAAATTATTGTGGCTGTATAATTAACTGTAGTTTTTAGATATATTATAATGTTAAAATAAATTATATTTGGTAACATTTTTGTTCAATTATTTTATTTAGATTAGATTTTTTTTATGTCAGTGCCAAACTGAATTATAACTTAAGAGTTGTTAAGAGGTTTTAACTCTTACCTATAAATTATTGTTGCTTTATTTTTGTTCAATTATTCTATGTAGAATAGAATATTCTTGTATGTCAAAGTCAAACTGAACTAAAACTCAGAGTTGATGTGGTAACATTGCGATGTTTCGACAACACAAATATACATGGCGCTTTACTAAAAAAGCTTTGAATAGACATTATATTAAGTTGCTTTTGTTCAAAATAACCGATTATAGATCTAGTCTTTTTCTGACTATCTAATGGTAATCATAATATGTAAATTATCATAAATATTTTGTATTGTACTGCATTGCCCATCAGAAAGTCATAAGGAAACCAAGGCTCATTATCCCTGAGATATTTGGAATATTGACATTATTTTAAAAAATTACAGTTCCAAAAAAAAAGTTAATTTAATTTAATCTACTGTTGTTGTTCAGGAATAGTGGAGGACTGTTAAGGGAAATGATCACCGAAAGGGGTCACCATGTTTATAATATTGTATTTGCCATATTATTTGATAATTTCGCATTCACCATATTATTTATAATTTAGCATTCGTCATATTATTAAATAGTTGATGAAATCGTTTTTTTTTCTTTAATAGACCTGCCATAGCCGGATTGAACGAGACCCTATATTTCATGTGATGGATCTATGCATGTGAACACAGTTGTTTCTTTTAGGAGAAGAATTTTTTGTTTTGTTTTTAAGAGATCTCAGGTTTTGTTTTTATTCACACATACCTAAACGATGTAGTTCATAAAGGCACTTTGGAAGTTCGTCCACCGTACCTGATTTAAAGTTATATGTTAGTTAATATAGGATTACATTTTAGAATTAAGACATGAATGTACATTCTTTTTTAATATCATAAGAGTTTTGACAATATTTTCATAATAATAAAAACTATATAACAATAAACAACAAAAATATTTGTTTTATTCGAACTTCCAGTCCAGGATCTTCAGGTAGGCGGCCTCGGCCCTCTCGTTTACTTGCCAAGCCTCCAGGTGCATCTAAAACTATAAGAAAAAACGCTACGCTGTATAGCTATAGGGTTATAGTGAGTACAGACATGAAGGAAGCGAATGGTTCTGTCTCTGGGCGTATATTGTAATCGGCAAACGTATTCTCCGTAGCGGTATTTTCTCGTGATCGAAATTAACTCGAAAATTCGGGTCCACCAAATTTATTTAACGGTTTGGTTCGGAGGCGTGTATACTTTTCACAATAGCATAAGAAAGAAATTATGATTGGTTATGGTAAGATAGAAAATACGAATAATATTGATATCTAACTCATTTGAAGATTATGGTAATAAGACATAACACTCTTATGTTTATACAACTTTAGTATTCTACTTATCGATTCCTAAAGATATTTCAAACATTTACAATTCTGTAATGACTAAAAAATAATCTAAATCATCAGAAGATATATTCAGCCGAAAATAAAATACCGTATATGTTGAAATTTCACTATGAGGTAGACATTATAAAAATATAAATTAAAAATATTACCTTTATTACTTTATACCTTTACTTTATTACTTTACAAAAGTCCTTTTGAAATTCATTTATAGTATTTCTGGTCAAAAACATAAGTGAAAAATGAAGTTCGTTAAATAAACAAAGTATGTATTTTATTTTTTTATCCTCTGAGTATGTTGCATTGTTGCTTTAGGCGAGTTAGATGGTATGGCCTGTTTTGGTGACTGTAAGTTCCTTTTTTCTCCCAGTGCTGGATACATTTTTTTTGCAACACTTTATGGACTAGGCATCCCCTATAATTTGCAGGATGGTCACCGTCAGAGTTAACACATTTTACTTTGTCGTCACGTGTTTTGCGTGTGCAATTATTGGTCGCATGCTCTCCTGCGCATTTCACGCATCTACACAACTTGCAACAATATGTTTTAATTTCCCATATGCTTGACATCTGGCGCATTGTGGGTTGATTCTTTTTGTGTTTGGTGGCTCACATTTAATGACATTGTGGTCCAAATCATCAATCTCCTAAACATGTTTATTATTTCCTTTTGGCTTCAAATCAATATAAAATATTGGTAGTTGCACGACCGGTCACAAATCTATTGTAGGCAAATTTAGATTATTTGCGATGATATATTTTAGTTCAATTGATTCAATTGTGTTATTTTTGTGCTTGGTTGCACAGGACCATTTTTTTACTATCAAATATAATAAATAATCCAATTTAAATCGAAGCGCCCTAAAATTTTAAATGTTGGAATGCGGAAAAATAGAGAAAACGAGACTAAAACAATAAATACAAATCTTACTACTATGCAAAACTATATTTTATTGAATATTGCAGTTATTCAATATACAGCTGGCGGCAAATGTATAAATCCGCCACTATACCACCATTTATATATATATATATATGTATATATATATATATATATATATATATATATATATATATATATATATATATATATATATATATATATGTATATATATATATTTATATATAATATAATAATACTAATTTAACATATCGGCAACATTGCAGATGCCCCTCGAATGACAGTGTTTCAATGGTGTAAACAGCCGCTAGTATTCTTTTGTTTATAACCATACTTTTCACGATGGCATACCATAATAAAATGTCTTGTGAAACATTTTTCGACGGGACGTGTAGTTTTCTTTTCCTAAAAAACAATGTTTATTGCTAAAATAATATGTACCGTCTAAGAGTTTTTAAAAGAGTATGAAATTATTGTAAGTATGGCTGGTAGCATAATAAACAGTTATGATAAGGAAGAAAATACGAATAATATTGAAATTCACCACGTTTGAAGTTTATGGTAAGAATATAACATAAAACTCTTATGTTTATACGGCTTTAGTATTCTATTTATAGATTCGTGAAGAGATTTCAAACATATACATTTCTGTAACAATTACAAAATGATCCAAATTCACCAGAGGATATACAGTCCCAAGAGAAAATAATGTATATGTGTAAATTTCCCGATGAGGTAGACATAATGAAACCTTAAATTTAGAATATTACTTTTATGTTGTGGCACAAAATGTATAAATGTCAATCAGGCAATTCATCCGTCAATGATATGGACAAAAATTATATAAACTAGTATGAATTTATATTTACTGCATGATGTATTTTGTATATATTTTATTGCTATTTTGTAGATAATTGTTTACTGGGTTTAAATTATTTCAGACACTATTGCTATGTAGTATGAAAAAATAAAAGCTATCAAGTGCAAGATGATTTGGATGGAAGAGTTACAGTCCTTATAAGAGGATATTATGCTAGAATCCTTTCAAATCATAAAGTAAAAAATAAACTTCATAACAAGCACATTTGAGACATACCTTGGAGAAAATGAAGGATTAACACCTTGAAACCAGTGATATATTTGCTGTCTAAAGAATAACATAGGCAAGTGACTCTTTTCTCTAAAACTGTTGTGTTTAATAATTTTTATTTTATATTTTAGGTCGAAGATATGGCTCTTTTTATAAAAAAGCTAAGAAGCGATTGTTAAGTATAGTGCGTTTAATGGGTGGTTATTTTTACATGTTGATCTGTTCGTCACATTTTAAAATGTTTGCATTGCTTACAATATTTTAATTAATATTGCAAACTTAATATTTTCATGTTGTTAATAATTATTTTATATGGGGCTATTATTAAACATCTTTTCTCGTACTACTTGTGTAATACTTTTTCCATATTATTGTAACAAATTTCAAAGTTAAATATTCCAGATTCCTGCAAGTTATATATAAATATTTTAATTTTTCGTATTTTTATGGGGTTTTTATATAATTATATGTTTTATTATTATTAATCATTAATAGATATAAAACACGTAGTTATCATTCAAAATCATCTTTATAGTAATCATTAAATTAAAAGGAAAAACAGGGTTACTTTCTCGAAATCAAAACATGTCATTCATAATCGCCAATATTTTCCACGTTCACTCAAATTTGTTAACTAAATCCGTTCGTCCTGTTTGTTCTGTATCTTGCATTCTGTTTGTCGCCAAGCGCCGAAAGTTATTGTGGCGAACACTGGAACTAAGCAAAGAGAATTCAGTTCTGCTCGTGCGCATTTTCAATTTTCACAGGAAATTCGCCACGAATGCTCAAGTCTGTACCCACCATTCTATATCCTAAAATTGTTCATTTGGTTCTAAATGTATTGTTTGATATTTTGAGATATTTAATTTAAATATCATCATACGTGGTGGTACATATATCTGAGATACATTGGAAAATCTCGGGTTTATGACTTATAAGTTAAATTATAATCATATTATTATTATCAGAATGAAGGAATTACAATTGAAATATTTTAATTCATTCGAATCTATATATTATGTCCAGCGCTAATTGCTAACTTCATTAGAAAGAAAAGTAAGAAAACTTATTTACCGACTGAAACGCGAGGGAATTGTCATTCATTTTCCCTCGCTTCTGTATAAGGGCTGATTGTATTTTTGTATTATTCGCCTATTTATATTAATATTTGCTGAGATTTACATGATTAATGAGTTTAAAAACTTGTGAGGGTTTAGTTTTGTTTGTTTCTTTAACAGGTAAGCAGTTTTCTAATATTCTTGTCCGTTAAGCAGCTTTGTTCTTTCTTAAAATTGATTCGTTTCTATTTACGTTAAAATCAACGAAATTTGTATAGGTTTGTAATGGAAAATAGACCGGGGGGCAGGGCTCACGGCCGAGCCAGAGGCGAACATCAGCAGGGCCGAGGGAGCGGCCCCAGACCGGGTCTCTCGCAAGGCCCATCTCGTCAATGTGGCTCCAGAACTTTTGCACCGCAAGGAGCCTGGGGCACCCGAGGAGCTTCGCAGCAACATCAAGCACCACAGGGCCAGTGGGGCCCCAAAGTCCAACAATCTCAGTCCCAGCCCCCGCCGCAAGCGTCAGGGCAACAGAGTCAGTGGGGCGCTCGCGGACCTCCAGATTCCCTTCCGCAGGTGAGACGTTGTTGATAACGTTATGAGTTATTGTGGGTGATATTATGCATAATTTGCAGCAATCTGCGGGACGTGATCCAGGAACTATATGCGTTGAAGAACAACAACAAGCCTTGACAGCTCAAGGTAAGATTGTCTCTGATTCATTTTGTAGATGAGTAGTATTAGACATTATTGATTTATAGTTCGACAGACTGGTGGTACAGGCGACGAGAAACGTGGCGACGGTAGGGGAGTTAAAGGACGAACTAATCGGAAAGGAATCGTGGACTCGAAGCCCAAACATTATGCGACCAAACAAGGTTAGGACCTCTAAACGTACTTAAGACACAACAGATGATGGTTGGTGATTTTCTATTTTGTAGGCTCGGATGGAGAGAAAATCTTGCTCAAAGCGAACATTTTTCCGCCGCTGAGCGCGACCAAGTGGGGACTGAATCAGTACCGTGTCGATTTTAAACCGGAACTGAACAATACAAAAACACGACAGGTCCTAGTTCGCAGAGCCTTCGTAAACAAACTTTCTTCAGGCATATTGTTTGATGGTGCTGCTCTCTACACCCCAACCAAACTCCAGCCGGATCCCATGGAACTGGCTGTTGCTGATGATAGTAAGTGCTAAATGACTACAGATTGTTTTTCATGCTTTTAAAAGCGAATATATTTATACATTTATTGAGCGTATCAATTTGATCGATGAGCTTTTCCCACTTTTCTGGTAATATCATGGTTTTGGCAATTTCTGGATTTTCTGAGCCTAAATCTAAACCAAATGATCTTCACAAGATCCTTTTAAAGTGAGATTTGCTCCGTTAGTATGAATAAATAGCAATCTTTCTAGTTTAGGTTATATAGTAGATATATAGTTGCGCCAACCGATTTTTCCGGAGCTACTAAAGATGTGTGTGATCTAGGATGCCTGCGATGGAATATTTTTTAATCCCATATTTCAATCGCGTCATTTGTTGATAGCAGAAAGTCAAATTAATGGTATAAAACATATTCATATGTGTCAATGGTTCAAAACATTTTCGTTGTGCACATTTGGTTGTCTGGATCTACACCGATATGTTTAAAAGTGGCCAGCTAGTAACTCAATGATTATGTAGCTAATTTAGCTACCAATTAGTCCCTTCGTTCTATAATTCAACATTATCCAACATCAGTAACTGCAAACCTTTAACTCGACTCTCATCTTGTTTTTTAATTTGGTATCAGTTTTATATATTTTCTTTCCTATGATGACAAATCTATTAACTTCCAGTCTTTTAGCTAGTTCTGTGCTCTTACAGGCTATAGATTTTTGGAGTACTATTAAAAAAAAATTAAAAGCATGATCGCTAGTCTTTACATGCTGATACCAACATTGGAAGGTCTTTGTTGTTTCTGTGTGATATATTTTTGAAAATACCGAGCAGGTCATGTTTCGTCAAAAGAACAAGCATTAATAAAGAGGAATAACGTCTGGTAAATACGCCGGTAATGCCGATTGTGTTAGCTGGGTTTATTTTCAAGTTTCCGTCGACTCATTGGCGAGTGATGTTTTGCAGATAACGTGAAATACTTGGTGTCCATTCGCTTGGTGGGAGAGGTGAACTGGGGCGATTGGCACTACCTGCATATCTTCAATCTCATTGTCAGGCGTTGCCTGGAGTCGTTCGATTTCAAGCTGCTGGGGAGAAATTATTTCGATCCTATGTACAAGGTGACTATACCGCAGTATAATCTGGAGCTCTGGCCCGGTTATATCACGTCGATGAGGCAGTTATATCACGTCGCTGGTGCTGAGATCTGACGGAGAAACAGAGAAAGAACTTCCAGCTGATAAAGTCCCTGAGCGAACACACCTGTATCGGATCAAGTGGTAAGTATAGTCTATTCAAAGTGTTTTTAGTAATGCGTCATTGATATTTGTGTAGTATTTTTAGTATTAGTATTTTTTTAAGGCCGGAATCAATTTGTAACCCTGAATATCTGAATTAATATGATATATTACGGAGCGACTTAAAATTTATCAAAATAAAGGGCTAAAACCTGTAATAATAGGTTTATAACCTGTAATAATTATAAGTAATGTTTTGAGTAATTTAGCGTACATCTGACAACCGGACGGTGACCCGCTGTCAGACATATGCAAAGTTCTTGAAAACAATTATGATACGAGGTTTTAACTCTTACCTATAAATTATTGTGGCTGTATAATTAACTGTAGTTTTTAGATATAGTATAATGTTAAAATAAATTATATTTGGTAACATTTTTGTTCAATTATTTTATTTAGATTAAATTTTAAAATTTTTTTATGTCAATGTTTCTTTTCGAAATAACCTATTAAAGCCGAAATCAATTTGTGACCCTAAGTATCTATTGTTTTCGACATTTTCAAACTAGGTAAAATATTACGGAGCGACTTAAAATCAAAATATTCAAAGAAACAAAATAATGTTTGCCGGTTTATATCCTGGAGTAAACTCTAGTAATTATAACTAATGTTTTCAACATTTTAACGTACATTTGACAACCGGGCGGCGACCAGTTCTCAGACGAATGCAAAATTCCTGAAAGCAATTAATGATAAAAGTGATAAGAGGTTTTAACTCTTACCTATAAATTATTGTTGCTTTATAATTAACTTTTTTTATGTATACTATAATATTAAAATAAATTATATTTGATAACGTTTTTGTTCAATTATTTTATTTAGAATAGAATATTCTGGTATGTCAACGTCAAACTGAACTAAAACTCAGAGTTGATGCGGCAACATTGCGATGTTTCGATAACACAAATATACATGGTGCTTTACTGAAAAAAAACTTTGAATAGACAATATATTAAGTTGCTTTTGTTCAAAATAACCGATTATAGATGTAGTCTTTTTCTGACCATCTAATGGCAATCGCAATATGTAAATTATCATATATATTTTGTATTGTATTGCATTGCCCATCAGAAAGTCATAAGGAAACCAAGCCTCATTATCCCTGAGATATTTGGAATATTGACATTATTTAAAAAAATTACAGTTTCAAAAAAAGTTAATTTAATTTAATCTACTGTTGTTATTTAGGAAGAGTGGAGGAAGGTTAAGGGAAATGATCACCGAAAGGGGTCACCATGTTTATAATATTGTATTTGCCATATTATTTGATAATTTCGCATTTACCATATTATTTGTAATTTATCATTCGTCATATTATTAAATAGTTGATGAAATTGTTTTTTTTTTCTTTAACAGACCTGCCATAGCCGGATTGAACGAGACCCTATATTTCATGTGATGGATCTATGCATGTGAACAAAGTTGTTTCTCTTAGGATAAGAATTTTTTGTTTTGTTTTTAAGAGATCTCAAGTTTTGTTTTTATTCACACATACCTAAACGATGTAGTTCATAAAGGCACTTTGGAAGTTCGTCCACCGTACCTGATTTAAAGTTAAATGTTAGTTAATATAGGATTACATTTTAGAATTAAGACATGAATGTACATTCTTTTTTAATATCCTAAAAGTTTTGACAATATTTTCATAATAATAAAAACTATATGACAATAAACAACAAAAATATTTGTTTTATTCGAACTTCCAGTCCAGGATCTTCAGGTAGGCGGCCTCGGCCCTCTCGTTTACTTGCCAAGCCTCCAGGTGCATCTAAAACTATAAGAAAAAACGCTACGCTGTATAGCTAGAGCGTTATAGTGAGTACAGACATGAATTTCGAAATTTTCGAAAACGAGACTAAAACAATAAATACAAATCTTACTACTATGCAAAACTATATTTTATTGAATATTGCAGTTATTCAATATACAGCTGGCGGCAAATGTATAAATCCGCCACTATACCACCATTTATATATATATATATATATATATATATATATATATATATATATATATATATATATATATATATATATATGTATATATTTATATATAATATAATAATACTAATTTAACATATCGGCAACATTGCAGATGGCCCTCGAATGACAGTGTTTCAATGGTGTAAACAGCCGCTAGTATTCTTTTGTTTATAACCATACTTTTCACGATGGCATACCATAATAAAATGTCTTGTGAAACATTTTTCGACGGTACGTGTAGTTTTCTTTTCCTAAAAAACAATGTTTATTGCTAAAATGATATGTACTGTCTAAGAGTTTTTAAAAGAGTATGAAATTATTGTAAGTATGGCTGGTAGCATAATAAACAGTTATGATAAGGAAGAAAATACGAATAATATTGAAATTCACCACGTTTGAAGTTTATGGTAAGAATATAACATAAAACTCTTATGTTTATACGGCTTTAGTATTCTATTTATAGATTCGTGAAGAGATTTCAAACATATACATTTCTGTAACAATTACAAAATGATCCAAATTCACCAGAGGATATACAGTCCCAAGAGAAAATAATATATATGTGTAAATTTCCCGATGAGGTAGACATAATGAAACCTTAAATTTAGAATATTACTTTTATGTTGTGGCACAAAATGTATAAATGTCAATCAGGCAATTCATCCGTCAATGATATGGACAAAAATTATATAAACTAGTATGAATTTATATTTACTGCATGATGTATTTTGTATATATTTTATTGCTATTTTGTAGATAATTGTTTACTGGGTTTAAATTATTTCAGACACTATTGCTATGTAGTATGAAAAAATAAAAGCTATCAAGTGCAAGATGATTTGGATGGAAGAGTCACAGTCCTTATAAGAGGATATTATGCTAGAATCCTTTCAAATCATAAAGTAAAAAATAAACTTCATAACAAGCACATTTGAGACATACCTTGGAGAAAATGAAGGATTAACACCTTGAAACCAGTGATATATTTGCTGTCTAAAGAATAACATAGGCAAGTGACTCTTTTCTCTAAAACTGTTGTGTTTAATAATTTTTATTTTATATTTTAGGTCGAAGATATGGCTCTTTTTATAAAAAAGCTAAGAAGCGATTGTTAAGTATAGTGCGTTTAATGGGTGGTTATTTTTACATGTTGATCTGTTCGTCACATTTTAAAATGTTTGCATTGCTTACAATATTTTAATTAATATTGCAAACTTAATATTTTCATGTTGTTAATAATTATTTTATATGGGGCTATTATTAAACATCTTTTCTCGTACTAGTTGTGTAATACTTTTTCCATATTATTGTAACAAATTTCAAAGTTAAATATTCCAGATTCCTGCAAGTTATATATAAATATTTTAATTTTTCGTATTTTTATGGGGTTTTTATATAATTATATGTTTTATTATTATTAATCATTAATAGATATAAAACACGTAGTTATCATTCAAAATCATCTTTATAGTAATCATTAAATTAAAAGGAAAAACAGGGTTACTTTCTCGAAATCAAAACATGTCATTCATAATCGCCAATATTTTCCACGTTCACTCAAATTTGTTAACTAAATCCGTTCGTCCTGTTTGTTCTGTATCCTGCGTTCTGTTTGTCGCCAAGCGCCGAAAGTTATTGTGGCGAACACTGGAACTAAGCAAAGAGAATTCAGTTCTGCTCGTGCGCATTTTCAATTTTCACAGGAAATTCGCCCCGAATGCTCAAGTCTGTACCCACCATTCTATATCCTAAAATTGTTCATTTGGTTCTAAATGTATTGTTTGATATTTTGAGATATTTAATTTAAATATCATCTGTGGTGGTGTATATATCTGAGATACATTGGAAAATCGGGTTTATAACTTATAAACTAAATTATAATCATATTATTATTATCAGAATGAAGGAATTACAATTGAAATATTTTAATTTATTCGAATCTATATATTATGTCCAGCGCTAATTGCTAACTTCATTAGAAAGAAAAGTAAGAAAACTTATTTACCGACTGAAACGCGAGGGAATTGTCATTCATTTTCCCTCGCTTCCGTATAAGGGCTGATTGTATTTTTGTATTATTCGCCTATTTATATTAATATTTGCTGAGATTTACATGATTAATGAGTTTAAAAACTTGTGAGGGTTTAGTTTTGTTTGTTTCTTTAACAGGTAAGCAGTTTTCTAATATTTTTGTCCGTTAAGCAGCTTTGTTCTTTCTTAAAATTTATTCGTTTCTATTTACGCGTTAAAATCAACGAAATTTGTATAGGTTTGTAATGGAAAACAGACCGAGGGGCAGGGCTCACGGCCGAGCCAGAGGCGAACATCAGCAGGGCCGAGGCAGCGGCCCCAGACCGGGTCCCTCGCAAGGCTCATCTCGTCAAGGTGGCTCCAGAACTTTTGCACCGCAAGGAGCCTGGGGCACCCGAGGAGCTTCGCAACAACATCAAGCACCACAGGGCCAGTGGGGCCCCAAAGTCCAACAATCTCAGTCCCAGCCCCCGCCGCAAGCGTCAGGTCAACAGAGTCAGTGGGGCGCTCGCGGACCTCCAGATTCCCTTCCGCAGGTGAGACGTTGTTGATAACGTTATGAGTTATTGTGGGTGATATTATGCATAATTTGCAGCAATCTGCGGGACGTGGTCCAGGAACTATATGCGTTGAAGAACAACAACAAACCTTGGCAGCTCAAGGTAAGATTGTCTCTGATTCATTTTGTAGATGAGTAGTATTAGACATTATTGATTTATAGTTCGACAGACTGGTGGTACAGATGACGAGAAACGTGGCGGAGGAGGGGGGGTTAAAGGAAGAACTAATCGGAAAGGAATCGTGGACACGAAGCCCAAACATTATGCGACCAAACAAGGTTAGGACCTCTAAACGTGCTTAAGACACAACAGATGATGGTTGATGATTTTCTATTTTGTAGGCTCGGATGGAGAAAAGATCTTGCTCAAAGCGAACTTTTTTCCGCTGCTGAGCGCGACCAAGTGGGGACTGAATCAGTACCGTGTCGATTTTAAACCGGAACTGGACAATACAAAAACACGACGGGCCCTAGTTCGCAGAGCCTTCGTAAACAAACTTTCTTCAGGCATATTGTTTGATGGTGCTGCTCTCTACACCCCAACCAAGCTCCAGCCAGATCCCTTGGAATTGGCTGTTGCTGATGATGGTAAGTGCTAAAGGACTACAGATTGTTTTTCATGATTTTAAAAGCGAATATATTTATACATTTATTGAGCGTATCAATTTGATCAATGAGCTTTTCCCACTTTTCTGGTAATATCATGATTTTGGCAATTTCTGGATTTTCTGAGCGAAAATCTAAACCAAATGATCTTCACAAGATCCTTTTAAAGTGAGATTTGCTCCGTTAGTATGAATAAATAACAATCTTTCTAGTTTAGGTTATATAGTAAACATATGGTTGCGCCAACCGATTTTTCCGGAGCTACTAAAGATGTGTGTGATCTAGGATGTCTGTGATGGAATATTTTTTAATCCCATATTTCAATCGCGTCATTTGTTGATAGCAGAAAGTCAAATTAATGGTATAAAACATATGCATATGTGCCAATGGTTCAAAACCTTTTCGTTGTGCACATTTGGTTGACTGGATCTACACCGATATGTTTAAAAATGGCCAGCTAGTAACTCAATGATTCTGTAGCTAATTTAGCTACCAATTAGTCCCTTCGTCCTATAATTCAACATTATCCAATATCAATAACTGCAAACCTTCAACTCGACTCTCCTCTTGTTTTTTAATTTGGTATCAGTTTTATATATTTCCTCTCCCACGATGAGAAATCTATTCACTTCCAGTCTTTTAGCTAGTTCTGTGCTCTTACAGGCTATAGATTTTTGGAGTAGTATTAAAAAAAAATTAAAAGCATGATCGCTAGTCTTTACATGCTGATACCAACATTGGAAGGTCTTTGTTATTTCTGTATGATATATTTTTGAAAATACCGAGCAGGTCATGTTTCGTCAAAAGAAGCATTAATCAAGAGGGATAACGTCTGGTAAATACGCCAGGTCATGCCGATTGTGTTAGCCGGGTTTATTTTCAAGTTTCCGTCGACTCATTGGCGAGTGATGTTTTGCAGATAACGTGAAATACTTGGTGTCCATTCGCTTGATGGGAGAGGTGAACTGGGGCGACTGGCACTACCTGCAGATCTTCAATCTCATCGTCAGGCGTTGCCTGGAGTCGCTCGAGTTCAAGCTGCTGGGGAGAAATTATTTCGATCCTATGTACAAGGTGACTATACCGCAGTATAATCTGGAGCTGTGGCCCGGTTATATCACGTCGATGAGGCAGCATGAAAAACAGATCATGTTGAACATCGATCTAAACTTTAAGGTGCGTTCTAGGATATTTCGGCCAAGACTGAAGCTTACCACGTTCGTATATTTGCAGGTCCTCCGTACCGACAACGTCTATGACCTTCTATTGGAGTGTCAGAACGATCGTAATGCCAGGAAAGAGTTCCAGCAACGGGTGATGGGCTGCATCGTCATGACCTACTACAACAACAAGACCTACCGGATAGACGACGTCGATTACGATCAGAACCCAGATAGCAAATTCAAGAAACGCGATGGTAAGATTATCGGCGCGATTCGGGGACTCGTCGTGTGATTATGCCGTGCCCGTTGTTTGTAGGAACCGAAATTAGTTACCGCCAATATTTCGAAGAGAGATACCGCGTCCGCATAACCCGCAATAATCAGCCAATGCTCATTTCCCGGTCCAAACCGCGAGAAATCCGAGCCGGAATGCCAGAGATCGTCATGCTGGTGCCCCAGCTATGCACGATGACGGGTCTGACGGAGAAACAGAGAGAGAACTTCCAGCTGATGAAGTCCCTGAGCGAACACACCCGTATCGGATCAAGTGGTAAGTATAGTCTATTCAAAGTGTTTTTAGTAATGCGTCATAGATATTTGTGACATCGAAAATAAATGAAATAATTGAACAAAAATGTCATTAAATATAATTTATTTTAACATTCAATACATATATTATCGAAGGACTTAAAACTACAATTTGGAACACAGGTATAAGTTTGTACGTTAGATTTGTTTTGCTTCCATTAAACTCTTTTCCACATCACCCACCCAATTAACAATTGTATACATTAGAGACGTATTTTACTTTCATTCGAGAGCATATTTACCTTTTTTAGAAGTCATCTTGGTATCACTGTATATTTTATTTCTTCTGCTACCATCTATGTACACCATTCTTCATAAAATTAATCACTGAATTATGTCTAATACATCTACCATATCTACAAAGCAGTATTTATTCTCTCCTTATACGTTATAACCTAATGCCCATATTTAATTTTGAACAATTACAATCATATCTGTGCATACAAACCTTTCACGCCCTACAATACCATTTTCTACAGTTATATTCAGTTAATATATAATTAATTACCATGCATACCTTTAGCTTTTTCCACTCCCATCACACTGTCTCAGGAATTTCCAACATTGCACAGCATTACCTCATATCCTTAAAGTTTCCTTCAGTCAATTTCACTTTCCGACTCACTGTCCAATCCAATTACCAAACTGTTAATTTCTAATCACAATTTATCAATTTCTTCCTATGTATGTCTTATCGAGTTCATCCAAATCGAAAGTGCTATGGTTGACTATGCTTTCTTCCACATACCTAAACAGTTTTTGATGGAATATCCTTCTCCACTAGCAATATATCTGCAATTAATTGTTAATAAATATAATGACTAACTAAACCTAATCGAATACTATTGCAACTTTTACCTTTTTCCTTTTTCCATCAATTTTTGTTGTCTCTACACTTTTTTGTTACTTTCTTGCCAAGAGTGCCACAATGAACCTTTATGAAATATTCAATATAAGTTTCATCAAGATAAACACAAATTCAAATAGTTTAAAAAATTGAATTATTTTTACAACTGGCAGTGGATCTTCACAGCATTTAAACCATATGCCCTTGTAAGAGTGTATGAAAGGATGTCTTACATCCCTCAAAAAGCTGCATGTCCTTTATGTATATCTGAGAAGTGAAGATTGGAACTTTGTAAAATGGTAGAAACTAATGGGATTATTTATAGTTTATTCGAGTGATTGACCTTTTTCATAGTTGACGACATAGCTATTCGAGGGAGCCCGGAGAAAGAGACCGTCGAACTTTGCACATTAATATTTGGGTCTGAACCCGTGTTGTTCGTCTGATATGATATGGTTCTGCTCTGCAAAAAGCTGAGAGCTTTTTCAGTTGGAATACTGATATTTCATCGTATCCAGGTGCCTTTTTGGGCTTCAGTTTGCTGATGATTTTTTGTAGCATTTTTGGTGAGACTAGATGGTTTTGGAGAGAGTTTGGAGGCATTATTTTCACTAGATTATTGGCCTCTCTGATGACGTTTTTGTTTCGAGTGGCGCCACTTCCTTTTTTAAAAGGTAGGCATCCCATTAGTTTTTCGAAGGATTCGGCAAGGAGACTACGAAATTTCCTGACCATGCAGATTTCAGGGGGGTGAATGTCTTTTTTGACTTTTCGAGATTCTCCAGATGTCTGCGGGCGCTGCTGGGTTTCCAGTCTCAGCTGCATAAAGATGAGGAAAATAGAATTACTAGCTCTCTAGATTCGCCATTTCAAGTGGATTTAGCGCACGAGAAATTAAGGGTCAATAAAGTTGCCATAAAGCCAATGAAACAAAATCAACGCATATAACGTTTACCCTGCGTGGGAGAACATGTCCACCAGTGAATATCAATCATCGTCAACTCCCCCAAGCAGAGCATGTTAAATATCTTGGTATGCACTTAGATCGACGCCTAACCTGGAAGAAGCATATACTCTCTAAACGGAAACAACTGGGACTAAAATTATATCAAATGTATTGGCTCATCGGGCGCAAATCCAAATTATCATTAGATAACAAGGTATTGCTGTATGAGTCTATACTCAAGTCCATTTGGACATATGGAATCCAACTATGGGGTACCGCTAGCAATTCTAATATACCCATCATTCAACGGTTCCAAAATAAGGTGTTGCGTGTCATTGTTGATGCTCCGTACTATATTTCAAATAAAATGATACAACGCGATATTCCTCTAGAACCTATAACGAGTGTAATTCAACGTGTTTGTGTGAAGTACTTCGAAGGAGTGTCAGTGCATCCCAATGTACTCGCTAATCAGCTAAATATGCGACGTGATAGTGAAGTGCGTAGACTAAAACGTTTAACACCACCTGATCGGATTACTAGACATATGTAGACTTTAGAATAAGACTAATTAATTAAGATAATATTTTATACAGAAGATTGCTTAATGAAGTGATTTTCTACATGCCATGTATATATAATATAGACATAAGAAATACTTATTGCCAATAGGGCAGATTGTGGACTCACGAAGAGTAATAAAAAAATATATTGAGACATTTTTTCGGTAAAGTCCAACTTAACCCAATCCAAAATGGTTGTCGGCTCCGCATCGAGTTGCAATATTGCGTTCTAGGGATGCAGAAAATATATCGATATTTTCTGAAAAAAATATCCATATTTTTGGTCGATCTATCGATATTTTTTGATATTTGTTCGAAATAGATTAAATATCGTTATATTAGTAATATATTAACTATATTATTACAATTGTAAAGGTTTAGTGAATTTTGGTAGTTAATTTTAAAGTTCCGCCAAACATTTTTATTATTTAAAAGAAATATATATTTCTTTACTCTAATATTTAACTGTTTTTGCTTTTTCTTAGAAATATCGATATTTTTTTCGGTGGCTAACACCCCCAATAGCGTTCTCATTCTCTATCTGCTCCACTCTAGCCCGGATGAACAAACTGCGCGAGTTCAGCGCGAAGCTGCAAAAATGCCCGAAGGCTATTGACGAACTCAAGAAATGGGACCTGAAGCTGGCCCAGGACCTGGTCCAGTTCACAGGACGCGTGTTACCGCAGGAAACCCTCGCTGGCGGCTCGGGTTCGCTCATGCCCGGACCTCGTGCCGATTGGACCGGCAACCTGAAGACTGCCACCATGTTCGCGCCTGCCAAGTTGGACGCGCTGGTGGTGGTGTGTCCGGTACGGCTCAAGAAAGCCACCGGCGAGTTTGTCGCCAGCATACAACAGGTCGCCCGAGGTGAGTAATTTATCACCCCATACCATGTTGATTTGAGTGTTCAACTTTGCCAGTTCTCGCAAGTCATATGTAAATTCGAAGAATGTAGTATAAATAAAATAAATTATCTCGAATTTTTTAAAGTAGTGTAGGTACCCAGAAACTAAGATTGTGGCGTATATCAGACACATCCTGTATTTTTGACCTTGTTTACCCATGCTTCAACACTTGTAGCATCGCTTTTATATTTTGTACCTGTGATATTCAATTGATTTGCTTGCTGAATATTATATAAATCTTTATGAGTCAATAAGTCCAATCTTTTCAAATTGCCACTGGTCAGGTTTATTAGCTCGGGTTTCATACAATATGATATCTATTGCAATTTTAGCAGGGAGACTTGGCTTTGGCTTTGGTTAAAATCATACTTTTATCTTATTTTATTAACGCTCACCTCCCACCTTTGGATACAGTCTTATGAATTCCAGATCGATTAAGCTAAAATTTATAAATGCTAATATTTTTATGATTTTAGTTTGCTTTATGATCAACGAGCTGGGATTTTGATGGGATATACTCACGTAAAGAACATTGAGTCATATTTATGTGAACTTTTATATTCGTATGGTCAATTATATATATAGTGGGTGAAAGTTTTTTAACACTATTTACAGGTCATTGGTTTATATATTAATATCTACTATTTATGATTAAAATATGAAGTGTACAAAAGTAAATAAATTATAAACAACAAGATTCTTAACCTTACAAAACAATATAACAAGCCTAGGAACTATCGACTGAAAACAGACGATAGTCGTAAAACAGAAAAAAAAAGTCGATAGTCAAAAAACTAGCGACTAAAATTAGTAATTACTATTCAAAAATTCAAATGCACGGTTCGACATTTTTTTTCCAATTCGTGATGTCGACGAAGATGTACTGTGATTATATTTTCTAACGGTAGTATAAGCGAGTCGGAGATGTAAATATTCCCTTACGTAATACCTTTAAAAAAGACGAGAAGGAAAAAAATAATTACTGAATACTATTAACATGCAATTTAATATTTCATTTTAAACGAAATAGAATTACTTTTATATTGGAATGTTCTGTGGATATGTAAAAACGAATTGAATTTTTCTATAGAATGGTATAAGACCCCACACATGTTTTATCGTATTTTAATATGTTAGTTTTAAAAATGATCCCACAATAACTACTAGAGCTTTTTTAAATAAAGTAAATACTTTATTATTGAACGAAAGTATTGTTTAACAAAAATCGAGGGAGTAATCGAAATATTACCTATTAGTGCCGTAAAAAGTCAAAAATATTTTACTATTTATCATTCACAATTTTAATCTTTTTGCCCTATTACATTAACAATCTTGAAAAATATCGTTCCAAAATGCTGCTATATTAATATACAACATATTGTTATTTACAAGCAAATTACCACAAAATTATAAAACTATATATATTACATATAAATCTATGGAAGCATAAACTGGGTAAATGTTTGTCAAGGTCGCGGCTACTACGACAGAGCCAGAAGAATCAGTCGAATGAAATTAGTAGAACCAAAAATAGTAACTAAAAGTACCCGACAAAAAAGTCGATAGTAAATAATGACAAAATCAGTCGGGCCGAAAATAACGATTGAAACAGTCGATAGTAAAAAGTAGTCAATTATTAAAAAGTCGATAGTCGTTTTCATTCGATAGTTCCCAACGCTAAATATAACGCTTAAGCTAACTTAATGTATGAATATATAATATAATAATATAGGATACCATACAAACAATTAAGTGATACTAAAACTCCAACCAGCGCCAGGTTTGAAACAAAAGTGGCTGCCGCAGTCGTTGTTGGATTCAACCTTTCGATCGCTTGTGAACGGCAACGCCGCAAAATCAAGCGTAAACTGTGGAAACTCGCCGAATGCTGACTATGATCATGCAAAATCAGCTGCTACTGTCGCTTACGGCTAATGAATGTCTGTTTCGTTTTCCAGTGATGAAATTCCAAATCTCGGGGGTAAAAACCGTCGATTTGGGGGACGATCGGGCGCAGAGCTACCTGGGCGGTTTGGAATACGCCATGTCGACCCTCCACGCCCAGCTGGTGTTCGTGGTACTCACCAGTAATTCCCACGATAAATACACCGCGGTGAAGAAGAAATGCTACGTGGATAGGGCGATGCCGTGCCAGGTGGCCGTAGCGAAGACCGTTCAGAAGAGTAGGTGCTCATGGAATTCGTGATATCGGCGCTCAGTCTCGTTTGATTTCAGATAATCGGTCGGTAGCTATGAAGATCGCCATACAGATGAACTGTAAGCTTGGCGGGTCGCCGTGGGGTTCTACCATGCCTAGATTTACGATGGTCGTAGGGTAAGTGACGTAACGTTGTTTCAAACGATGACGGTACTCAAATGAGTACCCATATTTTCAAAACTCCCATGGGTACGAATTAAAACCCGCTGTTTTAACATAAGATGGCTCCAGGGAAACCTGGCCATGATATGTCAAGGGAAGACTGTAATATGACGTGATGTTTTTTAGGATCGAATTTTTCCACTATTTGTTTTCTCTGCAATTCTGTTAGCGACTCATCTACTACTTATTTTAGACGACTTTCTGTAATATTGCCGTATATTTAAACAACGGCGCACTACAACGGTATAATTATTATAGCCTCTTTTATCTTTTTATATGTATCGGAACAATACAGGCTATTTACCAAACTTGCGGTATTTGTTCCTTTTCCCATACTCCATACTAATTCTTTTGCGCCTCCTTTCAGTTACGACGTCTGCCGTGATACTGCCAACAAAGGGAAGAGTTTCGCCGGAATGGTGGCCTCCATTGATGTAGGATGCTCACAGTATTTCAGCATGGCAGTGGAGCACGCGCAAGAGCAAGAGCTCAGCAGTAACAGAGCCGCCTTTGTCACGTTGGCCTGCGAACACTTCCAGTCGCGGAATGGTGTATATCCATGTAAGGACGCGGTGTCCGGTACCACCGACGATTTTCATCTTATATCGTTTCAGAACGCATAGTGGTATACAGAGATGGTGTGGGCGACGGTCAGATAAAATACGTGAAGGAACACGAGGTGGAATTGCTGAAGGAGAAGCTGAAGAGCGATCTGTTCAAGGACCGACCCCTGAAGCTGGCCTTCATCATAGTATCGAAGCGTATTAACACCAAAATTTTTAGGGCCCAAGCGGACGGGCTGAGCAGCAATCCACCGGCGGGTACGGTCGTCGACGACGTCATCACGTTGCCGGAACGGTACGACTTCTTCCTGGTGTCCCAGTGTGTCAATCAGGGAACCGTAGCGCCTACCAGTTACAACATCATCGAGGATACATTGGGCATAGACGCCAACAGGATCCAGAGGTTCACCTTCAAGCTCACGCACATGTACTTCAATTGGTCCGGTACCATCCGCGTGCCGGCTCCCTGTCAGTACGCCCACAAACTTGCTTTCATGACGGCCCAATATCTGCACAGGTGAGTTTTTGTGTCGATTAAATCTTTGTGTCTTGCCGCCGCATTCACTATTTTATTTAATAGTATTGTGACTTCTCTTAAAAGTATAGTCTATTCAAAGTTTTTTGTCATGGATATTTGTGACGTCGAAACATTGCAACGTTGCCGCATCAACTCTGTGTTTTAATTCAATTTAGCTTTGACATACAAGAAAATTCTAATCTAAATAAAATAATTGAACAAAAATGTTACGAATACAATTTATTTTAACATTATAGTACATAACATAATACATATACTATTGAAAGACTTAAAACTATAATTAAGAACATTGGTATAATAGTTTGTAGGTTAGATTTGTTTTGTTTACATTGAACTCCTTCCACGCCACCCATGAGGCAGAATTTCTAGGCGCGTTTTTTTTTATGTAGTGGTATCCCCTGGTAGAGGCCTAATCATCTACCTAATTAACAATTATATATCTCAGAAGCGAGTTCATTCTAGAGCATATTTACCTTTTTACGTTTAGTTCTTCCTTCGATGGTGTGTTTACTTGTTAAGTCATCTTGGCATCACTGTATATTTTATTTCTTCTGCTACTATCTGTGTACACCATTCTTCATAAACTTAGTCACTGAATTCCGTCTAATGCATTTACCATATCTACAAAACCAGTTGTATTCAATCTCTACTCATACATTCTAACTTATTGCACATGTTTAATTTTGAACAATTACAATCATATCTGTGCACACAAATCTTTCACGCCCTACAATACCATTTTCTACAGTTATATTCAATTAATTATGTGCATACCTTTAGTTGATTACACTCTCATCACTCTGTCTCAGGAATTTCTGGCACTGCACATTCCAGCATTATCACATATCCTGAATGTTTCCTTCAGTCACTTTCACTTTCCGACGCAATCACTAAACTGTTAATTTCTAATCTGTCTAAAACATGTTCACGATTCCACCATTTATCAATTACTTCCTCTGTATGTCTTACCAAGTTCATCCAAACTGAAGGTGTTATAGTTGACAATGCTTCCTTCCACATATCCAAACAGTTTTTGTTGGATTATCCTTCTTGACCAGCAATATATCTGCAATTAATTATTAATAAATATAATACGCGACATCGGTAATTCATAAGACCATTTTCCAATTTTGGCCCAAGTTAGAAGCAGAGCCAAAATTGTAAAATTTCGATAGTCCATATCTCGGAAACTATAAGAGATAATGCAATTTGGTAATCGACAACGTACTTACCATGCCGAATTAGCAATATATCTGCAATTAACTATTAATAAGTATATATAACCAACAAAACCTAATCGAATACTATTGAAACTTTTACCTTTTTCCATCAATATTTGTTGTCTTTACACTTTTTTTGTTACTGTCTTGCCAAGAGTGCCACAATGAACCATTTTGAAATATTCAAGTTTCTTATATTATTTTAATTTTAAGGTAATATCTGGAAGTTCCATTAAACCTATCCGAGGGTTATCTTTACACCGTTTAAAATCTATACCCTGTAAGAGTGTATACCTCAAAAAGCTACATGTCCCTAATTCTTTTATGTATACTTTCCAGAGAGACAATTTTCTCTAACGTATTATTCTTCATTTTGTAAGCGATGTTATTCACACTACCCACAGTAATATTTAGCACGCCGGCACACTGCTAAAACACATATTCATTAAAATTGTAGGGGCTTATATTATTTAATATCATCAATAATTACCTCTCTAACGAAATTTACCGGCAAAGAGGGCCTCCGTTACCCCGTTTCTTTTCGAAATAATCTATTAAAGCCGCAATCAATTTGTGACCCTGAATATCTGAAGTAATATGATATATTACGGAGCGACTTAAAATTTATCAAAATAAAGGGCTAAAACCTGTAATAATAGGTTTATAACCTGTAATAATTATATGTAATGTTTTGAGTAATTTAGCGTACATCTGACAACCGAACGGTGACCACCTGTCAGACATATGCAAAATTCTAGAAAACAATTATGATACGAGGTTTTAACTCTTATCTATAAATTATTGTGGCTGTATAATTAACTGTAGTTTTTAGATATATTATAATGTTAAAATAAATTATATTTGGTAACATTTTTGTTCAATTATTTTATTTAGATTAGATTTTTTTTATGTCAGTGCCAAACTGAATTATAACTTAAGAGTTGTTAAGAGGTTTTAACCCTTACCTATAAATTATTGTTGCTTTATTTTTGTTCAATTATTCTATGTAGAATAGAATATTCTTGTATGTCAAAGTCAAACTGAACTAAAACTCAGAGTTGATGTGGTAACATTGCGATGTTTCGACAACACAAATATACATGGCGCTTTACTAAAAAAGCTTTGAATAGACATTATATTAAGTTGCTTTTGTTCAAAATAACCGATTATAGATCTAGTCTTTTTCTGACTATCTAATGGTAATCATAATATGTAAATTATCATAAATATTTTGTATTGTACTGCATTGCCCATCAGAAAGTCATAAGGAAACCAAGGCTCATTATCCCTGAGATATTTGGAATATTGACATTATTTTAAAAAATTACAGTTCCAAAAAAAAAGTTAATTTAATTTAATCTACTGTTGTTGTTTAGGAAGAGTGGAGGAAGGTTAACGGAAATGATCACCGAAAGGGGTCACCATGTTTATAATATTGTATTTGCCATATTATTTGATAATTTCGCATTCACCATATTATTTATAATTTAGCATTCGTCATATTATTAAATAGTTGATGAAATCGTTTTTTTTTCTTTAATAGACCTGCCATAGCCGGATTGAACGAGACCCTATATTTCATGTGATGGATCTATGCATGTGAACAAAGTTGTTTCTTTTAGGAGAAGAATTTTTTGTTTTGTTTTTAAGAGATCTCAGGTTTTGTTTTTATTCACACATACCTAAACGATGTAGTTCATAAAGGCACTTTGGAAGTTCGTCCACCGTACCTGATTTAAAGTTATATGTTAGTTAATATAGGATTACATTTTAGAATTAAGACATGAATGTACATTCTTTTTTAATATCATAAGAGTTTTGACATTATTTTCATAATAATAAAAACTATATAACAATAAACAACAAAAATATTTGTTTTATTCGAACTTCCAGTCCAGGATCTTCAGGTAGGCGGCCTCGGCCCTCTCGTTTACTTGCCAAGCCTCCAGGTGCATCTAAAACTATAAGAAAAAACGCTACGCTCTATAGCTATAGGGTTATAGTGAGTACAGACATGAAGGAAGCGAATGGTTCTGTCTCTGGGCGTATATTGTAATCGGCAAACGTATTCTCCGTAGCGGTATTTTCTCGTGATCGAAATTAACTCGAAAATTCGGGTCCACCAAATTTATTTAAAGGTTTGGTTCGGAGGCGCGTATACTTTTCACAATAGCATAAGAAAGAAATTATGATTGGTTATGGTAAGATAGAAAATACGAATAATATTGAAATCTAACTCATTTGAAGATTATGGTAATAAGACATAACACTCTTATGTTTATACAACTTTAGTATTCTACTTATCGATTCCTAAAGATATTTCAAACATTTACAATTCTGTAATGACTAAAAAATAATCTAAATCATCAGAAGATATATTCAGCCGAAAATAAAATACCGTATATGTTGAAATTTCACTATGAGGTAGACATTATAAAAATATAAATTAAAAATATTACCTTTATTACTTTATACCTTTACTTTATTACTTTACAAAAGTCCTTTTGAAATTCATTTATAGTATTTCTGGTCAAAAACATAAGTGAAAAATGAAGTTCGTTAAATAAACAAAGTATGTATTTTATTTTTTTATCCTCTGAGTATGTTGCATTGTTGCTTTAGGCGAGTTAGATGGTATGGCCTGTTTTGGTGACTGTAAGTTCCTTTTTTCTCCCAGTGCTGGATACATTTTTTTTGCAACACTTTATGGACTAGGCATCCCCTATAATTTGCAGGATGGTCACCGTCAGAGTTAACACATTTTACTTTGTCGTCACGTGTTTTGCGTGTGCAATTATTGGTCGCATGCTCTCCTGCGCATTTCACGCATCTACACAACTTGCAACAATATGTTTTAATTTCCCATATGCTTGACATCTGGCGCATTGTGGGTTGATTCTTTTTGTGTTTGGTGGCTCACATTTAATGACATTGTGGTCCAAATCATCAATCTCCTAAACATGTTTATTATTTCCTTTTGGCTTCAAATCAATATAAAATATTGGTAGTTGCACGACCGGTCACAAATCTATTGTAGGCAAATTTAGATTATTTGCGATGATACATTTTAGTTCAATTGATTCAATTGTGTTATTTTTGTGCTTGGTTGCACAGGACCATTTTTTTACTATCAAATATAATAAATAATCCAATTTAAATCGAAGCGCCCTAAAATTTTAAATGTTGGAATGCGGAAAAATAGAGAAAACGAGACTAAAACAATAAATACAAATCTTACTACTATGCAAAACTATATTTTATTGAATATTGCAGTTATTCAATATACAGCTGGCGGCAAATGTATAAATCCGCCACTATACCACCATTTATATATATATATATATATATATATATATATATATATATATATATATATGTATATATATATTTATATATAATATAATAATACTAATTTAACATATCGGCAACATTGCAGATGCCCCTCGAATGACAGTGTTTCAATGGTGTAAACAGCCGCTAGTATTCTTTTGTTTATAACCATACTTTTCACGATGGCATACCATAATAAAATGTCTTGTGAAACATTTTTCGACGGGACGTGTAGTTTTCTTTTCCTAAAAAACAATGTTTATTGCTAAAATAATATGTACCGTCTAAGAGTTTTTAAAAGAGTATGAAATTATTGTAAGTATGGCTGGTAGCATAATAAACAGTTATGATAAGGAAGAAAATACGAATAATATTGAAATTCACCACGTTTGAAGTTTATGGTAAGAATATAACATAAAACTCTTATGTTTATACGGCTTTAGTATTCTATTTATAGATTCGTGAAGAGATTTCAAACATATACATTTCTGTAACAATTACAAAATGATCCAAATTCACCAGAGGATATACAGTCCCAAGAGAAAATAATGTATATGTGTAAATTTCCCGATGAGGTAGACATAATGAAACCTTAAATTTAGAATATTACTTTTATGTTGTGGCACAAAATGTATAAATGTCAATCAGGCAATTCATCCGTCAATGATATGGACAAAAATTATATAAACTAGTATGAATTTATATTTACTGCATGATGTATTTTGTATATATTTTATTGCTATTTTGTAGATAATTGTTTACTGGGTTTAAATTATTTCAGACACTATTGCTATGTAGTATGAAAAAATAAAAGCTATCAAGTGCAAGATGATTTGGATGGAAGAGTGACAGTCCTTATAAGAGGATATTATGCTAGAATCCTTTCAAACCATAAAGTAAAAAATAAACTTCATAACAAGCACATTTGAGACATACCTTGGAGAAAATGAAGGATTAACACCTTGAAACCAGTGATATATTTGCTGTCTAAAGAATAACATAGGCAAGTGACTCTTTTCTCTAAAACTGTTGTGTTTAATAATTTTTATTTTATATTTTAGGTCGAAGATATGGCTCTTTTTATAAAAAAGCTAAGAAGCGATTGTTAAGTATAGTGCGTTTAATGGGTGGTTATTTTTACATGTTGATCTGTTCGTCACATTTTAAAATGTTTGCATTGCTTACAATATTTTAATTAATATTGCAAACTTAATATTTTCATGTTGTTAATAATTATTTTATATGGGGCTATTATTAAACATCTTTTCTCGTACTACTTGTGTAATACTTTTTCCATATTATTGTAACAAATTTCAAAGTTAAATATTCCAGATTCCTGCAAGTTATATATAAATATTTTAATTTTTCGTATTTTTATGGGGTTTTTATATAATTATATGTTTTATTATTATTAATCATTAATAGATATAAAACACGTAGTTATCATTCAAAATCATCTTTATAGTAATCATTAAATTAAAAGGAAAAACAGGGTTACTTTCTCGAAATCAAAACATGTCATTCATAATCGCCAATATTTTCCACGTTCACTCAAATTTGTTAACTAAATCCGTTCGTCCTGTTTGTTCTGTATCCTGCGTTCTGTTTGTCGCCAAGCGCCGAAAGTTATTGTGGCGAACACTGGAACTAAGCAAAGAGAATTCAGTTCTGCTCGTGCGCATTTTCAATTTTCACAGGAAATTCGCCCCGAATGCTCAAGTCTGTACCCACCATTCTATATCCTAAAATTGTTCATTTGGTTCTAAATGTATTGTTTGATATTTTGAGATATTTAATTTAAATATCATCTGTGGTGGTGTATATATCTGAGATACATTGGAAAATCGGGTTTATAACTTATAAACTAAATTATAATCATATTATTATTATCAGAATGAAGGAATTACAATTGAAATATTTTAATTTATTCGAATCTATATATTATGTCCAGCGCTAATTGCTAACTTCATTAGAAAGAAAAGTAAGAAAACTTATTTACCGACTGAAACGCGAGGGAATTGTCATTCATTTTCCCTCGCTTCCGTATAAGGGCTGATTGTATTTTTGTATTATTCGCCTATTTATATTAATATTTGCTGAGATTTACATGATTAATGAGTTTAAAAACTTGTGAGGGTTTAGTTTTGTTTGTTTCTTTAACAGGTAAGCAGTTTTCTAATATTTTTGTCCGTTAAGCAGCTTTGTTCTTTCTTAAAATTTATTCGTTTCTATTTACGCGTTAAAATCAACGAAATTTGTATAGGTTTGTAATGGAAAACAGACCGAGGGGCAGGGCTCACGGCCGAGCCAGAGGCGAACATCAGCAGGGCCGAGGCAGCGGCCCCAGACCGGGTCCCTCGCAAGGCTCATCTCGTCAAGGTGGCTCCAGAACTTTTGCACCGCAAGGAGCCTGGGGCACCCGAGGAGCTTCGCAACAACATCAAGCACCACAGGGCCAGTGGGGCCCCAAAGTCCAACAATCTCAGTCCCAGCCCCCGCCGCAAGCGTCAGGTCAACAGAGTCAGTGGGGCGCTCGCGGACCTCCAGATTCCCTTCCGCAGGTGAGACGTTGTTGATAACGTTATGAGTTATTGTGGGTGATATTATGCATAATTTGCAGCAATCTGCGGGACGTGGTCCAGGAACTATATGCGTTGAAGAACAACAACAAACCTTGGCAGCTCAAGGTAAGATTGTCTCTGATTCATTTTGTAGATGAGTAGTATTAGACATTATTGATTTATAGTTCGACAGACTGGTGGTACAGATGACGAGACACGTGGCGGAGGAGGGGGGGTTAAAGGAAGAACTAATCGGAAAGGAATCGTGGACACGAAGCCCAAACATTATGCGACCAAACAAGGTTAGGACCTCTAAACGTGCTTAAGACACAACAGATGATGGTTGATGATTTTCTATTTTGTAGGCTCGGATGGAGAAAAGATCTTGCTCAAAGCGAACTTTTTTCCGCTGCTGAGCGCGACCAAGTGGGGACTGAATCAGTACCGTGTCGATTTTAAACCGGAACTGGACAATACAAAAACACGACGGGCCCTAGTTCGCAGAGCCTTCGTAAACAAACTTTCTTCAGGCATATTGTTTGATGGTGCTGCTCTCTACACCCCAACCAAGCTCCAGCCAGATCCCTTGGAATTGGCTGTTGCTGATGATGGTAAGTGCTAAAGGACTACAGATTGTTTTTCATGATTTTAAAAGCGAATATATTTATACATTTATTGAGCGTATCAATTTGATCGATGAGCTTTTCCCACTTTTCTGGTAATATCATGATTTTGGCAATTTCTGGATTTTCTGAGCGAAAATCTAAACCAAATGATCTTCACAAGATCCTTTTAAAGTGAGATTTGCTCCGTTAGTATGAATAAATAACAATCTTTCTAGTTTAGGTTATATAGTAAACATATGGTTGCGCCAACCGATTTTTCCGGAGCTACTAAAGATGTGTATGATCTAGGATGTCTGTGATGGAATATTTTTTAATCCCATATTTCAATCGCGTCATTTGTTGATAGCAGAAAGTCAAATTAATGGTATAAAACATATGAATATGTGTCAATGGTTCAAAACCTTTTCGTTGTGCACATTTGGTTGACTGGATCTACACCGATATGTTTAAAAATGGCCAGCTAGTAACTCAATGATTCTGTAGCTAATTTAGCTACCAATTAGTCCCTTCGTCCTATAATTCAACATTATCCAATATCAATAACTGCAAACCTTCAACTCGACTCTCCTCTTGTTTTTTAATTTGGTATCAGTTTTATATATTTCCTCTCCCACGATGAGAAATCTATTCACTTCCAGTCTTTTAGCTAGTTCTGTGCTCTTACAGGCTATAGATTTTTGGAGTATTATTAAAAAAAAATTAAAAGCATGATCGCTAGTCTTTACATGCTGATACCAACATTGGAAGGTCTTTGTTATTTCTGTATGATATATTTTTGAAAATACCGAGCAGGTCATGTTTCGTCAAAAGAAGCATTAATCAAGAGGGATAACGTCTGGTAAATACGCCAGGTCATGCCGATTGTGTTAGCCGGGTTTATTTTCAAGTTTCCGTCGACTCATTGGCGAGTGATGTTTTGCAGATAACGTGAAATACTTGGTGTCCATTCGCTTGGTGGGAGAGGTGAACTGGGGCGACTGGCACTACCTGCAGATCTTCAATCTCATCGTCAGGCGTTGCCTGGAGTCGCTCGAGTTCAAGCTGCTGGGGAGAAATTATTTCGATCCTATGTACAAGGTGACTATACCGCAGTATAATCTGGAGCTGTGGCCCGGTTATATCACGTCGATGAGGCAGCATGAAAAACAGATCATGTTGAACATCGATCTAAACTTTAAGGTGCGTTCTAGGATATTTCGGCCAAGACTGAAGCTTATCACGTTCGTATATTTGCAGGTCCTCCGTACCGACAACGTCTATGACCTTCTATTGGAGTGTCAGAACGATCGTAACGCCAGGAAAGAGTTCCAGCAACGGGTGATGGGCTGCATCGTCATGACCTACTACAACAACAAGACCTACCGGATAGACGACGTCGATTACGATCAGAACCCAGATAGCAAATTCAAGAAACGCGATGGTAAGATTATCGGCGCGATTCGGGGACTCGTCGTGTGATTATGCCGTGCCCGTTGTTTGTAGGAACCGAAATTAGTTACCGCCAATATTTCGAAGAGAGATACCGCGTCCGCATAACCCGCAATAATCAGCCAATGCTCATTTCCCGGTCCAAACCGCGAGAAATCCGAGCCGGAATGCCAGAGATCGTCATGCTGGTGCCCCAGCTATGCACGATGACGGGTCTGACGGAGAAACAGAGAGAGAACTTCCAGCTGATGAAGTCCCTGAGCGAACACACCCGTATCGGATCAAGTGGTAAGTATAGTCTATTCAAAGTGTTTTTAGTAATGCGTCATAGATATTTGTGACATCGAAAATAAATGAAATAATTGAACAAAAATGTCATTAAATATAATTTATTTTAACATTCAATACATATATTATCGAAGGACTTAAAACTACAATTTGGAACACAGGTATAAGTTTGTACGTTAGATTTGTTTTGCTTCCATTAAACTCTTTTCCACAACACCCACCCAATTAACAATTGTATACATTAGAGACGTATTTTACTTTCATTCGAGAGCATATTTACCTTTTTTAGAAGTCATCTTGGTATCACTGTATATTTTATTTCTTCTGCTACCATCTATGTACACCATTCTTCATAAAATTAATCACTGAATTATGTCTAATACATCTACCATATCTACAAAGCAGTATTTATTCTCTCCTTATACGTTATAACCTAATGCCCATATTTAATTTTGAACAATTACAATCATATCTGTGCATACAAACCTTTCACGCCCTACAATACCATTTTCTACAGTTATATTCAGTTAATATATAATTAATTACCATGCATACCTTTAGCTTTTTCCACTCCCATCACACTGTCTCAGGAATTTCCAACATTGCACAGCATTACCTCATATCCTTAAAGTTTCCTTCAGTCAATTTCACTTTCCGACTCACTGTCCAATCCAATTACCAAACTGTTAATTTCTAATCACAATTTATCAATTTCTTCCTATGTATGTCTTATCGAGTTCATCCAAATCGAAAGTGCTATGGTTGACTATGCTTTCTTCCACATACCTAAACAGTTTTTGATGGAATATCCTTCTCCACTAGCAATATATCTGCAATTAATTGTTAATAAATATAATGACTAACTAAACCTAATCGAATACTATTGCAACTTTTACCTTTTTCCTTTTTCCATCAATTTTTGTTGTCTCTACACTTTTTTGTTACTTTCTTGCCAAGAGTGCCACAATGAACCTTTATGAAATATTCAATATAAGTTTCATCAAGATAAACACAAATTCAAATAGTTTAAAAAATTGAATTATTTTTACAACTGGCAGTGGATCTTCACAGCATTTAAACCATATGCCCTTGTAAGAGTGTATGAAAGGATGTCTTACATCCCTCAAAAAGCTGCATGTCCTTTATGTATATCTGAGAAGTGAAGATTGGAACTTTGTAAAATGGTAGAAACTAATGGGATTATTTATGGTTTATTCGAGTGATTGACCTTTTTCATAGTTGACGACATAGCTATTCGAGGGAGCCCGGAGAAAGAGACCGTCGAACTTTGCACATTAATATTTGGGTCTGAACCCGTGTTGTTCGTCTGATATGATATGGTTCTGCTCTGCAAAAAGCTGAGAGCTTTTTCAGTTGGAATACTGATATTTCATCGTATCCAGGTGCCTTTTTGGGCTTCAGTTTGCTGATGATTTTTTGTAGCATTTTTGGTGAGACTAGATGGTTTTGGAGAGAGTTTGGAGGCATTATTTTCACTAGATTATTGGCCTCTCTGATGACGTTTTTGTTTCGAGTGGCGCCACTTCCTTTTTTAAAAGGTAGGCATCCCATTAGTTTTTCGAAGGATTCGGCAAGGAGACTACGAAATTTCCTGACCATGCAGATTTCAGGGGGGTGAATGTCTTTTTTGACTTTTCGAGATTCTCCAGATGTCTGCGGGCGCTGCTGGGTTTCCAGTCTCAGCTGCATAAAGATGAGGAAAATAGAATTACTAGCTCTCTAGATTCGCCATTTCAAATGGATTTAGCGCACGAGAAATTAAGGGTCAATAAAGTTGCCATAAAGCCAATGAAACAAAATCAACGCATATAACGTTTACCCTGCGTGGAAGAACATGTCCACCAGTGAATATCAATCATCGTCAACTCCCCCAAGCAGAGCATGTTAAATATCTTGGTATGCACTTAGATCGACGCCTAACCTGGAAGAAGCATATACTCTCTAAACGGAAACAACTGGGACTAAAATTATATCAAATGTATTGGCTCATCGGGCGCAAATCCAAATTATCATTAGATAACAAGGTATTGCTGTGTGAGTCTATACTCAAGTCCATTTGGACATATGGAATCCAACTATGGGGTACCGCTAGCAATTCTAATATACCCATCATTCAACGGTTCCAAAATAAGGTGTTGCGTGTCATTGTTGATGCTCCGTACTATATTTCAAATAAAATGATACAACGCGATATTCCTCTAGAACCTATAACGAGTGTAATTCAACGTGTTTGTGTGAAGTACTTCGAAGGAGTGTCAGTGCATCCCAATGTACTCGCTAATCAGCTAAATATGCGACGTGATAGTGAAGTGCGTAGACTAAAACGTTTAACACCACCTGATCGGATTACTAGACATATGTAGACTTTAGAATAAGACTAATTAATTAAGATAATATTTTATACAGAAGATTGCTTAATGAAGTGATTTTCTACATGCCATGTATATATAATATAGACATAAGAAATACTTATTGCCAATAGGGCAGATTGTGGACTCACGAGGAGTAATAAAAAAATATATTGAGACATTTTTTCGGTAAAGTCCAACTTAACCCAATCCAAAATGGTTGTCGGCTCCGCATCGAGTTGCAATATTGCGTTCTAGGGATGCAGAAAATATATCGATATTTTCTGAAAAAAATATCCATATTTTTGGTCGATCTATCGATATTTTTTGATATTTGTTCGAAATAGATTAAATATCGTTATATTAGTAATATATTAACTATATTATTACAATTGTAAAGGTTTAGTGAATTTTGGTAGTTAATTTTAAAGTTCCGCCAAACATTTTTATTATTTAAAAGAAATATATATTTCTTTACTCTAATATTTAACTGTTTTTGCTTTTTCTTAGAAATATCGATATTTTTTTCGGTGGCTAACACCCCCAATAGCGTTCTCATTCTCTATCTGCTCCACTCTAGCCCGGATGAACAAACTGCGCGAGTTCAGCGCGAAGCTGCAAAAATGCCCGAAGGCTATTGAAGAACTCAAGAAATGGGACCTGAAGCTGGCCCAGGACCTGGTCCAGTTCACAGGACGCGTGTTACCGCAGGAAACCCTCGCTGGCGGCTCGGGTTCGCTCATGCCCGGACCTCGTGCCGATTGGACCGGCAACCTGAAGACTGCCACCATGTTCGCGCCTGCCAAGTTGGACGCGCTGGTGGTGGTGTGTCCGGTACGGCTCAAGAAAGCCACCGGCGAGTTTGTCGCCAGCATACAACAGGTCGCCCGAGGTGAGTAATTTATCACCCCATACCATGTTGATTTGAGTGTTCAACTTTGCCAGTTCTCGCAAGTCATATGTAAATTCGAAGAATGTAGTATAAATAAAATAAATTATCTCGAATTTTTTAAAGTAGTGTAGGTACCCAGAAACTAAGATTGTGGCGTATATCAGACACATCCTGTATTTTTGACCTTGTTTACCCATGCTTCAACACTTGTAGCATCGCTTTTATATTTTGTACCTGTGATATTCAATTGATTTGCTTGCTGAATATTATATAAATCTTTATGAGTCAATAAGTCCAATCTTTTCAAATTGCCACTGGTCAGGTTTATTAGCTCGGGTTTCATACAATATGATATCTATTGCAATTTTAGCAGGGAGACTTGGCTTTGGCTTTGGTTAAAATCATACTTTTATCTTATTTTATTAACGCTCACCTCCCACCTTTGGATACAGTCTTATGAATTCCAGATCGATTAAGCTAAAATTTATAAATGCTAATATTTTTATGATTTTAGTTTGCTTTATGATCAACGAGCTGGGATTTTGATGGGATATACTCACGTAAAGAACATTGAGTCATATTTATGTGAACTTTTATATTCGTATGGTCAATTATATATATAGTGGGTGAAAGTTTTTTAACACTATTTACAGGTCATTGGTTTATATATTAATATCTACTATTTATGATTAAAATATGAAGTGTACAAAAGTAAATAAATTATAAACAACAAGATTCTTAACCTTACAAAACAATATAACAAGCCTAGGAACTATCGACTGAAAACAGACGATAGTCGTAAAACAGAAAAAAAAAGTCGATAGTCAAAAAACTAGCGACTAAAATTAGTAATTACTATTCAAAAATTCAAATGCACGGTTCGACATTTTTTTTCCAATTCGTGATGTCGACGAAGATGTACTGTGATTATATTTTCTAACGGTAGTATAAGCGAGTCGGAGATGTAAATATTCCCTTACGTAATACCTTTAAAAAAGACGAGAAGGAAAAAAATAATTACTGAATACTATTAACATGCAATTTAATATTTCATTTTAAACGAAATAGAATTACTTTTATATTGGAATGTTCTGTGGATATGTAAAAACGAATTGAATTTTTCTATAGAATGGTATAAGACCCCACACATGTTTTATCGTATTTTAATATGTTAGTTTTAAAAATGATCCCACAATAACTACTAGAGCTTTTTTAAATAAAGTAAATACTTTATTATTGAACGAAAGTATTGTTTAACAAAAATCGAGGGAGTAATCGAAATATTACCTATTAGTGCCGTAAAAAGTCAAAAATATTTTACTATTTATCATTCACAATTTTAATCTTTTTGCCCTATTACATTAACAATCTTGAAAAATATCGTTCCAAAATGCTGCTATATTAATATACAACATATTGTTATTTACAAGCAAATTACCACAAAATTATAAAACTATATATATTACATATAAATCTATGGAAGCATAAACTGGGTAAATGTTTGTCAAGGTCGCGGCTACTACGACAGAGCCAGAAGAATCAGTCGAATGAAATTAGTAGAACCAAAAATAGTAACTAAAAGTACCCGACAAAAAAGTCGATAGTAAATAATGACAAAATCAGTCGGGCCGAAAATAACGATTGAAACAGTCGATAGTAAAAAGTAGTCAATTATTAAAAAGTCGATAGTCGTTTTCATTCGATAGTTCCCAACGCTAAATATAACGCTTAAGCTAACTTAATGTATGAATATATAATATAATAATATAGGATACCATACAAACAATTAAGTGATACTAAAACTCCAACCAGCGCCAGGTTTGAAACAAAAGTGGCTGCCGCAGTCGTTGTTGGATTCAACCTTTCGATCGCTTGTGAACGGCAACGCCGCAAAATCAAGCGTAAACTGTGGAAACTCGCCGAATGCTGACTATGATCATGCAAAATCAGCTGCTACTGTCGCTTACGGCTAATGAATGTCTGTTTCGTTTTCCAGTGATGAAATTCCAAATCTCGGGGGTAAAAACCGTCGATTTGGGGGACGATCGGGCGCAGAGCTACCTGGGCGGTTTGGAATACGCCATGTCGACCCTCCACGCCCAGCTGGTGTTCGTGGTACTCACCAGTAATTCCCACGATAAATACACCGCGGTGAAGAAGAAATGCTACGTGGATAGGGCGATGCCGTGCCAGGTGGCCGTAGCGAAGACCGTTCAGAAGAGTAGGTGCTCATGGAATTCGTGATATCGGCGCTCAGTCTCGTTTGATTTCAGATAATCGGTCGGTAGCTATGAAGATCGCCATACAGATGAACTGTAAGCTTGGCGGGTCGCCGTGGGGTTCTACCATGCCTAGATTTACGATGGTCGTAGGGTAAGTGACGTAACGTTGTTTCAAACGATGACGGTACTCAAATGAGTACCCATATTTTCAAAACTCCCATGGGTACGAATTAAAACCCGCTGTTTTAACATAAGATGGCTCCAGGGAAACCTGGCCATGATATGTCAAGGGAAGACTGTAATATGACGTGATGTTTTTTAGGATCGAATTTTTCCACTATTTGTTTTCTCTGCAATTCTGTTAGCGACTCATCTACTACTTATTTTAGACGACTTTCTGTAATATTGCCGTATATTTAAACAACGGCGCACTACAACGGTATAATTATTATAGCCTCTTTTATCTTTTTATATGTATCGGAACAATACAGGCTATTTACCAAACTTGCGGTATTTGTTCCTTTTCCCATACTCCATACTAATTCTTTTGCGCCTCCTTTCAGTTACGACGTCTGCCGTGATACTGCCAACAAAGGGAAGAGTTTCGCCGGAATGGTGGCCTCCATTGATGTAGGATGCTCACAGTATTTCAGCATGGCAGTGGAGCACGCGCAAGAGCAAGAGCTCAGCAGTAACATAGCCGCCTTTGTCACGTTGGCCTGCGAACACTTCCAGTCGCGGAATGGTGTATATCCAGGTAAGGACGCGGTGTCCGGTACCACCGACGATTTTTATCTTATATCGTTTCAGAACGCATAGTGGTATACAGAGATGGTGTGGGCGACGGTCAGATAAAATACGTGAAGGAACACGAGGTGGAATTGCTGAAGGAGAAGCTGAAGAGCGATCTGTTCAAGGACCGACCCCTGAAGCTGGCCTTCATCATAGTATCGAAGCGTATTAACACCAAAATTTTTAGGGCCCAAGCGGACGGGCTGAGCAGCAATCCACCGGCGGGTACGGTCGTCGACGACGTCATCACGTTGCCGGAACGGTACGACTTCTTCCTGGTGTCCCAGTGTGTCAATCAGGGAACCGTAGCGCCTACCAGTTACAACATCATCGAGGATACATTGGGCATAGACGCCAACAGGATCCAGAGGTTCACCTTCAAGCTCACGCACATGTACTTCAATTGGTCCGGTACCATCCGCGTGCCGGCTCCCTGTCAGTACGCCCACAAACTTGCTTTCATGACGGCCCAATATCTGCACAGGTGAGTTTTTGTGTCGATTAAATCTTTGTGTCTTGCCGCCGCATTCACTATTTTATTTAATAGTATTGTGACTTCTCTTAAATGTATAGTCTATTCAAAGTTTTTTGTCATGGATATTTGTGACGTCGAAACATTGCAACGTTGCCGCATCAACTCTGTGTTTTAATTCAATTTAGCTTTGACATACAAGAAAATTCTAATCTAAATAAAATAATTGAACAAAAATGTTACGAATACAATTTATTTTAACATTATAGTACATAACATAATACATATACTATTGAAAGACTTAAAACTATAATTAAGAACATTGGTATAATAGTTTGTAGGTTAGATTTGTTTTGTTTACATTGAACTCCTTCCACGCCACCCATGAGGCAGAATTTCTAGGCGCGTTTTTTTTATGTAGTGGTATCCCCTGGTAGAGGCCTAATCATCTACCTAATTAACAATTATATATCTCAGAAGCGAGTTCATTCTAGAGCATATTTACCTTTTTACGTTTAGTTCTTCCTTCGATGGTGTGTTTACTTGTTAAGTCATCTTGGCATCACTGTATATTTTATTTCTTCTGCTACTATCTGTGTACACCATTCTTCATAAACTTAGTCACTGAATTCCGTCTAATGCATTTACCATATCTACAAAACCAGTTGTATTCAATCTCTACTCATACATTCTAACTTATTGCACATGTTTAATTTTGAACAATTACAATCATATCTGTGCACACAAATCTTTCACGCCCTACAATACCATTTTCTACAGTTATATTCAATTAATTATGTGCATACATTTAGTTGATTACACTCTCATCACTCTGTCTCAGGAATTTCCGGCACTGCACATTTCAGCATTATCACATATCCTGAATGTTTCCTTCAGTCACTTTCACTTTCCGACGCAATCACTAAACTGTTAATTTCTAATCTGTCTAAAACATGTTCACGATTCCACCATTTATCAATTACTTCCTCTGTATGTCTTACCAAGTTCATCCAAACTGAAGGTGTTATAGTTGACAATGCTTCCTTCCACATATCCAAACAGTTTTTGTTGGATTATCCTTCTCGACCAGCAATATATCTGCAATTAATTATTAATAGATATAATACGCGACATCGGTAATTCATAAGACCATTTTCCAATTTTGGCAAGTTAGAAGCAGAGCCAAAATTGTAAAATTTCGATAGTCCATATCTCGGAAACTATAAGAGATAATGCAATTTGGTAATCGACATCGTAATTACCATGCCTAATTAGCAATATATCTGCAATTAACTATTAATAAGTATATATGACCAACAAAACCTAATCGAATACTATTGAAACTTTTACCTTTTTCCATCAATATTTGTTGTCTTTACACTTTTTTTGTTACTGTCTTGCCAAGAGTGCCACAATGAACCATTTTGAAATATTCAAGTTTCTTATATTATTTTAATTTTAAGGTAATATCTGGAAGTTCCATTAAACCTATCCAAGGGTTATCTTTACACCGTTTAAAATCTATACCCTGTAAGAGTGTATACCTCAAAAAGCTACATGTCCCTAATTCTTTTATGTATACTTTCCAGAGAGACAATTTTCTCTAACGTATTATTCTTCATTTTGTAAGCGATGTTATTCACAGTACCCACAGTAATATTTAGCACGCCGGCACACTGCTAAAAAACATATTCATTAAAATTGTAGGGGCTTATATTATTTAATATCATCAATAATTACCTCTCTAACGAAATTTACCGGCAAAGAGGGCCTCCGTTACCCCGTTTCTTTTCGAAATAATCTATTAAAGCCGCAATCAATTTGTGACCCTGAATATCTGAAGTAATATGATATATTACGGAGCGACTTAAAATTTATCAAAATAAAAGACTAAAACCTGTAATAATAGGTTTATAACCTGTAATAATTATATGTAATGTTTTGAGTAATTTAGCGTACATCTGACAACCGGACGGTGACGACCACCTGTCAGACATATGCAAAATTCTAGAAAACAATTATGATACGAGGTTTTAACTCTTATCTATAAATTATTGTGGCTGTATAATTAACTGTAGTTTTTAGATATATTATAATGTTAAAATAAATTATATTTGGTAACATTTTTGTTCAATTATTTTATTTAGATTAGATTTTTTTTATGTCAGTGCCAAACTGAATTATAACTTAAGAGTTGTTAAGAGGTTTTAACTCTTACCTATAAATTATTGTTGCTTTATTTTTGTTCAATTATTCTATGTAGAATAGAATATTCTTGTATGTCAAAGTCAAACTGAACTAAAACTCAGAGTTGATGTGGTAACATTGCGATGTTTCGACAACACAAATATACATGGCGCTTTACTAAAAAAGCTTTGAATAGACATTATATTAAGTTGCTTTTGTTCAAAATAACCGATTATAGATCTAGTCTTTTTCTGACTATCTAATAGTAATCATAATATGTAAATTATCATAAATATTTTGTATTGTACTGCATTGCCCATCAGAAAGTCATAAGGAAACCAAGCCTCATTATCCCTGAGATATTTGGAATATTGACATTATTTTAAAAAATTACAGTTCCAAAAAAAAAGTTAATTTAATTTAATCTACTGTTGTTGTTTAGGAAGAGTGGAGGAAGGTTAAGGGAAATGATCACCGAAAGGGGTCACCATGTTTATAATATTGTATTTGCCATATTATTTGATAATTTCGCATTCACCATATTATTTATAATTTAGCATTCGTCATATTATTAAATAGTTGATGAAATCGTTTTTTTTTTCTTTAATAGACCTGCCATAGCCGGATTGAACGAGACCCTATATTTCATGTGATGGATCTATGCATGTGAACACAGTTGTTTCTTTTAGGAGAAGAATTTTTTGTTTTGTTTTTAAGAGATCTCAGGTTTTGTTTTTATTCACACATACCTAAACGATGTAGTTCATAAAGGCACTTTGGAAGTTCGTCCACCGTACCTGATTTAAAGTTATATGTTAGTTAATATAGGATTACATTTTAGAATTAAGACATGAATGTACATTCTTTTTTAATATCATAAGAGTTTTGACAATATTTTCATAATAATAAAAACTATATAACAATAAACAACAAAAATATTTGTTTTATTCGAACTTCCAGTCCAGGATCTTCAGGTAGGCGGCCTCGGCCCTCTCGTTTACTTGCCAAGCCTCCAGGTGCATCTAAAACTATAAGAAAAAACGCTACGCTGTATAGCTAGAGGGTTATACTGAGTACAGACATGAAGGAAGCGAATAGTTCTGTCTCTGGGCGTATATTGTAATCGGCAAACGTATTCTCCGTAGCGGTATTTTCTCGTGATCGAAATTAACTCGAAAATTCGGGTCCATCAAATTTATTTAACGGTTTGGTTCGGAGGCGCGTATACTTTTCACAATAGCATAAGAAAGAAATTATGATTTGGTTATGGTAAGATAGAAAATACGAATAATATTGAAATCTAACTCATTTGAAGATTATGGTAATATGACATAACACTCTTATGTTTATACAACTTTAGTATTCTACTTATCGATTCCTAAAGATATTTCAAACATTTACAATTCTTTAATGACTAAAAAATAATCTAAATCATCAGAAGATATATTCAGCCGAAAATAAAATACCGTATATGTTGAAATTTCGCTATGAGTTAGACATTATAAAAATATAAATTAAAAATATTACCTTTATTACGTTACACCTTTACTTTATTACTTTACAAAAGTCCTTTTGAAATTCATTTATAGTATTTCTGGTCAAAAACTAGTGTAAGAAATAATACGTAAGTGAAAAATGAAGTTCGTGAAATAAATAAAGTATGTATTTTATTTTTTTATCCTCTGAGTATGTTGCATTGTTGCTTTAGGCGAGTTAGATGGTATGGCCTGTTTTGGTGACTGTAAGTTCCTTTTTTCTCCCAGTGCTGGATACATTTTTTTTGCAACACTTTATGGACTAGGCATCCCCTATAATTTGCAGGATGGTCACCGTCAGAGTTAACACATTTTACTTTGTCGTCAAGTGTTTTGCGTGTGCAATTATTGGTCGCATGCTCTCCTGCGCATTTCACGCATCACACAACTTGCAACAATATGTTTTAATTTCCCATATGCTTGACATCTGGCGCATTGTGGGATGATTCTTTTTGTGTTTGGTGGCTCACATTTAATGACATTGTGGTCCAAATCATCAATCTCCTAAACATGTTTATTATTTCCTTTTGGCTTCAAATCAATATAAAATATTGGTAGTTGCACGACCGGTCACAAATCTATTGTAGGCAAATTTAGATTATTTGCGATGATACATTTTAGTTCAATTTATTCAATTGTGTTATTTTTGTGCTTAGTTGCACAGAACCATTTTTTTACTATCAAATATAATAAATAATCCAATTTAAATCGAAGCGCCCTAAAATTTTAAATATTGGAATGCGGAAAAATAGAGAAAACGAGACTAAAACATTAAATACAAATCTTACTACTATGCAAAACTATATTTTATTGAATATTGCAGTTATTCAATATACAGCTGGCGGTAATAATACTAATTTAACATATCGGCAACGTTGCAGATGGCCCTCGAATGACAGTGTTTCAATGGTGTAAACAGCCGCTAGTATTCTTTTGTTTATAACCATACTTTTCACGATGGCATACCATAATAAAATGTCTTGTGAAACATTTTTCGACGGGACGTGTAGTTTTCTTTTCCTAAAAAACAATGTTTATTGCTAAAATAATATGTACCGTCTAAGAGTTTTTAAAAGAGTATGAAATTATTGTAAGTATGGCTGGTAGCATAATAAACAGTTATGATAAGGAAGAAAATACGAATAATATTGAAATTCACCACGTTTGAAGTTTATGGTAAGAATATAACATAAAACTCTTATGTTTATACGGCTTTAGTATTCTATTTATAGATTCGTGAAGAGATTTCAAACATATACATTTCTGTAACAATTACAAAATGATCCAAATTCACCAGAGGATATACAGTCCCAAGAGAAAATAATGTATATGTGTAAATTTCCCGATGAGGTAGACATAATCAAACCTTAAATTTAGAATATTACTTTTATGTTGTGGCACAAAATGTATAAATGTCAATCAGGCAATTCATCCGTCAATGATATGGACAAAAATTATATAAACTAGTATGAATTTATATTTACTGCATGATGTATTTTGTATATATTTTATTACTATTTTGAAGATAATTGTTTACTGGGTTTAAATTATTTCAGACACTATTGCTATGTAGTATGAAAAAATAAAAGCTATCAAGTGCAAGATGATTTGGATGGAAGAGTCACAGTCCTTATAAGAGGATATTATGCTAGAATCCTTTCAAATCATAAAGTAAAAAATAAACTTCATAACAAGCACATTTGAGACATACCTTTTAGAAAATGAAGGATTAACACCTTGAAACCAGTGATATATTTGCTGTCTAAAGAATAACATAGGCAAGTGACTCTTTTCTCTAAAACTATTGTGTTTAATAATTTTTATTTTATATTTTAGGTCGAAGATATGGCTCTTTTTATAAAAAAGCTAAGAAGCGATTGTTAAGTATAGTGCGTTTAATGGGTGGTTATTTTTACATGTTGATCTGTTCGTCACATTTTAAAATGTTTGCATTGCTTACAATATTTTAATAAATATTGCAAACTTAATATTTTCATGTTGTTAATAATTATTTTATATGGGGCTATTATTAAACATCTTTTCTCGTACTAGTTGTGTAATACTTCTTCCATATTATTGTAACAAATTTCAAAGTTAAATATTCCAGATTCCTGCAAGTTATATATAAATATTTTAATTTTTCGTATTTTTATGGGGTTTTTATATAATTATATGTTTTATTATTATTAATCATTAATAGATATAAAACACGTAGTTATCATTCAAAATCATCTTTATAGTAATCATTAAATTAAAAGGAAAAACAGGGTTACTTTCTCGAAATCAAAACATGTCATTCATAATCGCCAATATTTTCCACGTTCACTCAAATTTGTTAACTAAATCCGTTCGTCCTGTTTGTTCCATAGAAAAAATAGAAATTTCACGGTATAGGCGACCTTGGGGAAATGTTTTGTTTAGTTCAATCAACTGTAGCGCTGCGAACGCAAATTGTGATTGGCAGTTTAAATTCCAGGTGCCGCCACTAACATGAAATGTGATTGGTCGATCAAATTGTGTGAAATCAGCATTTTCTATGGGCGTCCATTTTTATGTTTGTTGTTTGTAGGTTATGGTTTTTGTTTAGGTCACAAAATTTTCGTTTTACGTTGTGCGTATTTTCTGTTTTACATTAATTATTATGGGGTAATAATATAAAAATTGATGACAATACGTCAGTGTAGTAAAAGATGTAGTGTACCGGGATAAAATTCTACTACGGAAACTAGACATCGTTTCCCAAAGAATGCTCTCGCTCCTTTCCGAAAATGGGTTGATCAAGTAAATAGTAGTAAGTTACCTGGATAAACCACAATGCAAATATATCAACGTCATGGTGTTTGTTATGGACATATTAGTGAAAAATTTAGAATTATCCTTCCTTCACGGACAGGTATTTGGGTAAATGCATATCCATCATTGGTTTTATCAGGTACATATAAAATTATCTATCTACTACATGTCTGTTTATATATTGTTTGTTTACAGAAATTCAAAAACTTATGAAGATGTTAGTAGTAATAAAATTCAATTAATCTACCAAGTTGTGCGTATGTTGTCAGTGTGATGTCTCTACATAAAGAAGTCTTACAAGAAGGTAATAATTAATATAACTGGATAATTAGTAGTAATAAATACTACTTTTAATTGTAAAATACCCCTAAAATATTTGCAATACTTTAACTTTTTAGAACAATCAGTGTTCAATCATTTTATAGTAGAGGAATTATATATTTAAATTTGATTGCCTTGTTAAGAAAATATTTGTTATGGTGCCATCAATTAAAAATTTAATTGCTACTTTTAGGGGATTTATTAACTTAAAGAAATCTATTTTGTCTAAATTTACAAATAACTACATTTGTTTAACAAATCTTAACCAAAATTGCTTAAAGATTTTTGTTGGATCTATTAGAGGTCATAGAGGTAGAAACAGCATCCTTCCCGTAGTATGTTCGAGAAATTTTTAAAAGGGCTCATCATTTCAATTTTTTCACATCATTCTCCCGGAGAAAATTGTGAAGAAGATGAACATGTTAGATAACTTATATTCTTTTTTAACGGGAGATCTAGTACCACTTGAGGTTGTTAAATCACCAGTTGAGTCTATATTTTCAGTTCCAGAGAATTTTGCTCTGAGGAAAACAAAAGTCTAATATTGTATTTTAGTCTTATTTCAGGATATTTAACAAAACTTCTGAAAAAGAGACAACATGCAATATTTGTCTATATTCTATATTAAGTAGTTCCACAGATTAAATACTCTAAAATCTAAATATTTTTAAAAAACACATACATTTTTAGTGTTTCGACTGTCCAATCCATAATGATTTTCAAGACGAAATTTTAAGTTATTCTGAGGTTTGATTGTATTTTTGGTTTAATGAAGTTAATGTAATATCAACAGGAAAGGATTTAAAGTTTACCTTCAATATATCAAGATAAGTTAGAACTCTAATAGATCCCATAAAATTGATGGCACTAAACATATATGGGAAGGCCTTATAGAAGAATTATAGATATTTTAATATTGCCTAGAATAGAGTTCATAATTGTTTTTTTTTTTGCTTTTTGTTTATATATATTTATATTATTTACACTTATGTATATTTGTATAGGATTTTATTTTAATAAATTAATTTTAAAATTTAAATTTGATTTTTATTTAAATACTATTGGCCAATAAATGTGACGTCACAAAATAATCAGGGGAAATGGCAGACCAATCAAAGCAAAGTATTTTCCTTACAGGTTTCTACATAACTATTTTAAACTAACCAATCAAATTCGCGTTGTCAGCGCCGCCAATGATTGGACTAAGCGAAATTTTGCCCCACTACTTACCATTGCAGTTGCACACCCCTGGTTTGTTCTGTATCTTGCATTCTGTTTGTCGCCAAGCGCCGAAAGTTATTGTGGCGAACACTGGAACTAAGCAAAGAGAATTCAGTTCTGCTCGTGCGCATTTTCAATTTTCACAGGAAATTCGCCACGAATGCTCAAGTCTGTACCCACCATTCTATATCCTAAAATTGTTCATTTGGTTCTAAATGTATTGTTTGATATTTTGAGATATTTAATTTAAATATCATCTGTGGTGGTACATATATCTGAGATACATTGGAAAATCTCGGGTTTATGACTTATAAGTTAAATTATAATCATATTATTATTATCAGAATGAAGGAATTACAATTGAAATATTTTAATTCATTCGAATCTATATATTATGTCCAGCGCTAATTGCTAACTTCATTAGAAAGAAAAGTAAGAAAACTTATTTACCGACTGAAACGCGAGGGAATTGTCATTCATTTTCCCTCGCTTCTGTATAAGGGCTGATTGTATTTTTGTATTATTCGCCTATTTATATTAATATTAGCTGAGATTTACATGATTAATGAGTTTAAAAACTTGTGAGGGTTTAGTTTTGTTTGTTTCTTTAACAGGTAAGCAGTTTTCTAATATTCTTGTCCGTTAAGCAGCTTTGTTCTTTCTTAAAATTGATTCGTTTCTATTTACGTTAAAATCAACGAAATTTGTATAGGTTTGTAATGGAAAATAGACCGGGGGGCAGGGCTCACGGCCGAGCCAGAGGCGAACATCAGCAGGGCCGAGGGAGCGGCCCCAGACCGGGTCTCTCGCAAGGCCCATCTCGTCAATGTGGCTCCAGAACTTTTGCACCGCAAGGAGCCTGGGGCACCCGAGGAGCTTCGCAGCAACATCAAGCACCACAGGGCCAGTGGGGCCCCAAAGTCCAACAATCTCAGTCCCAGCCCCCGCCGCAAGCGTCAGGTCAACAGAGTCAGTGGGGCGCTCGCGGACCTCCAGATTCCCTTCCGCAGGTGAGACGTTGTTGATAACGTTATGAGTTATTGTGGGTGATATTATGCATAATTTGCAGCAATCTGCGGGACGTGATCCAGGAACTATATGCGTTGAAGAACAACAACAAGCCTTGACAGCTCAAGGTAAGATTGTCTCTGATTCATTTTGTAGATGAGTAGTATTAGACATTATTGATTTATAGTTCGACAGACTGGTGGTACAGGCGACGAGAAACGTGGCGGCGGTAGGGGAGTTAAAGGAAGAACTAATCGGAAAGGAATCGTGGACTCGAAGCCCAAACATTATGCGACCAAACAAGGTTAGGACCTCTAAACGTACTTAAGACACAACAGATGATGGTTGGTGATTTTCTATTTTGTAGGCTCGGATGGAGAGAAAATCTTGCTCAAAGCGAACATTTTTCCGCCGCTGAGCGCGACCAAGTGGGGACTGAATCAGTACCGTGTCGATTTTAAACCGGAACTGAACAATACAAAAACACGACAGGTCCTAGTTCGCAGAGCCTTCGTAAACAAACTTTCTTCAGGCATATTGTTTGATGGTGCTGCTCTCTACACCCCAACCAAACTCCAGCCGGATCCCATGGAACTGGCTGTTGCTGATGATAGTAAGTGCTAAATGACTACAGATTGTTTTTCATGCTTTTAAAAGCGAATATATTTATACATTTATTGAGCGTATCAATTTGATCGATGAGCTTTTCCCACTTTTCTGGTAATATCATGGTTTTGGCAATTTCTGGATTTTCTGAGCCTAAATCTAAACCAAATGATCTTCACAAGATCCTTTTAAAGTGAGATTTGCTCCGTTAGTATGAATAAATAGCAATCTTTCTAGTTTAGGTTATATAGTAGATATATAGTTGCGCCAACCGATTTTTCCGGAGCTACTAAAGATGTGTGTGATCTAGGATGCCTGCGATGGAATATTTTTTAATCCCATATTTCAATCGCGTCATTTGTTGATAGCAGAAAGTCAAATTAATGGTATAAAACATATTCATATGTGTCAATGGTTCAAAACATTTTCGTTGTGCACATTTGGTTGTCTGGATCTACACCGATATGTTTAAAAGTGGCCAGCTAGTAACTCAATGATTATGTAGCTAATTTAGCTACCAATTAGTCCCTTCGTTCTATAATTCAACATTATCCAACATCAGTAACTGCAAACCTTTAACTCGACTCTCATCTTGTTTTTTAATTTGGTATCAGTTTTATATATTTTCTTTCCTATGATGACAAATCTATTAACTTCCAGTCTTTTAGCTAGTTCTGTGCTCTTACAGGCTATAGATTTTTGGAGTACTATTAAAAAAAAATTAAAAGCATGATCGCTAGTCTTTACATGCTGATACCAACATTGGAAGGTCTTTGTTGTTTCTGTGTGATATATTTTTGAAAATACCGAGCAGGTCATGTTTCGTCAAAAGAACAAGCATTAATAAAGAGGAATAACGTCTGGTAAATACGCCGGTAATGCCGATTGTGTTAGCTGGGTTTATTTTCAAGTTTCCGTCGACTCATTGGCGAGTGATGTTTTGCAGATAACGTGAAATACTTGGTGTCCATTCGCTTGGTGGGAGAGGTGAACTGGGGCGATTGGCACTACCTGCATATCTTCAATCTCATTGTCAGGCGTTGCCTGGAGTCGTTCGATTTCAAGCTGCTGGGGAGAAATTATTTCGATCCTATGTACAAGGTGACTATACCGCAGTATAATCTGGAGCTCTGGCCCGGTTATATCACGTCGATGAGGCAGTTATATCACGTCGCTGGTGCTGAGATCTGACGGAGAAACAGAGAGAGAACTTCCAGCTGATAAAGTCCCTGAGCGAACACACCTGTATCGGATCAAGTGGTAAGTATAGTCTATTCAAAGTGTTTTTAGTAATGCGTCATTGATATTTGTGTAGTATTTTTAGTATTAGTATTTTTTTAAGGCCGGAATCAATTTGTAACCCTGAATATCTGAATTAATATGATATATTACGGAGCGACTTAAAATTTATCAAAATAAAGGGCTAAAACCTGTAATAATAGGTTTATAACCTGTAATAATTATAAGTAATGTTTTGAGTAATTTAGCGTACATCTGACAACCGGACGGTGACCCGCTGTCAGACATATGCAAAGTTCTTGAAAACAATTATGATACGAGGTTTTAACTCTTACCTATAAATTATTGTGGCTGTATAATTAACTGTAGTTTTTAGATATAGTATAATGTTAAAATAAATTATATTTGGTAACATTTTTGTTCAATTATTTTATTTAGATTAAATTTTAAAATTTTTTTATGTCAATGTTTCTTTTCGAAATAACCTATTAAAGCCGAAATCAATTTGTGACCCTAAGTATCTATTGTTTTCGACATTTTCAAACTAGGTAAAATATTACGGAGCGACTTAAAATCAAAATATTCAAAGAAACAAAATAATGTTTGCCGGTTTATATCCTGGAGTAAACTCTAGTAATTATAACTAATGTTTTCAACATTTTAACGTACATTTGACAACCGGGCGGCGACCAGTTCTCAGACGAATGCAAAATTCCTGAAAGCAATTAATGATAAAAGTGATAAGAGGTTTTAACTCTTACCTATAAATTATTGTTGCTTTATAATTAACTTTTTTTATGTATACTATAATATTAAAATAAATTATATTTGATAACGTTTTTGTTCAATTATTTTATTTAGAATAGAATATTCTGGTATGTCAACGTCAAACTGAACTAAAACTCAGAGTTGATGCGGCAACATTGCGATGTTTCGATAACACAAATATACATGGTGCTTTACTGAAAAAAACTTTGAATAGACAATATATTAAGTTGCTTTTGTTCAAAATAACCGATTATAGATGTAGTCTTTTTCTGACCATCTAATGGCAATCGCAATATGTAAATTATCATATATATTTTGTATTGTATTGCATTGCCCATCAGAAAGTCATAAGGAAACCAAGCCTCATTATCCCTGAGATATTTGGAATATTGACATTATTTAAAAAAATTACAGTTTCAAAAAAAGTTAATTTAATTTAATCTACTGTTGTTATTTAGGAAGAGTGGAGGAAGGTTAAGGGAAATGATCACCGAAAGGGGTCACCATGTTTATAATATTGTATTTGCCATATTATTTGATAATTTCGCATTTACCATATTATTTATAATTTATCATTCGTCATATTATTAAATAGTTGATGAAATTGTTTTTTTTTTCTTTAACAGACCTGCCATAGCCGGATTGAACGAGACCCTATATTTCATGTGATGGATCTATGCATGTGAACAAAGTTGTTTCTCTTAGGATAAGAATTTTTTGTTTTGTTTTTAAGAGATCTCAGGTTTTGTTTTTATTCACACATACCTAAACGATGTAGTTCATAAAGGCACTTTGGAAGTTCGTCCACCGTACCTGATTTAAAGTTAAATGTTAGTTAATATAGGATTACATTTTAGAATTAAGACATGAATGTACATTCTTTTTTAATATCCTAAAAGTTTTGACAATATTTTCATACTAATAAAAACTATATGACAATAAACAACAAAAATATTTGTTTTATTCGAACTTCCAGTCCAGGATCTTCAGGTAGGCGGCCTCGGCCCTCTCGTTTACTTGCCAAGCCTCCAGGTGCATCTAAAACTATAAGAAAAAACGCTACGCTGTATAGCTAGAGCGTTATAGTGAGTACAGACATGAATTTCGAAATTTTCGAAAACGAGACTAAAACAATAAATACAAATCTTACTACTATGCAAAACTATATTTTATTGAATATTGCAGTTATTCAATATACAGCTGGCGGCAAATGTATAAATCCGCCACTATACCCCCATTTATATATATATATATATATATATATATATATATATATATATATATATATATATATATATATATATATATATATATATGTATATATATATTTATATATAATATAATAATACTAATTTAACATATCGGCAACATTGCAGATGGCCCTCGAATGACAGTGTTTCAATGGTGTAAACAGCCGCTAGTATTCTTTTGTTTATAACCATACTTTTCACGATGGCATACCATAATAAAATGCCTTGTGAAACATTTTTCGACGGTACGTGTAGTTTTCTTTTCCTAAAAAACAATGTTTATTGCTAAAATAATATGTACCGTCTAAGAGTTTTTAAAAGAGTATGAAATTATTGTAAGTATGGCTGGTAGCATAATAAACAGTTATGATAAGGAAGAAAATACTAATAATATTGAAATTCACCAGGTTTGAAGTTTATGGTAAGAATATAACATAAAACTCTTATGTTTATACGGCTTTAGTATTCTATTTATAGATTCGTGAAGAGATTTCAAACATATACATTTCTGTAACAATTACAAAATGATCCAAATTCACCAGAGGAGTCCCAAGAGAAAATAATGTATATGTGTAAATTTCCCGATGAGGTAGACATAATGAAACCTTAAATTTAGAATATTACTTTTATGTTGTGGCACAAAATGTATAAATGTCAATCAGGCAATTCATCCGTCAATGATATGGACAAAAATTATATAAACTAGTATGAATTTATATTTACTGCATGATGTATTTTGTATATATTTTATTGCTATTTTGTAGATAATTGTTTACTGGGTTTAAATTATTTCAGACACTATTGCTATGTAGTATGAAAAAATAAAAGCTATCAAGTGCAAGATGATTTGGATGGAAGAGTGACAGTCCTTATAAGAGGATATTATGCTAGAATCCTTTCAAACCATAAAGTAAAAAATAAACTTCATAACAAGCACATTTGAGACATACCTTGGAGAAAATGAAGGATTAACACCTTGAAACCAGTGATATATTTGCTGTCTAAAGAATAACATAGGCAAGTGACTCTTTTCTCTAAAACTGTTGTGTTTAATAATTTTTATTTTATATTTTAGGTTGAAGATATGGCTCTTTTTATAAAAAAGCTAAGAAGCGATTGTTAAGTATAGTGCGTTTAATGGGTGGTTATTTTTACATGTTGATCTGTTCGTCACATTTTAAAATGTTTGCATTGCTTACAATATTTTAATTAATATTGCAAACTTAATATTTTCATGTTGTTAATAATTATTTTATATGGGGCTATTATTAAACATCTTTTCTCGTACTACTTGTGTAATACTTTTTCCATATTATTGTAACAAATTTCAAAGTTAAATATTCCAGATTCCTGCAAGTTATATATAAATATTTTAATTTTTCGTATTTTTATGGGGTTTTTATATAATTATATGTTTTATTATTATTAATCATTAATAGATATAAAACACGTAGTTATCATTCAAAATCATCTTTATAGTAATCATTAAATTAAAAGGAAAAACAGGGTTACTTTCTCGAAATCAAAACATGTCATTCATAATCGCCAATATTTTCCACGTTCACTCAAATTTGTTAACTAAATCCGTTCGTCCTGTTTGTTCTGTATCCTGCGTTCTGTTTGTCGCCAAGCGCCGAAAGTTATTGTGGCGAACACTGGAACTAAGCAAAGAGAATTCAGTTCTGCTCGTGCGCATTTTCAATTTTCACAGGAAATTCGCCCCGAATGCTCAAGTCTGTACCCACCATTCTATATCCTAAAATTGTTCATTTGGTTCTAAATGTATTGTTTGATATTTTGAGATATTTAATTTAAATATCATCTGTGGTGGTGTATATATCTGAGATACATTGGAAAATCGGGTTTATAACTTATAAACTAAATTATAATCATATTATTATTATCAGAATGAAGGAATTACAATTGAAATATTTTAATTTATTCGAATCTATATATTATGTCCAGCGCTAATTGCTAACTTCATTAGAAAGAAAAGTAAGAAAACTTATTTACCGACTGAAACGCGAGGGAATTGTCATTCATTTTCCCTCGCTTCCGTATAAGGGCTGATTGTATTTTTGTATTATTCGCCTATTTATATTAATATTTGCTGAGATTTACATGATTAATGAGTTTAAAAACTTGTGAGGGTTTAGTTTTGTTTGTTTCTTTAACAGGTAAGCAGTTTTCTAATATTTTTGTCCGTTAAGCAGCTTTGTTCTTTCTTAAAATTTATTCGTTTCTATTTACGCGTTAAAATCAACGAAATTTGTATAGGTTTGTAATGGAAAACAGACCGAGGGGCAGGGCTCACGGCCGAGCCAGAGGCGAACATCAGCAGGGCCGAGGCAGCGGCCCCAGACCGGGTCCCTCGCAAGGCTCATCTCGTCAAGGTGGCTCCAGAACTTTTGCACCGCAAGGAGCCTGGGGCACCCGAGGAGCTTCGCAACAACATCAAGCACCACAGGGCCAGTGGGGCCCCAAAGTCCAACAATCTCAGTCCCAGCCCCCGCCGCAAGCGTCAGGTCAACAGAGTCAGTGGGGCGCTCGCGGACCTCCAGATTCCCTTCCGCAGGTGAGACGTTGTTGATAACGTTATGAGTTATTGTGGGTGATATTATGCATAATTTGCAGCAATCTGCGGGACGTGATCCAGGAACTATATGCGTTGAAGAACAACAACAAGCCTTGACAGCTCAAGGTAAGATTGTCTCTGATTCATTTTGTAGATGAGTAGTATTAGACATTATTGATTTATAGTTCGACAGACTGGTGGTACAGGCGACGAGAAACGTGGCGGCGGTAGGGGAGTTAAAGGAAGAACTAATCGGAAAGGAATCGTGGACTCGAAGCCCAAACATTATGCGACCAAACAAGGTTAGGACCTCTAAACGTACTTAAGACACAACAGATGATGGTTGGTGATTTTCTATTTTGTAGGCTCGGATGGAGAGAAAATCTTGCTCAAAGCGAACATTTTTCCGCCGCTGAGCGCGACCAAGTGGGGACTGAATCAGTACCGTGTCGATTTTAAACCGGAACTGGACAATACAAAAACACGACGGGCCCTAGTTCGCAGAGCCTTCGTAAACAAACTTTCTTCAGGCATATTGTTTGATGGTGCTGCTCTCTACACCCCAACCAAGCTCCAGCCAGATCCCTTGGAATTGGCTGTTGCTGATGATGGTAAGTGCTAAAGGACTACAGATTGTTTTTCATGATTTTAAAAGCGAATATATTTATACATTTATTGAGCGTATCAATTTGATCGATGAGCTTTTCCCACTTTTCTGGTAATATCATGATTTTGGCAATTTCTGGATTTTCTGAGCGAAAATCTAAACCAAATGATCTTCACAAGATCCTTTTAAAGTGAGATTTGCTCCGTTAGTATGAATAAATAACAATCTTTCTAGTTTAGGTTATATAGTAAACATATGGTTGCGCCAACCGATTTTTCCGGAGCTACTAAAGATGTGTATGATCTAGGATGTCTGTGATGGAATATTTTTTAATCCCATATTTCAATCGCGTCATTTGTTGATAGCAGAAAGTCAAATTAATGGTATAAAACATATGAATATGTGTCAATGGTTCAAAACCTTTTCGTTGTGCACATTTGGTTGACTGGATCTACACCGATATGTTTAAAAATGGCCAGCTAGTAACTCAATGATTCTGTAGCTAATTTAGCTACCAATTAGTCCCTTCGTCCTATAATTCAACATTATCCAATATCAATAACTGCAAACCTTCAACTCGACTCTCCTCTTGTTTTTTAATTTGGTATCAGTTTTATATATTTCCTCTCCCACGATGAGAAATCTATTCACTTCCAGTCTTTTAGCTAGTTCTGTGCTCTTACAGGCTATAGATTTTTGGAGTATTATTAAAAAAAAATTAAAAGCATGATCGCTAGTCTTTACATGCTGATACCAACATTGGAAGGTCTTTGTTATTTCTGTATGATATATTTTTGAAAATACCGAGCAGGTCATGTTTCGTCAAAAGAAGCATTAATCAAGAGGGATAACGTCTGGTAAATACGCCAGGTCATGCCGATTGTGTTAGCCGGGTTTATTTTCAAGTTTCCGTCGACTCATTGGCGAGTGATGTTTTGCAGATAACGTGAAATACTTGGTGTCCATTCGCTTGGTGGGAGAGGTGAACTGGGGCGACTGGCACTACCTGCAGATCTTCAATCTCATCGTCAGGCGTTGCCTGGAGTCGCTCGAGTTCAAGCTGCTGGGGAGAAATTATTTCGATCCTATGTACAAGGTGACTATACCGCAGTATAATCTGGAGCTGTGGCCCGGTTATATCACGTCGATGAGGCAGCATGAAAAACAGATCATGTTGAACATCGATCTAAACTTTAAGGTGCGTTCTAGGATATTTCGGCCAAGACTGAAGCTTATCACGTTCGTATATTTGCAGGTCCTCCGTACCGACAACGTCTATGACCTTCTATTGGAGTGTCAGAACGATCGTAACGCCAGGAAAGAGTTCCAGCAACGGGTGATGGGCTGCATCGTCATGACCTACTACAACAACAAGACCTACCGGATAGACGACGTCGATTACGATCAGAACCCAGATAGCAAATTCAAGAAACGCGATGGTAAGATTATCGGCGCGATTCGGGGACTCGTCGTGTGATTATGCCGTGCCCGTTGTTTGTAGGAACCGAAATTAGTTACCGCCAATATTTCGAAGAGAGATACCGCGTCCGCATAACCCGCAATAATCAGCCAATGCTCATTTCCCGGTCCAAACCGCGAGAAATCCGAGCCGGAATGCCAGAGATCGTCATGCTGGTGCCCCAGCTATGCACGATGACGGGTCTGACGGAGAAACAGAGAGAGAACTTCCAGCTGATGAAGTCCCTGAGCGAACACACCCGTATCGGATCAAGTGGTAAGTATAGTCTATTCAAAGTGTTTTTAGTAATGCGTCATAGATATTTGTGACATCGAAAATAAATGAAATAATTGAACAAAAATGTCATTAAATATAATTTATTTTAACATTCAATACATATATTATCGAAGGACTTAAAACTACAATTTGGAACACAGGTATAAGTTTGTACGTTAGATTTGTTTTGCTTCCATTAAACTCTTTTCCACAACACCCACCCAATTAACAATTGTATACATTAGAGACGTATTTTACTTTCATTCGAGAGCATATTTACCTTTTTTAGAAGTCATCTTGGTATCACTGTATATTTTATTTCTTCTGCTACCATCTATGTACACCATTCTTCATAAAATTAATCACTGAATTATGTCTAATACATCTACCATATCTACAAAGCAGTATTTATTCTCTCCTTATACGTTATAACCTAATGCCCATATTTAATTTTGAACAATTACAATCATATCTGTGCATACAAACCTTTCACGCCCTACAATACCATTTTCTACAGTTATATTCAGTTAATATATAATTAATTACCATGCATACCTTTAGCTTTTTCCACTCCCATCACACTGTCTCAGGAATTTCCAACATTGCACAGCATTACCTCATATCCTTAAAGTTTCCTTCAGTCAATTTCACTTTCCGACTCACTGTCCAATCCAATTACCAAACTGTTAATTTCTAATCACAATTTATCAATTTCTTCCTATGTATGTCTTATCGAGTTCATCCAAATCGAAAGTGCTATGGTTGACTATGCTTTCTTCCACATACCTAAACAGTTTTTGATGGAATATCCTTCTCCACTAGCAATATATCTGCAATTAATTGTTAATAAATATAATGACTAACTAAACCTAATCGAATACTATTGCAACTTTTACCTTTTTCCTTTTTCCATCAATTTTTGTTGTCTCTACACTTTTTTGTTACTTTCTTGCCAAGAGTGCCACAATGAACCTTTATGAAATATTCAATATAAGTTTCATCAAGATAAACACAAATTCAAATAGTTTAAAAAATTGAATTATTTTTACAACTGGCAGTGGATCTTCACAGCATTTAAACCATATGCCCTTGTAAGAGTGTATGAAAGGATGTCTTACATCCCTCAAAAAGCTGCATGTCCTTTATGTATATCTGAGAAGTGAAGATTGGAACTTTGTAAAATGGTAGAAACTAATGGGATTATTTATGGTTTATTCGAGTGATTGACCTTTTTCATAGTTGACGACATAGCTATTCGAGGGAGCCCGGAGAAAGAGACCGTCGAACTTTGCACATTAATATTTGGGTCTGAACCCGTGTTGTTCGTCTGATATGATATGGTTCTGCTCTGCAAAAAGCTGAGAGCTTTTTCAGTTGGAATACTGATATTTCATCGTATCCAGGTGCCTTTTTGGGCTTCAGTTTGCTGATGATTTTTTGTAGCATTTTTGGTGAGACTAGATGGTTTTGGAGAGAGTTTGGAGGCATTATTTTCACTAGATTATTGGCCTCTCTGATGACGTTTTTGTTTCGAGTGGCGCCACTTCCTTTTTTAAAAGGTAGGCATCCCATTAGTTTTTCGAAGGATTCGGCAAGGAGACTACGAAATTTCCTGACCATGCAGATTTCAGGGGGGTGAATGTCTTTTTTGACTTTTCGAGATTCTCCAGATGTCTGCGGGCGCTGCTGGGTTTCCAGTCTCAGCTGCATAAAGATGAGGAAAATAGAATTACTAGCTCTCTAGATTCGCCATTTCAAATGGATTTAGCGCACGAGAAATTAAGGGTCAATAAAGTTGCCATAAAGCCAATGAAACAAAATCAACGCATATAACGTTTACCCTGCGTGGAAGAACATGTCCACCAGTGAATATCAATCATCGTCAACTCCCCCAAGCAGAGCATGTTAAATATCTTGGTATGCACTTAGATCGACGCCTAACCTGGAAGAAGCATATACTCTCTAAACGGAAACAACTGGGACTAAAATTATATCAAATGTATTGGCTCATCGGGCGCAAATCCAAATTATCATTAGATAACAAGGTATTGCTGTGTGAGTCTATACTCAAGTCCATTTGGACATATGGAATCCAACTATGGGGTACCGCTAGCAATTCTAATATACCCATCATTCAACGGTTCCAAAATAAGGTGTTGCGTGTCATTGTTGATGCTCCGTACTATATTTCAAATAAAATGATACAACGCGATATTCCTCTAGAACCTATAACGAGTGTAATTCAACGTGTTTGTGTGAAGTACTTCGAAGGAGTGTCAGTGCATCCCAATGTACTCGCTAATCAGCTAAATATGCGACGTGATAGTGAAGTGCGTAGACTAAAACGTTTAACACCACCTGATCGGATTACTAGACATATGTAGACTTTAGAATAAGACTAATTAATTAAGATAATATTTTATACAGAAGATTGCTTAATGAAGTGATTTTCTACATGCCATGTATATATAATATAGACATAAGAAATACTTATTGCCAATAGGGCAGATTGTGGACTCACGAGGAGTAATAAAAAAATATATTGAGACATTTTTTCGGTAAAGTCCAACTTAACCCAATCCAAAATGGTTGTCGGCTCCGCATCGAGTTGCAATATTGCGTTCTAGGGATGCAGAAAATATATCGATATTTTCTGAAAAAAATATCCATATTTTTGGTCGATCTATCGATATTTTTTGATATTTGTTCGAAATAGATTAAATATCGTTATATTAGTAATATATTAACTATATTATTACAATTGTAAAGGTTTAGTGAATTTTGGTAGTTAATTTTAAAGTTCCGCCAAACATTTTTATTATTTAAAAGAAATATATATTTCTTTACTCTAATATTTAACTGTTTTTGCTTTTTCTTAGAAATATCGATATTTTTTTCGGTGGCTAACACCCCCAATAGCGTTCTCATTCTCTATCTGCTCCACTCTAGCCCGGATGAACAAACTGCGCGAGTTCAGCGCGAAGCTGCAAAAATGCCCGAAGGCTATTGAAGAACTCAAGAAATGGGACCTGAAGCTGGCCCAGGACCTGGTCCAGTTCACAGGACGCGTGTTACCGCAGGAAACCCTCGCTGGCGGCTCGGGTTCGCTCATGCCCGGACCTCGTGCCGATTGGACCGGCAACCTGAAGACTGCCACCATGTTCGCGCCTGCCAAGTTGGACGCGCTGGTGGTGGTGTGTCCGGTACGGCTCAAGAAAGCCACCGGCGAGTTTGTCGCCAGCATACAACAGGTCGCCCGAGGTGAGTAATTTATCACCCCATACCATGTTGATTTGAGTGTTCAACTTTGCCAGTTCTCGCAAGTCATATGTAAATTCGAAGAATGTAGTATAAATAAAATAAATTATCTCGAATTTTTTAAAGTAGTGTAGGTACCCAGAAACTAAGATTGTGGCGTATATCAGACACATCCTGTATTTTTGACCTTGTTTACCCATGCTTCAACACTTGTAGCATCGCTTTTATATTTTGTACCTGTGATATTCAATTGATTTGCTTGCTGAATATTATATAAATCTTTATGAGTCAATAAGTCCAATCTTTTCAAATTGCCACTGGTCAGGTTTATTAGCTCGGGTTTCATACAATATGATATCTATTGCAATTTTAGCAGGGAGACTTGGCTTTGGCTTTGGTTAAAATGATACTTTTATCTTATTTTATTAACGCTCACCTCCCACCTTTGGATACAGTCTTATGAATTCCAGATCGATTAAGCTAAAATTTATAAATGCTAATATTTTTATGATTTTAGTTTGCTTTATGATCAACGAGCTGGGATTTTGATGGGATATACTCACGTAAAGAACATTGAGTCATATTTATGTGAACTTTTATATTCGTATGGTCAATTATATATATAGTGGGTGAAAGTTTTTTAACACTATTTACAGGTCATTGGTTTATATATTAATATCTACTATTTATGATTAAAATATGAAGTGTACAAAAGTAAATAAATTATAAACAACAAGATTCTTAACCTTACAAAACAATATAACAAGCCTAGGAACTATCGACTGAAAACAGACGATAGTCGTAAAACAGAAAAAAAAAGTCGATAGTCAAAAAACTAGCGACTAAAATTAGTAATTACTATTCAAAAATTCAAATGCACGGTTCGACATTTTTTTTCCAATTCGTGATGTCGACGAAGATGTACTGTGATTATATTTTCTAACGGTAGTATAAGCGAGTCGGAGATGTAAATATTCCCTTACGTAATACCTTTAAAAAAGACGAGAAGGAAAAAAATAATTACTGAATACTATTAACATGCAATTTAATATTTCATTTTAAACGAAATAGAATTACTTTTATATTGGAATGTTCTGTGGATATGTAAAAACGAATTGAATTTTTCTATAGAATGGTATAAGACCCCACACATGTTTTATCGTATTTTAATATGTTAGTTTTAAAAATGATCCCACAATAACTACTAGAGCTTTTTTAAATAAAGTAAATACTTTATTATTGAACGAAAGTATTTTTTAACAAAAATCGAGGGAGTAATCGAAATATTACCTATTAGTGCCGTAAAAAGTCAAAAATATTTTACTATTTATCATTCACAATTTTAATCTTTTTGCCCTATTACATTAACAATCTTGAAAAATATCGTTCCAAAATGCTGCTATATTAATATACAACATATTGTTATTTACAAGCAAATTACCACAAAATTATAAAACTATATATATTACATATAAATCTATGGAAGCATAAACTGGGTAAATGTTTGTCAAGGTCGCGGCTACTACGACAGAGCCAGAAGAATCAGTCGAATGAAATTAGTAGAACCAAAAATAGTAACTAAAAGTACCCGACAAAAAAGTCGATAGTAAATAATGACAAAATCAGTCGGGCCGAAAATAACGATTGAAACAGTCGATAGTAAAAAGTAGTCAATTATTAAAAAGTCGATAGTCGTTTTCATTCGATAGTTCCCAACGCTAAATATAACGCTTAAGCTAACTTAATGTATGAATATATAATATAATAATATAGGATACCATACAAACAATTAAGTGATACTAAAACTCCAACCAGCGCCAGGTTTGAAACAAAAGTGGCTGCCGCAGTCGTTGTTGGATTCAACCTTTCGATCGCTTGTGAACGGCAACGCCGCAAAATCAAGCGTAAACTGTGGAAACTCGCCGAATGCTGACTATGATCATGCAAAATCAGCTGCTACTGTCGCTTACGGCTAATGAATGTCTGTTTCGTTTTCCAGTGATGAAATTCCAAATCTCGGGGGTAAAAACCGTCGATTTGGGGGACGATCGGGCGCAGAGCTACCTGGGCGGTTTGGAATACGCCATGTCGACCCTCCACGCCCAGCTGGTGTTCGTGGTACTCACCAGTAATTCCCACGATAAATACACCGCGGTGAAGAAGAAATGCTACGTGGATAGGGCGATGCCGTGCCAGGTGGCCGTAGCGAAGACCGTTCAGAAGAGTAGGTGCTCATGGAATTCGTGATATCGGCGCTCAGTCTCGTTTGATTTCAGATAATCGGTCGGTAGCTATGAAGATCGCCATACAGATGAACTGTAAGCTTGGCGGGTCGCCGTGGGGTTCTACCATGCCTAGATTTACGATGGTCGTAGGGTAAGTGACGTAACGTTGTTTCAAACGATGACGGTACTCAAATGAGTACCCATATTTTCAAAACTCCCATGGGTACGAATTAAAACCCGCTGTTTTAACATAAGATGGCTCCAGGGAAACCTGGCCATGATATGTCAAGGGAAGACTGTAATATGACGTGATGTTTTTTAGGATCGAATTTTTCCACTATTTGTTTTCTCTGCAATTCTGTTAGCGACTCATCTACTACTTATTTTAGACGACTTTCTGTAATATTGCCGTATATTTAAACAACGGCGCACTACAACGGTATAATTATTATAGCCTCTTTTATCTTTTTATATGTATCGGAACAATACAGGCTATTTACCAAACTTGCGGTATTTATTCCTTTTCCCATACTCCATACTAATTCTTTTGCGCCTCCTTTCAGTTACGACGTCTGCCGTGATACTGCCAACAAAGGGAAGAGTTTCGCCGGAATGGTGGCCTCCATTGATGTAGGATGCTCACAGTATTTCAGCATGGCAGTGGAGCACGCGCAAGAGCAAGAGCTCAGCAGTAACAGAGCCGCCTTTGTCACGTTGGCCTGCGAACACTTCCAGTCGCGGAATGGTGTATATCCATGTAAGGACGCGGTGTCCGGTACCACCGACGATTTTCATCTTATATCGTTTCAGAACGCATAGTGGTATACAGAGATGGTGTGGGCGACGGTCAGATAAAATACGTGAAGGAACACGAGGTGGAATTGCTGAAGGAGAAGCTGAAGAGCGATCTGTTCAAGGACCGACCCCTGAAGCTGGCCTTCATCATAGTATCGAAGCGTATTAACACCAAAATTTTTAGGGCCCAAGCGGACGGGCTGAGCAGCAATCCACCGGCGGGTACGGTCGTCGACGACGTCATCACGTTGCCGGAACGGTACGACTTCTTCCTGGTGTCCCAGTGTGTCAATCAGGGAACCGTAGCGCCTACCAGTTACAACATCATCGAGGATACATTGGGCATAGACGCCAACAGGATCCAGAGGTTCACCTTCAAGCTCACGCACATGTACTTCAATTGGTCCGGTACCATCCGCGTGCCGGCTCCCTGTCAGTACGCCCACAAACTTGCTTTCATGACGGCCCAATATCTGCACAGGTGAGTTTTTGTGTCGATTAAATCTTTGTGTCTTGCCGCCGCATTCACTATTTTATTTAATAGTATTGTGACTTCTCTTAAAAGTATAGTCTATTCAAAGTTTTTTGTCATGGATATTTGTGACGTCGAAACATTGCAACGTTGCCGCATCAACTCTGTGTTTTAATTCAATTTAGCTTTGACATACAAGAAAATTCTAATCTAAATAAAATAATTGAACAAAAATGTTACGAATACAATTTATTTTAACATTATAGTACATAACATAATACATATACTATTGAAAGACTTAAAACTATAATTAAGAACATTGGTATAATAGTTTGTAGGTTAGATTTGTTTTGTTTACATTGAACTCCTTCCACGCCACCCATGAGGCAGAATTTCTAGGCGCGTTTTTTTTTATGTAGTGGTATCCCCTGGTAGAGGCCTAATCATCTACCTAATTAACAATTATATATCTCAGAAGCGAGTTCATTCTAGAGCATATTTACCTTTTTACGTTTAGTTCTTCCTTCGATGGTGTGTTTACTTGTTAAGTCATCTTGGCATCACTGTATATTTTATTTCTTCTGCTACTATCTGTGTACACCATTCTTCATAAACTTAGTCACTGAATTCCGTCTAATGCATTTACCATATCTACAAAACCAGTTGTATTCAATCTCTACTCATACATTCTAACTTATTGCACATGTTTAATTTTGAACAATTACAATCATATCTGTGCACACAAATCTTTCACGCCCTACAATACCATTTTCTACAGTTATATTCAATTAATTATGTGCATACCTTTAGTTGATTACACTCTCATCACTCTGTCTCAGGAATTTCTGGCACTGCACATTCCAGCATTATCACATATCCTGAATGTTTCCTTCAGTCACTTTCACTTTCCGACGCAATCACTAAACTGTTAATTTCTAATCTGTCTAAAACATGTTCACGATTCCACCATTTATCAATTACTTCCTCTGTATGTCTTACCAAGTTCATCCAAACTGAAGGTGTTATAGTTGACAATGCTTCCTTCCACATATCCAAACAGTTTTTGTTGGATTATCCTTCTTGACCAGCAATATATCTGCAATTAATTATTAATAAATATAATACGCGACATCGGTAATTCATAAGACCATTTTCCAATTTTGGCCCAAGTTAGAAGCAGAGCCAAAATTGTAAAATTTCGATAGTCCATATCTCGGAAACTATAAGAGATAATGCAATTTGGTAATCGACAACGTACTTACCATGCCGAATTAGCAATATATCTGCAATTAACTATTAATAAGTATATATAACCAACAAAACCTAATCGAATACTATTGAAACTTTTACCTTTTTCCATCAATATTTGTTGTCTTTACACTTTTTTTGTTACTGTCTTGCCAAGAGTGCCACAATGAACCATTTTGAAATATTCAAGTTTCTTATATTATTTTAATTTTAAGGTAATATCTGGAAGTTCCATTAAACCTATCCGAGGGTTATCTTTACACCGTTTAAAATCTATACCCTGTAAGAGTGTATACCTCAAAAAGCTACATGTCCCTAATTCTTTTATGTATACTTTCCAGAGAGACAATTTTCTCTAACGTATTATTCTTCATTTTGTAAGCGATGTTATTCACACTACCCACAGTAATATTTAGCACGCCGGCACACTGCTAAAACACATATTCATTAAAATTGTAGGGGCTTATATTATTTAATATCATCAATAATTACCTCTCTAACGAAATTTACCGGCAAAGAGGGCCTCCGTTACCCCGTTTCTTTTCGAAATAATCTATTAAAGCCGCAATCAATTTGTGACCCTGAATATCTGAAGTAATATGATATATTACGGAGCGACTTAAAATTTATCAAAATAAAGGGCTAAAACCTGTAATAATAGGTTTATAACCTGTAATAATTATATGTAATGTTTTGAGTAATTTAGCGTACATCTGACAACCGAACGGTGACCACCTGTCAGACATATGCAAAATTCTAGAAAACAATTATGATACGAGGTTTTAACTCTTATCTATAAATTATTGTGGCTGTATAATTAACTGTAGTTTTTAGATATATTATAATGTTAAAATAAATTATATTTGGTAACATTTTTGTTCAATTATTTTATTTAGATTAGATTTTTTTTATGTCAGTGCCAAACTGAATTATAACTTAAGAGTTGTTAAGAGGTTTTAACCCTTACCTATAAATTATTGTTGCTTTATTTTTGTTCAATTATTCTATGTAGAATAGAATATTCTTGTATGTCAAAGTCAAACTGAACTAAAACTCAGAGTTGATGTGGTAACATTGCGATGTTTCGACAACACAAATATACATGGCGCTTTACTAAAAAAGCTTTGAATAGACATTATATTAAGTTGCTTTTGTTCAAAATAACCGATTATAGATCTAGTCTTTTTCTGACTATCTAATGGTAATCATAATATGTAAATTATCATAAATATTTTGTATTGTACTGCATTGCCCATCAGAAAGTCATAAGGAAACCAAGGCTCATTATCCCTGAGATATTTGGAATATTGACATTATTTTAAAAAATTACAGTTCCAAAAAAAAAGTTAATTTAATTTAATCTACTGTTGTTGTTTAGGAAGAGTGGAGGAAGGTTAACGGAAATGATCACCGAAAGGGGTCACCATGTTTATAATATTGTATTTGCCATATTATTTGATAATTTCGCATTCACCATATTATTTATAATTTAGCATTCGTCATATTATTAAATAGTTGATGAAATCGTTTTTTTTTTCTTTAATAGACCTGCCATAGCCGGATTGAACGAGACCCTATATTTCATGTGATGGATCTATGCATGTGAACAAAGTTGTTTCTTTTAGGAGAAGAATTTTTTGTTTTGTTTTTAAGAGATCTCAGGTTTTGTTTTTATTCACACATACCTAAACGATGTAGTTCATAAAGGCACTTTGGAAGTTCGTCCACCGTACCTGATTTAAAGTTATATGTTAGTTAATATAGGATTACATTTTAGAATTAAGACATGAATGTACATTCTTTTTTAATATCATAAGAGTTTTGACATTATTTTCATAATAATAAAAACTATATAACAATAAACAACAAAAATATTTGTTTTATTCGAACTTCCAGTCCAGGATCTTCAGGTAGGCGGCCTCGGCCCTCTCGTTTACTTGCCAAGCCTCCAGGTGCATCTAAAACTATAAGAAAAAACGCTACGCTCTATAGCTATAGGGTTATAGTGAGTACAGACATGAAGGAAGCGAATGGTTCTGTCTCTGGGCGTATATTGTAATCGGCAAACGTATTCTCCGTAGCGGTATTTTCTCGTGATCGAAATTAACTCGAAAATTCGGGTCCACCAAATTTATTTAAAGGTTTGGTTCGGAGGCGCGTATACTTTTCACAATAGCATAAGAAAGAAATTATGATTGGTTATGGTAAGATAGAAAATACGAATAATATTGAAATCTAACTCATTTGAAGATTATGGTAATAAGACATAACACTCTTATGTTTATACAACTTTAGTATTCTACTTATCGATTCCTAAAGATATTTCAAACATTTACAATTCTGTAATGACTAAAAAATAATCTAAATCATCAGAAGATATATTCAGCCGAAAATAAAATACCGTATATGTTGAAATTTCACTATGAGGTAGACATTATAAAAATATAAATTAAAAATATTACCTTTATTACTTTATACCTTTACTTTATTACTTTACAAAAGTCCTTTTGAAATTCATTTATAGTATTTCTGGTCAAAAACATAAGTGAAAAATGAAGTTCGTTAAATAAACAAAGTATGTATTTTATTTTTTTATCCTCTGAGTATGTTGCATTGTTGCTTTAGGCGAGTTAGATGGTATGGCCTGTTTTGGTGACTGTAAGTTCCTTTTTTCTCCCAGTGCTGGATACATTTTTTTTGCAACACTTTATGGACTAGGCATCCCCTATAATTTGCAGGATGGTCACCGTCAGAGTTAACACATTTTACTTTGTCGTCACGTGTTTTGCGTGTGCAATTATTGGTCGCATGCTCTCCTACGCATTTCACGCATCTACACGACTTGCAACAATATGTTTTAATTTCCCATATGCTTGACATCTGGCGCATTGTGGGTTGATTCTTTTTGTGTTTGGTGGCTCACATTTAATGACATTGTGGTCCAAATCATCAATCTCCTAAACATGTTTATTATTTCCTTTTGGCTTCAAATCAATATAAAATATTGGTAGTTGCACGACCGGTCACAAATCTATTGTAGGCAAATTTAGATTATTTGCGATGATACATTTTAGTTCAATTGATTCAATTGTGTTATTTTTGTGCTTGGTTGCACAGGACCATTTTTTTACTATCAAATATAATAAATAATCCAATTTAAATCGAAGCGCCCTAAAATTTTAAATGTTGGAATGCGGAAAAATAGAGAAAACGAGACTAAAACAATAAATACAAATCTTACTACTATGCAAAACTATATTTTATTGAATATTGCAGTTATTCAATATACAGCTGGCGGCAAATGTATAAATCCGCCACTATACCACCATTTATATATATATATATATATATATATATATATATATATATATATATATATATATGTATATATATATTTATATATAATATAATAATACTAATTTAACATATCGGCAACATTGCAGATGCCCCTCGAATGACAGTGTTTCAATGGTGTAAACAGCCGCTAGTATTCTTTTGTTTATAACCATACTTTTCACGATGGCATACCATAATAAAATGTCTTGTGAAACATTTTTCGACGGGACGTGTAGTTTTCTTTTCCTAAAAAACAATGTTTATTGCTAAAATAATATGTACCGTCTAAGAGTTTTTAAAAGAGTATGAAATTATTGTAAGTATGGCTGGTAGCATAATAAACAGTTATGATAAGGAAGAAAATACGAATAATATTGAAATTCACCACGTTTGAAGTTTATGGTAAGAATATAACATAAAACTCTTATGTTTATACGGCTTTAGTATTCTATTTATAGATTCGTGAAGAGATTTCAAACATATACATTTCTGTAACAATTACAAAATGATCCAAATTCACCAGAGGATATACAGTCCCAAGAGAAAATAATGTATATGTGTAAATTTCCCGATGAGGTAGACATAATGAAACCTTAAATTTAGAATATTACTTTTATGTTGTGGCACAAAATGTATAAATGTCAATCAGGCAATTCATCCGTCAATGATATGGACAAAAATTATATAAACTAGTATGAATTTATATTTACTGCATGATGTATTTTGTATATATTTTATTGCTATTTTGTAGATAATTGTTTACTGGGTTTAAATTATTTCAGACACTATTGCTATGTAGTATGAAAAAATAAAAGCTATCAAGTGCAAGATGATTTGGATGGAAGAGTGACAGTCCTTATAAGAGGATATTATGCTAGAATCCTTTCAAACCATAAAGTAAAAAATAAACTTCATAACAAGCACATTTGAGACATACCTTGGAGAAAATGAAGGATTAACACCTTGAAACCAGTGATATATTTGCTGTCTAAAGAATAACATAGGCAAGTGACTCTTTTCTCTAAAACTGTTGTGTTTAATAATTTTTATTTTATATTTTAGGTCGAAGATATGGCTCTTTTTATAAAAAAGCTAAGAAGCGATTGTTAAGTATAGTGCGTTTAATGGGTGGTTATTTTTACATGTTGATCTGTTCGTCACATTTTAAAATGTTTGCATTGCTTACAATATTTTAATTAATATTGCAAACTTAATATTTTCATGTTGTTAATAATTATTTTATATGGGGCTATTATTAAACATCTTTTCTCGTACTACTTGTGTAATACTTTTTCCATATTATTGTAACAAATTTCAAAGTTAAATATTCCAGATTCCTGCAAGTTATATATAAATATTTTAATTTTTCGTATTTTTATGGGGTTTTTATATAATTATATGTTTTATTATTATTAATCATTAATAGATATAAAACACGTAGTTATCATTCAAAATCATCTTTATAGTAATCATTAAATTAAAAGGAAAAACAGGGTTACTTTCTCGAAATCAAAACATGTCATTCATAATCGCCAATATTTTCCACGTTCACTCAAATTTGTTAACTAAATCCGTTCGTCCTGTTTGTTCTGTATCCTGCGTTCTGTTTGTCGCCAAGCGCCGAAAGTTATTGTGGCGAACACTGGAACTAAGCAAAGAGAATTCAGTTCTGCTCGTGCGCATTTTCAATTTTCACAGGAAATTCGCCCCGAATGCTCAAGTCTGTACCCACCATTCTATATCCTAAAATTGTTCATTTGGTTCTAAATGTATTGTTTGATATTTTGAGATATTTAATTTAAATATCATCTGTGGTGGTGTATATATCTGAGATACATTGGAAAATCGGGTTTATAACTTATAAACTAAATTATAATCATATTATTATTATCAGAATGAAGGAATTACAATTGAAATATTTTAATTTATTCGAATCTATATATTATGTCCAGCGCTAATTGCTAACTTCATTAGAAAGAAAAGTAAGAAAACTTATTTACCGACTGAAACGCGAGGGAATTGTCATTCATTTTCCCTCGCTTCCGTATAAGGGCTGATTGTATTTTTGTATTATTCGCCTATTTATATTAATATTTGCTGAGATTTACATGATTAATGAGTTTAAAAACTTGTGAGGGTTTAGTTTTGTTTGTTTCTTTAACAGGTAAGCAGTTTTCTAATATTTTTGTCCGTTAAGCAGCTTTGTTCTTTCTTAAAATTTATTCGTTTCTATTTACGCGTTAAAATCAACGAAATTTGTATAGGTTTGTAATGGAAAACAGACCGAGGGGCAGGGCTCACGGCCGAGCCAGAGGCGAACATCAGCAGGGCCGAGGCAGCGGCCCCAGACCGGGTCCCTCGCAAGGCTCATCTCGTCAAGGTGGCTCCAGAACTTTTGCACCGCAAGGAGCCTGGGGCACCCGAGGAGCTTCGCAACAACATCAAGCACCACAGGGCCAGTGGGGCCCCAAAGTCCAACAATCTCAGTCCCAGCCCCCGCCGCAAGCGTCAGGTCAACAGAGTCAGTGGGGCGCTCGCGGACCTCCAGATTCCCTTCCGCAGGTGAGACGTTGTTGATAACGTTATGAGTTATTGTGGGTGATATTATGCATAATTTGCAGCAATCTGCGGGACGTGGTCCAGGAACTATATGCGTTGAAGAACAACAACAAACCTTGGCAGCTCAAGGTAAGATTGTCTCTGATTCATTTTGTAGATGAGTAGTATTAGACATTATTGATTTATAGTTCGACAGACTGGTGGTACAGATGACGAGACACGTGGCGGAGGAGGGGGGGTTAAAGGAAGAACTAATCGGAAAGGAATCGTGGACACGAAGCCCAAACATTATGCGACCAAACAAGGTTAGGACCTCTAAACGTGCTTAAGACACAACAGATGATGGTTGATGATTTTCTATTTTGTAGGCTCGGATGGAGAAAAGATCTTGCTCAAAGCGAACTTTTTTCCGCTGCTGAGCGCGACCAAGTGGGGACTGAATCAGTACCGTGTCGATTTTAAACCGGAACTGGACAATACAAAAACACGACGGGCCCTAGTTCGCAGAGCCTTCGTAAACAAACTTTCTTCAGGCATATTGTTTGATGGTGCTGCTCTCTACACCCCAACCAAGCTCCAGCCAGATCCCTTGGAATTGGCTGTTGCTGATGATGGTAAGTGCTAAAGGACTACAGATTGTTTTTCATGATTTTAAAAGCGAATATATTTATACATTTATTGAGCGTATCAATTTGATCGATGAGCTTTTCCCACTTTTCTGGTAATATCATGATTTTGGCAATTTCTGGATTTTCTGAGCGAAAATCTAAACCAAATGATCTTCACAAGATCCTTTTAAAGTGAGATTTGCTCCGTTAGTATGAATAAATAACAATCTTTCTAGTTTAGGTTATATAGTAAACATATGGTTGCGCCAACCGATTTTTCCGGAGCTACTAAAGATGTGTATGATCTAGGATGTCTGTGATGGAATATTTTTTAATCCCATATTTCAATCGCGTCATTTGTTGATAGCAGAAAGTCAAATTAATGGTATAAAACATATGAATATGTGTCAATGGTTCAAAACCTTTTCGTTGTGCACATTTGGTTGACTGGATCTACACCGATATGTTTAAAAATGGCCAGCTAGTAACTCAATGATTCTGTAGCTAATTTAGCTACCAATTAGTCCCTTCGTCCTATAATTCAACATTATCCAATATCAATAACTGCAAACCTTCAACTCGACTCTCCTCTTGTTTTTTAATTTGGTATCAGTTTTATATATTTCCTCTCCCACGATGAGAAATCTATTCACTTCCAGTCTTTTAGCTAGTTCTGTGCTCTTACAGGCTATAGATTTTTGGAGTATTATTAAAAAAAAATTAAAAGCATGATCGCTAGTCTTTACATGCTGATACCAACATTGGAAGGTCTTTGTTATTTCTGTATGATATATTTTTGAAAATACCGAGCAGGTCATGTTTCGTCAAAAGAAGCATTAATCAAGAGGGATAACGTCTGGTAAATACGCCAGGTCATGCCGATTGTGTTAGCCGGGTTTATTTTCAAGTTTCCGTCGACTCATTGGCGAGTGATGTTTTGCAGATAACGTGAAATACTTGGTGTCCATTCGCTTGGTGGGAGAGGTGAACTGGGGCGACTGGCACTACCTGCAGATCTTCAATCTCATCGTCAGGCGTTGCCTGGAGTCGCTCGAGTTCAAGCTGCTGGGGAGAAATTATTTCGATCCTATGTACAAGGTGACTATACCGCAGTATAATCTGGAGCTGTGGCCCGGTTATATCACGTCGATGAGGCAGCATGAAAAACAGATCATGTTGAACATCGATCTAAACTTTAAGGTGCGTTCTAGGATATTTCGGCCAAGACTGAAGCTTATCACGTTCGTATATTTGCAGGTCCTCCGTACCGACAACGTCTATGACCTTCTATTGGAGTGTCAGAACGATCGTAACGCCAGGAAAGAGTTCCAGCAACGGGTGATGGGCTGCATCGTCATGACCTACTACAACAACAAGACCTACCGGATAGACGACGTCGATTACGATCAGAACCCAGATAGCAAATTCAAGAAACGCGATGGTAAGATTATCGGCGCGATTCGGGGACTCGTCGTGTGATTATGCCGTGCCCGTTGTTTGTAGGAACCGAAATTAGTTACCGCCAATATTTCGAAGAGAGATACCGCGTCCGCATAACCCGCAATAATCAGCCAATGCTCATTTCCCGGTCCAAACCGCGAGAAATCCGAGCCGGAATGCCAGAGATCGTCATGCTGGTGCCCCAGCTATGCACGATGACGGGTCTGACGGAGAAACAGAGAGAGAACTTCCAGCTGATGAAGTCCCTGAGCGAACACACCCGTATCGGATCAAGTGGTAAGTATAGTCTATTCAAAGTGTTTTTAGTAATGCGTCATAGATATTTGTGACATCGAAAATAAATGAAATAATTGAACAAAAATGTCATTAAATATAATTTATTTTAACATTCAATACATATATTATCGAAGGACTTAAAACTACAATTTGGAACACAGGTATAAGTTTGTACGTTAGATTTGTTTTGCTTCCATTAAACTCTTTTCCACAACACCCACCCAATTAACAATTGTATACATTAGAGACGTATTTTACTTTCATTCGAGAGCATATTTACCTTTTTTAGAAGTCATCTTGGTATCACTGTATATTTTATTTCTTCTGCTACCATCTATGTACACCATTCTTCATAAAATTAATCACTGAATTATGTCTAATACATCTACCATATCTACAAAGCAGTATTTATTCTCTCCTTATACGTTATAACCTAATGCCCATATTTAATTTTGAACAATTACAATCATATCTGTGCATACAAACCTTTCACGCCCTACAATACCATTTTCTACAGTTATATTCAGTTAATATATAATTAATTACCATGCATACCTTTAGCTTTTTCCACTCCCATCACACTGTCTCAGGAATTTCCAACATTGCACAGCATTACCTCATATCCTTAAAGTTTCCTTCAGTCAATTTCACTTTCCGACTCACTGTCCAATCCAATTACCAAACTGTTAATTTCTAATCACAATTTATCAATTTCTTCCTATGTATGTCTTATCGAGTTCATCCAAATCGAAAGTGCTATGGTTGACTATGCTTTCTTCCACATACCTAAACAGTTTTTGATGGAATATCCTTCTCCACTAGCAATATATCTGCAATTAATTGTTAATAAATATAATGACTAACTAAACCTAATCGAATACTATTGCAACTTTTACCTTTTTCCTTTTTCCATCAATTTTTGTTGTCTCTACACTTTTTTGTTACTTTCTTGCCAAGAGTGCCACAATGAACCTTTATGAAATATTCAATATAAGTTTCATCAAGATAAACACAAATTCAAATAGTTTAAAAAATTGAATTATTTTTACAACTGGCAGTGGATCTTCACAGCATTTAAACCATATGCCCTTGTAAGAGTGTATGAAAGGATGTCTTACATCCCTCAAAAAGCTGCATGTCCTTTATGTATATCTGAGAAGTGAAGATTGGAACTTTGTAAAATGGTAGAAACTAATGGGATTATTTATGGTTTATTCGAGTGATTGACCTTTTTCATAGTTGACGACATAGCTATTCGAGGGAGCCCGGAGAAAGAGACCGTCGAACTTTGCACATTAATATTTGGGTCTGAACCCGTGTTGTTCGTCTGATATGATATGGTTCTGCTCTGCAAAAAGCTGAGAGCTTTTTCAGTTGGAATACTGATATTTCATCGTATCCAGGTGCCTTTTTGGGCTTCAGTTTGCTGATGATTTTTTGTAGCATTTTTGGTGAGACTAGATGGTTTTGGAGAGAGTTTGGAGGCATTATTTTCACTAGATTATTGGCCTCTCTGATGACGTTTTTGTTTCGAGTGGCGCCACTTCCTTTTTTAAAAGGTAGGCATCCCATTAGTTTTTCGAAGGATTCGGCAAGGAGACTACGAAATTTCCTGACCATGCAGATTTCAGGGGGGTGAATGTCTTTTTTGACTTTTCGAGATTCTCCAGATGTCTGCGGGCGCTGCTGGGTTTCCAGTCTCAGCTGCATAAAGATGAGGAAAATAGAATTACTAGCTCTCTAGATTCGCCATTTCAAATGGATTTAGCGCACGAGAAATTAAGGGTCAATAAAGTTGCCATAAAGCCAATGAAACAAAATCAACGCATATAACGTTTACCCTGCGTGGAAGAACATGTCCACCAGTGAATATCAATCATCGTCAACTCCCCCAAGCAGAGCATGTTAAATATCTTGGTATGCACTTAGATCGACGCCTAACCTGGAAGAAGCATATACTCTCTAAACGGAAACAACTGGGACTAAAATTATATCAAATGTATTGGCTCATCGGGCGCAAATCCAAATTATCATTAGATAACAAGGTATTGCTGTGTGAGTCTATACTCAAGTCCATTTGGACATATGGAATCCAACTATGGGGTACCGCTAGCAATTCTAATATACCCATCATTCAACGGTTCCAAAATAAGGTGTTGCGTGTCATTGTTGATGCTCCGTACTATATTTCAAATAAAATGATACAACGCGATATTCCTCTAGAACCTATAACGAGTGTAATTCAACGTGTTTGTGTGAAGTACTTCGAAGGAGTGTCAGTGCATCCCAATGTACTCGCTAATCAGCTAAATATGCGACGTGATAGTGAAGTGCGTAGACTAAAACGTTTAACACCACCTGATCGGATTACTAGACATATGTAGACTTTAGAATAAGACTAATTAATTAAGATAATATTTTATACAGAAGATTGCTTAATGAAGTGATTTTCTACATGCCATGTATATATAATATAGACATAAGAAATACTTATTGCCAATAGGGCAGATTGTGGACTCACGAGGAGTAATAAAAAAATATATTGAGACATTTTTTCGGTAAAGTCCAACTTAACCCAATCCAAAATGGTTGTCGGCTCCGCATCGAGTTGCAATATTGCGTTCTAGGGATGCAGAAAATATATCGATATTTTCTGAAAAAAATATCCATATTTTTGGTCGATCTATCGATATTTTTTGATATTTGTTCGAAATAGATTAAATATCGTTATATTAGTAATATATTAACTATATTATTACAATTGTAAAGGTTTAGTGAATTTTGGTAGTTAATTTTAAAGTTCCGCCAAACATTTTTATTATTTAAAAGAAATATATATTTCTTTACTCTAATATTTAACTGTTTTTGCTTTTTCTTAGAAATATCGATATTTTTTTCGGTGGCTAACACCCCCAATAGCGTTCTCATTCTCTATCTGCTCCACTCTAGCCCGGATGAACAAACTGCGCGAGTTCAGCGCGAAGCTGCAAAAATGCCCGAAGGCTATTGAAGAACTCAAGAAATGGGACCTGAAGCTGGCCCAGGACCTGGTCCAGTTCACAGGACGCGTGTTACCGCAGGAAACCCTCGCTGGCGGCTCGGGTTCGCTCATGCCCGGACCTCGTGCCGATTGGACCGGCAACCTGAAGACTGCCACCATGTTCGCGCCTGCCAAGTTGGACGCGCTGGTGGTGGTGTGTCCGGTACGGCTCAAGAAAGCCACCGGCGAGTTTGTCGCCAGCATACAACAGGTCGCCCGAGGTGAGTAATTTATCACCCCATACCATGTTGATTTGAGTGTTCAACTTTGCCAGTTCTCGCAAGTCATATGTAAATTCGAAGAATGTAGTATAAATAAAATAAATTATCTCGAATTTTTTAAAGTAGTGTAGGTACCCAGAAACTAAGATTGTGGCGTATATCAGACACATCCTGTATTTTTGACCTTGTTTACCCATGCTTCAACACTTGTAGCATCGCTTTTATATTTTGTACCTGTGATATTCAATTGATTTGCTTGCTGAATATTATATAAATCTTTATGAGTCAATAAGTCCAATCTTTTCAAATTGCCACTGGTCAGGTTTATTAGCTCGGGTTTCATACAATATGATATCTATTGCAATTTTAGCAGGGAGACTTGGCTTTGGCTTTGGTTAAAATCATACTTTTATCTTATTTTATTAACGCTCACCTCCCACCTTTGGATACAGTCTTATGAATTCCAGATCGATTAAGCTAAAATTTATAAATGCTAATATTTTTATGATTTTAGTTTGCTTTATGATCAACGAGCTGGGATTTTGATGGGATATACTCACGTAAAGAACATTGAGTCATATTTATGTGAACTTTTATATTCGTATGGTCAATTATATATATAGTGGGTGAAAGTTTTTTAACACTATTTACAGGTCATTGGTTTATATATTAATATCTACTATTTATGATTAAAATATGAAGTGTACAAAAGTAAATAAATTATAAACAACAAGATTCTTAACCTTACAAAACAATATAACAAGCCTAGGAACTATCGACTGAAAACAGACGATAGTCGTAAAACAGAAAAAAAAAGTCGATAGTCAAAAAACTAGCGACTAAAATTAGTAATTACTATTCAAAAATTCAAATGCACGGTTCGACATTTTTTTTCCAATTCGTGATGTCGACGAAGATGTACTGTGATTATATTTTCTAACGGTAGTATAAGCGAGTCGGAGATGTAAATATTCCCTTACGTAATACCTTTAAAAAAGACGAGAAGGAAAAAAATAATTACTGAATACTATTAACATGCAATTTAATATTTCATTTTAAACGAAATAGAATTACTTTTATATTGGAATGTTCTGTGGATATGTAAAAACGAATTGAATTTTTCTATAGAATGGTATAAGACCCCACACATGTTTTATCGTATTTTAATATGTTAGTTTTAAAAATGATCCCACAATAACTACTAGAGCTTTTTTAAATAAAGTAAATACTTTATTATTGAACGAAAGTATTGTTTAACAAAAATCGAGGGAGTAATCGAAATATTACCTATTAGTGCCGTAAAAAGTCAAAAATATTTTACTATTTATCATTCACAATTTTAATCTTTTTGCCCTATTACATTAACAATCTTGAAAAATATCGTTCCAAAATGCTGCTATATTAATATACAACATATTGTTATTTACAAGCAAATTACCACAAAATTATAAAACTATATATATTACATATAAATCTATGGAAGCATAAACTGGGTAAATGTTTGTCAAGGTCGCGGCTACTACGACAGAGCCAGAAGAATCAGTCGAATGAAATTAGTAGAACCAAAAATAGTAACTAAAAGTACCCGACAAAAAAGTCGATAGTAAATAATGACAAAATCAGTCGGGCCGAAAATAACGATTGAAACAGTCGATAGTAAAAAGTAGTCAATTATTAAAAAGTCGATAGTCGTTTTCATTCGATAGTTCCCAACGCTAAATATAACGCTTAAGCTAACTTAATGTATGAATATATAATATAATAATATAGGATACCATACAAACAATTAAGTGATACTAAAACTCCAACCAGCGCCAGGTTTGAAACAAAAGTGGCTGCCGCAGTCGTTGTTGGATTCAACCTTTCGATCGCTTGTGAACGGCAACGCCGCAAAATCAAGCGTAAACTGTGGAAACTCGCCGAATGCTGACTATGATCATGCAAAATCAGCTGCTACTGTCGCTTACGGCTAATGAATGTCTGTTTCGTTTTCCAGTGATGAAATTCCAAATCTCGGGGGTAAAAACCGTCGATTTGGGGGACGATCGGGCGCAGAGCTACCTGGGCGGTTTGGAATACGCCATGTCGACCCTCCACGCCCAGCTGGTGTTCGTGGTACTCACCAGTAATTCCCACGATAAATACACCGCGGTGAAGAAGAAATGCTACGTGAATAGGGCGATGCCGTGCCAGGTGGCCGTAGCGAAGACCGTTCAGAAGAGTAGGTGCTCATGGAATTCGTGATATTGGCGCTCAGTCTCGTTTGATTTCAGATAATCGGTCGGTAGCTATGAAGATCGCCATACAGATGAACTGTAAGCTTGGCGGGTCGCCGTGGGGTTCTACCATGCCTAGATTTACGATGGTCGTAGGGTAAGTGACGTAACGTTGTTTCAAACGATGACGGTACTCAAATGAGTACCCATATTTTCAAAACTCCCATGGGTACGAATTAAAACCCGCTGTTTTAACATAAGATGGCTCCAGGGAAACCTGGCCATGATATGTCAAGGGAAGACTGTAATATGACGTGATGTTTTTTAGGATCGAATTTTTCCACTATTTGTTTTCTCTGCAATTCTGTTAGCGACTCATCTACTACTTATTTTAGACGACTTTCTGTAATATTGCCGTATATTTAAACAACGGCGCACTACAACGGTATAATTATTATAGCCTCTTTTATCTTTTTATATGTATCGGAACAATACAGGCTATTTACCAAACTTGCGGTATTTGTTCCTTTTCCCATACTCCATACTAATTCTTTTGCGCCTCCTTTCAGTTACGACGTCTGCCGTGATACTGCCAACAAAGGGAAGAGTTTCGCCGGAATGGTGGCCTCCATTGATGTAGGATGCTCACAGTATTTCAGCATGGCAGTGGAGCACGCGCAAGAGCAAGAGCTCAGCAGTAACATAGCCGCCTTTGTCACGTTGGCCTGCGAACACTTCCAGTCGCGGAATGGTGTATATCCAGGTAAGGACGCGGTGTCCGGTACCACCGACGATTTTTATCTTATATCGTTTCAGAACGCATAGTGGTATACAGAGATGGTGTGGGCGACGGTCAGATAAAATACGTGAAGGAACACGAGGTGGAATTGCTGAAGGAGAAGCTGAAGAGCGATCTGTTCAAGGACCGAGCCCTGAAGCTGGCCTTCATCATAGTATCGAAGCGTATTAACACCAAAATTTTTAGGGCCCAAGCGGACGGGCTGAGCAGCAATCCACCGGCGGGTACGGTCGTCGACGACGTCATCACGTTGCCGGAACGGTACGACTTCTTCCTGGTGTCCCAGTGTGTCAATCAGGGAACCGTAGCGCCTACCAGTTACAACATCATCGAGGATACATTGGGCATAGACGCCAACAGGATCCAGAGGTTCACCTTCAAGCTCACGCACATGTACTTCAATTGGTCCGGTACCATCCGCGTGCCGGCTCCCTGTCAGTACGCCCACAAACTTGCTTTCATGACGGCCCAATATCTGCACAGGTGAGTTTTTGTGTCGATTAAATCTTTGTGTCTTGCCGCCGCATTCACTATTTTATTTAATAGTATTGTGACTTCTCTTAAATGTATAGTCTATTCAAAGTTTTTTGTCATGGATATTTGTGACGTCGAAACATTGCAACGTTGCCGCATCAACTCTGTGTTTTAATTCAATTTAGCTTTGACATACAAGAAAATTCTAATCTAAATAAAATAATTGAACAAAAATGTTACGAATACAATTTATTTTAACATTATAGTACATAACATAATACATATACTATTGAAAGACTTAAAACTATAATTAAGAACATTGGTATAATAGTTTGTAGGTTAGATTTGTTTTGTTTACATTGAACTCCTTCCACGCCACCCATGAGGCAGAATTTCTAGGCGCGTTTTTTTTATGTAGTGGTATCCCCTGGTAGAGGCCTAATCATCTACCTAATTAACAATTATATATCTCAGAAGCGAGTTCATTCTAGAGCATATTTACCTTTTTACGTTTAGTTCTTCCTTCGATGGTGTGTTTACTTGTTAAGTCATCTTGGCATCACTGTATATTTTATTTCTTCTGCTACTATCTGTGTACACCATTCTTCATAAACTTAGTCACTGAATTCCGTCTAATGCATTTACCATATCTACAAAACCAGTTGTATTCAATCTCTACTCATACATTCTAACTTATTGCACATGTTTAATTTTGAACAATTACAATCATATCTGTGCACACAAATCTTTCACGCCCTACAATACCATTTTCTACAGTTATATTCAATTAATTATGTGCATACATTTAGTTGATTACACTCTCATCACTCTGTCTCAGGAATTTCCGGCACTGCACATTTCAGCATTATCACATATCCTGAATGTTTCCTTCAGTCACTTTCACTTTCCGACGCAATCACTAAACTGTTAATTTCTAATCTGTCTAAAACATGTTCACGATTCCACCATTTATCAATTACTTCCTCTGTATGTCTTACCAAGTTCATCCAAACTGAAGGTGTTATAGTTGACAATGCTTCCTTCCACATATCCAAACAGTTTTTGTTGGATTATCCTTCTCGACCAGCAATATATCTGCAATTAATTATTAATAGATATAATACGCGACATCGGTAATTCATAAGACCATTTTCCAATTTTGGCAAGTTAGAAGCAGAGCCAAAATTGTAAAATTTCGATAGTCCATATCTCGGAAACTATAAGAGATAATGCAATTTGGTAATCGACATCGTAATTACCATGCCTAATTAGCAATATATCTGCAATTAACTATTAATAAGTATATATGACCAACAAAACCTAATCGAATACTATTGAAACTTTTACCTTTTTCCATCAATATTTGTTGTCTTTACACTTTTTTTGTTACTGTCTTGCCAAGAGTGCCACAATGAACCATTTTGAAATATTCAAGTTTCTTATATTATTTTAATTTTAAGGTAATATCTGGAAGTTCCATTAAACCTATCCAAGGGTTATCTTTACACCGTTTAAAATCTATACCCTGTAAGAGTGTATACCTCAAAAAGCTACATGTCCCTAATTCTTTTATGTATACTTTCCAGAGAGACAATTTTCTCTAACGTATTATTCTTCATTTTGTAAGCGATGTTATTCACAGTACCCACAGTAATATTTAGCACGCCGGCACACTGCTAAAAAACATATTCATTAAAATTGTAGGGGCTTATATTATTTAATATCATCAATAATTACCTCTCTAACGAAATTTACCGGCAAAGAGGGCCTCCGTTACCCCGTTTCTTTTCGAAATAATCTATTAAAGCCGCAATCAATTTGTGACCCTGAATATCTGAAGTAATATGATATATTACGGAGCGACTTAAAATTTATCAAAATAAAAGACTAAAACCTGTAATAATAGGTTTATAACCTGTAATAATTATATGTAATGTTTTGAGTAATTTAGCGTACATCTGACAACCGGACGGTGACGACCACCTGTCAGACATATGCAAAATTCTAGAAAACAATTATGATACGAGGTTTTAACTCTTATCTATAAATTATTGTGGCTGTATAATTAACTGTAGTTTTTAGATATATTATAATGTTAAAATAAATTATATTTGGTAACATTTTTGTTCAATTATTTTATTTAGATTAGATTTTTTTTATGTCAGTGCCAAACTGAATTATAACTTAAGAGTTGTTAAGAGGTTTTAACTCTTACCTATAAATTATTGTTGCTTTATTTTTGTTCAATTATTCTATGTAGAATAGAATATTCTTGTATGTCAAAGTCAAACTGAACTAAAACTCAGAGTTGATGTGGTAACATTGCGATGTTTCGACAACACAAATATACATGGCGCTTTACTAAAAAAGCTTTGAATAGACATTATATTAAGTTGCTTTTGTTCAAAATAACCGATTATAGATCTAGTCTTTTTCTGACTATCTAATAGTAATCATAATATGTAAATTATCATAAATATTTTGTATTGTACTGCATTGCCCATCAGAAAGTCATAAGGAAACCAAGCCTCATTATCCCTGAGATATTTGGAATATTGACATTATTTTAAAAAATTACAGTTCCAAAAAAAAAGTTAATTTAATTTAATCTACTGTTGTTGTTTAGGAAGAGTGGAGGAAGGTTAAGGGAAATGATCACCGAAAGGGGTCACCATGTTTATAATATTGTATTTGCCATATTATTTGATAATTTCGCATTCACCATATTATTTATAATTTAGCATTCGTCATATTATTAAATAGTTGATGAAATCGTTTTTTTTTTCTTTAATAGACCTGCCATAGCCGGATTGAACGAGACCCTATATTTCATGTGATGGATCTATGCATGTGAACACAGTTGTTTCTTTTAGGAGAAGAATTTTTTGTTTTGTTTTTAAGAGATCTCAGGTTTTGTTTTTATTCACACATACCTAAACGATGTAGTTCATAAAGGCACTTTGGAAGTTCGTCCACCGTACCTGATTTAAAGTTATATGTTAGTTAATATAGGATTACATTTTAGAATTAAGACATGAATGTACATTCTTTTTTAATATCATAAAAGTTTTGACAATATTTTCATAATAATAAAAACTATATAACAATAAACAACAAAAATATTTGTTTTATTCGAACTTCCAGTCCAGGATCTTCAGGTAGGCGGCCTCGGCCCTCTCGTTTACTTGCCAAGCCTCCAGGTGCATCTAAAACTATAAGAAAAAACGCTACGCTGTATAGCTAGAGGGTTATACTGAGTACAGACATGAAGGAAGCGAATAGTTCTGTCTCTGGGCGTATATTGTAATCGGCAAACGTATTCTCCGTAGCGGTATTTTCTCGTGATCGAAATTAACTCGAAAATTCGGGTCCATCAAATTTATTTAACGGTTTGGTTCGGAGGCGCGTATACTTTTCACAATAGCATAAGAAAGAAATTATGATTTGGTTATGGTAAGATAGAAAATACGAATAATATTGAAATCTAACTCATTTGAAGATTATGGTAATATGACATAACACTCTTATGTTTATACAACTTTAGTATTCTACTTATCGATTCCTAAAGATATTTCAAACATTTACAATTCTTTAATGACTAAAAAATAATCTAAATCATCAGAAGATATATTCAGCCGAAAATAAAATACCGTATATGTTGAAATTTCGCTATGAGTTAGACATTATAAAAATATAAATTAAAAATATTACCTTTATTACGTTACACCTTTACTTTATTACTTTACAAAAGTCCTTTTGAAATTCATTTATAGTATTTCTGGTCAAAAACTAGTGTAAGAAATAATACGTAAGTGAAAAATGAAGTTCGTGAAATAAATAAAGTATGTATTTTATTTTTTTATCCTCTGAGTATGTTGCATTGTTGCTTTAGGCGAGTTAGATGGTATGGCCTGTTTTGGTGACTGTAAGTTCCTTTTTTCTCCCAGTGCTGGATACATTTTTTTTGCAACACTTTATGGACTAGGCATCCCCTATAATTTGCAGGATGGTCACCGTCAGAGTTAACACATTTTACTTTGTCGTCAAGTGTTTTGCGTGTGCAATTATTGGTCGCATGCTCTCCTGCGCATTTCACGCATCACACAACTTGCAACAATATGTTTTAATTTCCCATATGCTTGACATCTGGCGCATTGTGGGATGATTCTTTTTGTGTTTGGTGGCTCACATTTAATGACATTGTGGTCCAAATCATCAATCTCCTAAACATGTTTATTATTTCCTTTTGGCTTCAAATCAATATAAAATATTGGTAGTTGCACGACCGGTCACAAATCTATTGTAGGCAAATTTAGATTATTTGCGATGATACATTTTAGTTCAATTTATTCAATTGTGTTATTTTTGTGCTTAGTTGCACAGAACCATTTTTTTACTATCAAATATAATAAATAATCCAATTTAAATCGAAGCGCCCTAAAATTTTAAATATTGGAATGCGGAAAAATAGAGAAAACGAGACTAAAACATTAAATACAAATCTTACTACTATGCAAAACTATATTTTATTGAATATTGCAGTTATTCAATATACAGCTGGCGGTAATAATACTAATTTAACATATCGGCAACGTTGCAGATGGCCCTCGAATGACAGTGTTTCAATGGTGTAAACAGCCGCTAGTATTCTTTTGTTTATAACCATACTTTTCACGATGGCATACCATAATAAAATGTCTTGTGAAACATTTTTCGACGGGACGTGTAGTTTTCTTTTCCTAAAAAACAATGTTTATTGCTAAAATAATATGTACCGTCTAAGAGTTTTTAAAAGAGTATGAAATTATTGTAAGTATGGCTGGTAGCATAATAAACAGTTATGATAAGGAAGAAAATACGAATAATATTGAAATTCACCACGTTTGAAGTTTATGGTAAGAATATAACATAAAACTCTTATGTTTATACGGCTTTAGTATTCTATTTATAGATTCGTGAAGAGATTTCAAACATATACATTTCTGTAACAATTACAAAATGATCCAAATTCACCAGAGGATATACAGTCCCAAGAGAAAATAATGTATATGTGTAAATTTCCCGATGAGGTAGACATAATCAAACCTTAAATTTAGAATATTACTTTTATGTTGTGGCACAAAATGTATAAATGTCAATCAGGCAATTCATCCGTCAATGATATGGACAAAAATTATATAAACTAGTATGAATTTATATTTACTGCATGATGTATTTTGTATATATTTTATTACTATTTTGAAGATAATTGTTTACTGGGTTTAAATTATTTCAGACACTATTGCTATGTAGTATGAAAAAATAAAAGCTATCAAGTGCAAGATGATTTGGATGGAAGAGTCACAGTCCTTATAAGAGGATATTATGCTAGAATCCTTTCAAATCATAAAGTAAAAAATAAACTTCATAACAAGCACATTTGAGACATACCTTTTAGAAAATGAAGGATTAACACCTTGAAACCAGTGATATATTTGCTGTCTAAAGAATAACATAGGCAAGTGACTCTTTTCTCTAAAACTATTGTGTTTAATAATTTTTATTTTATATTTTAGGTCGAAGATATGGCTCTTTTTATAAAAAAGCTAAGAAGCGATTGTTAAGTATAGTGCGTTTAATGGGTGGTTATTTTTACATGTTGATCTGTTCGTCACATTTTAAAATGTTTGCATTGCTTACAATATTTTAATAAATATTGCAAACTTAATATTTTCATGTTGTTAATAATTATTTTATATGGGGCTATTATTAAACATCTTTTCTCGTACTAGTTGTGTAATACTTCTTCCATATTATTGTAACAAATTTCAAAGTTAAATATTCCAGATTCCTGCAAGTTATATATAAATATTTTAATTTTTCGTATTTTTATGGGGTTTTTATATAATTATATGTTTTATTATTATTAATCATTAATAGATATAAAACACGTAGTTATCATTCAAAATCATCTTTATAGTAATCATTAAATTAAAAGGAAAAACAGGGTTACTTTCTCGAAATCAAAACATGTCATTCATAATCGCCAATATTTTCCACGTTCACTCAAATTTGTTAACTAAATCCGTTCGTCCTGTTTGTTCTGTATCTTGCATTCTGTTTGTCGCCAAGCGCCGAAAGTTATTGTGGCGAACACTGGAACTAAGCAAAGAGAATTCAGTTCTGCTCGTGCGCATTTTCAATTTTCACAGGAAATTCGCCACGAATGCTCAAGTCTGTACCCACCATTCTATATCCTAAAATTGTTCATTTGGTTCTAAATGTATTGTTTGATATTTTGAGATATTTAATTTAAATATCATCTGTGGTGGTACATATATCTGAGATACATTGGAAAATCTCGGGTTTATGACTTATAAGTTAAATTATAATCATATTATTATTATCAGAATGAAGGAATTACAATTGAAATATTTTAATTCATTCGAATCTATATATTATGTCCAGCGCTAATTGCTAACTTCATTAGAAAGAAAAGTAAGAAAACTTATTTACCGACTGAAACGCGAGGGAATTGTCATTCATTTTCCCTCGCTTCTGTATAAGGGCTGATTGTATTTTTGTATTATTCGCCTATTTATATTAATATTTGCTGAGATTTACATGATTAATGAGTTTAAAAACTTGTGAGGGTTTAGTTTTGTTTGTTTCTTTAACAGGTAAGCAGTTTTCTAATATTCTTGTCCGTTAAGCAGCTTTGTTCTTTCTTAAAATTGATTCGTTTCTATTTACGTTAAAATCAACGAAATTTGTATAGGTTTGTAATGGAAAATAGACCGGGGGGCAGGGCTCACGGCCGAGCCAGAGGCGAACATCAGCAGGGCCGAGGGAGCGGCCCCAGACCGGGTCTCTCGCAAGGCCCATCTCGTCAATGTGGCTCCAGAACTTTTGCACCGCAAGGAGCCTGGGGCACCCGAGGAGCTTCGCAGCAACATCAAGCACCACAGGGCCAGTGGGGCCCCAAAGTCCAACAATCTCAGTCCCAGCCCCCGCCGCAAGCGTCAGGTCAACAGAGTCAGTGGGGCGCTCGCGGACCTCCAGATTCCCTTCCGCAGGTGAGACGTTGTTGATAACGTTATGAGTTATTGTGGGTGATATTATGCATAATTTGCAGCAATCTGCGGGACGTGATCCAGGAACTATATGCGTTGAAGAACAACAACAAGCCTTGACAGCTCAAGGTAAGATTGTCTCTGATTCATTTTGTAGATGAGTAGTATTAGACATTATTGATTTATAGTTCGACAGACTGGTGGTACAGGCGACGAGAAACGTGGCGGCGGTAGGGGAGTTAAAGGAAGAACTAATCGGAAAGGAATCGTGGACTCGAAGCCCAAACATTATGCGACCAAACAAGGTTAGGACCTCTAAACGTACTTAAGACACAACAGATGATGGTTGGTGATTTTCTATTTTGTAGGCTCGGATGGAGAGAAAATCTTGCTCAAAGCGAACATTTTTCCGCCGCTGAGCGCGACCAAGTGGGGACTGAATCAGTACCGTGTCGATTTTAAACCGGAACTGAACAATACAAAAACACGACAGGTCCTAGTTCGCAGAGCCTTCGTAAACAAACTTTCTTCAGGCATATTGTTTGATGGTGCTGCTCTCTACACCCCAACCAAACTCCAGCCGGATCCCATGGAACTGGCTGTTGCTGATGATAGTAAGTGCTAAATGACTACAGATTGTTTTTCATGCTTTTAAAAGCGAATATATTTATACATTTATTGAGCGTATCAATTTGATCGATGAGCTTTTCCCACTTTTCTGGTAATATCATGGTTTTGGCAATTTCTGGATTTTCTGAGCCTAAATCTAAACCAAATGATCTTCACAAGATCCTTTTAAAGTGAGATTTGCTCCGTTAGTATGAATAAATAGCAATCTTTCTAGTTTAGGTTATATAGTAGATATATAGTTGCGCCAACCGATTTTTCCGGAGCTACTAAAGATGTGTGTGATCTAGGATGCCTGCGATGGAATATTTTTTAATCCCATATTTCAATCGCGTCATTTGTTGATAGCAGAAAGTCAAATTAATGGTATAAAACATATTCATATGTGTCAATGGTTCAAAACATTTTCGTTGTGCACATTTGGTTGTCTGGATCTACACCGATATGTTTAAAAGTGGCCAGCTAGTAACTCAATGATTATGTAGCTAATTTAGCTACCAATTAGTCCCTTCGTTCTATAATTCAACATTATCCAACATCAGTAACTGCAAACCTTTAACTCGACTCTCATCTTGTTTTTTAATTTGGTATCAGTTTTATATATTTTCTTTCCTATGATGACAAATCTATTAACTTCCAGTCTTTTAGCTAGTTCTGTGCTCTTACAGGCTATAGATTTTTGGAGTACTATTAAAAAAAAATTAAAAGCATGATCGCTAGTCTTTACATGCTGATACCAACATTGGAAGGTCTTTGTTGTTTCTGTGTGATATATTTTTGAAAATACCGAGCAGGTCATGTTTCGTCAAAAGAACAAGCATTAATAAAGAGGAATAACGTCTGGTAAATACGCCGGTAATGCCGATTGTGTTAGCTGGGTTTATTTTCAAGTTTCCGTCGACTCATTGGCGAGTGATGTTTTGCAGATAACGTGAAATACTTGGTGTCCATTCGCTTGGTGGGAGAGGTGAACTGGGGCGATTGGCACTACCTGCATATCTTCAATCTCATTGTCAGGCGTTGCCTGGAGTCGTTCGATTTCAAGCTGCTGGGGAGAAATTATTTCGATCCTATGTACAAGGTGACTATACCGCAGTATAATCTGGAGCTCTGGCCCGGTTATATCACGTCGATGAGGCAGTTATATCACGTCGCTGGTGCTGAGATCTGACGGAGAAACAGAGAGAGAACTTCCAGCTGATAAAGTCCCTGAGCGAACACACCTGTATCGGATCAAGTGGTAAGTATAGTCTATTCAAAGTGTTTTTAGTAATGCGTCATTGATATTTGTGTAGTATTTTTAGTATTAGTATTTTTTTAAGGCCGGAATCAATTTGTAACCCTGAATATCTGAATTAATATGATATATTACGGAGCGACTTAAAATTTATCAAAATAAAGGGCTAAAACCTGTAATAATAGGTTTATAACCTGTAATAATTATAAGTAATGTTTTGAGTAATTTAGCGTACATCTGACAACCGGACGGTGACCCGCTGTCAGACATATGCAAAGTTCTTGAAAACAATTATGATACGAGGTTTTAACTCTTACCTATAAATTATTGTGGCTGTATAATTAACTGTAGTTTTTAGATATAGTATAATGTTAAAATAAATTATATTTGGTAACATTTTTGTTCAATTATTTTATTTAGATTAAATTTTAAAATTTTTTTATGTCAATGTTTCTTTTCGAAATAACCTATTAAAGCCGAAATCAATTTGTGACCCTAAGTATCTATTGTTTTCGACATTTTCAAACTAGGTAAAATATTACGGAGCGACTTAAAATCAAAATATTCAAAGAAACAAAATAATGTTTGCCGGTTTATATCCTGGAGTAAACTCTAGTAATTATAACTAATGTTTTCAACATTTTAACGTACATTTGACAACCGGGCGGCGACCAGTTCTCAGACGAATGCAAAATTCCTGAAAGCAATTAATGATAAAAGTGATAAGAGGTTTTAACTCTTACCTATAAATTATTGTTGCTTTATAATTAACTTTTTTTATGTATACTATAATATTAAAATAAATTATATTTGATAACGTTTTTGTTCAATTATTTTATTTAGAATAGAATATTCTGGTATGTCAACGTCAAACTGAACTAAAACTCAGAGTTGATGCGGCAACATTGCGATGTTTCGATAACACAAATATACATGGTGCTTTACTGAAAAAAACTTTGAATAGACAATATATTAAGTTGCTTTTGTTCAAAATAACCGATTATAGATGTAGTCTTTTTCTGACCATCTAATGGCAATCGCAATATGTAAATTATCATATATATTTTGTATTGTATTGCATTGCCCATCAGAAAGTCATAAGGAAACCAAGCCTCATTATCCCTGAGATATTTGGAATATTGACATTATTTAAAAAAATTACAGTTTCAAAAAAAGTTAATTTAATTTAATCTACTGTTGTTATTTAGGAAGAGTGGAGGAAGGTTAAGGGAAATGATCACCGAAAGGGGTCACCATGTTTATAATATTGTATTTGCCATATTATTTGATAATTTCGCATTTACCATATTATTTGTAATTTATCATTCGTCATATTATTAAATAGTTGATGAAATTGTTTTTTTTTTCTTTAACAGACCTGCCATAGCCGGATTGAACGAGACCCTATATTTCATGTGATGGATCTATGCATGTGAACAAAGTTGTTTCTCTTAGGATAAGAATTTTTTGTTTTGTTTTTAAGAGATCTCAGGTTTTGTTTTTATTCACACATACCTAAACGATGTAGTTCATAAAGGCACTTTGGAAGTTCGTCCACCGTACCTGATTTAAAGTTAAATGTTAGTTAATATAGGATTACATTTTAGAATTAAGACATGAATGTACATTCTTTTTTAATATCCTAAAAGTTTTGACAATATTTTCATAATAATAAAAACTATATGACAATAAACAACAAAAATATTTGTTTTATTCGAACTTCCAGTCCAGGATCTTCAGGTAGGCGGCCTCGGCCCTCTCGTTTACTTGCCAAGCCTCCAGGTGCATCTAAAACTATAAGAAAAAACGCTACGCTGTATAGCTAGAGCGTTATAGTGAGTACAGACATGAATTTCGAAATTTTCGAAAACGAGACTAAAACAATAAATACAAATCTTACTACTATGCAAAACTATATTTTATTGAATATTGCAGTTATTCAATATACAGCTGGCGGCAAATGTATAAATCCGCCACTATACCCCCATTTATATATATATATATATATATATATATATATATATATATATATATATATATATATATATATATATATATATATTTATATATAATATAATAATACTAATTTAACATATCGGCAACATTGCAGATGGCCCTCGAATGACAGTGTTTCAATGGTGTAAACAGCCGCTAGTATTCTTTTGTTTATAACCATACTTTTCACGATGGCATACCATAATAAAATGTCTTGTGAAACATTTTTCGACGGGACGTGTAGTTTTCTTTTCCTAAAAAACAATGTTTATTGCTAAAATAATATGTACCGTCTAAGAGTTTTTAAAAGAGTATGAAATTATTGTAAGTATGGCTGGTAGCATAATAAACAGTTATGATAAGGAAGAAAATACGAATAATATTGAAATTCACCACGTTTGAAGTTTATGGTAAGAATATAACATAAAACTCTTATGTTTATACGGCTTTAGTATTCTATTTATAGATTCGTGAAGAGATTTCAAACATATACATTTCTGTAACAATTACAAAATGATCCAAATTCACCAGAGGATATACAGTCCCAAGAGAAAATAATGTATATGTGTAAATTTCCCGATGAGGTAGACATAATCAAACCTTAAATTTAGAATATTACTTTTATGTTGTGGCACAAAATGTATAAATGTCAATCAGGCAATTCATCCGTCAATGATATGGACAAAAATTATATAAACTAGTATGAATTTATATTTACTGCATGATGTATTTTGTATATATTTTATTACTATTTTGAAGATAATTGTTTACTGGGTTTAAATTATTTCAGACACTATTGCTATGTAGTATGAAAAAATAAAAGCTATCAAGTGCAAGATGATTTGGATGGAAGAGTCACAGTCCTTATAAGAGGATATTATGCTAGAATCCTTTCAAATCATAAAGTAAAAAATAAACTTCATAACAAGCACATTTGAGACATACCTTGGAGAAAATGAAGGATTAACACCTTGAAACCAGTGATATATTTGCTGTCTAAAGAATAACATAGGCAAGTGACTCTTTTCTCTAAAACTGTTGTGTTTAATAATTTTTATTTTATATTTTAGGTCGAAGATATGGCTCTTTTTATAAAAAAGCTAAGAAGCGATTGTTAAGTATAGTGCGTTTAATGGGTGGTTATTTTTACATGTTGATCTGTTCGTCACATTTTAAAATGTTTGCATTGCTTACAATATTTTAATTAATATTGCAAACTTAATATTTTCATGTTGTTAATAATTATTTTATATGGGGCTATTATTAAACATCTTTTCTCGTACTACTTGTGTAATACTTTTTCCATATTATTGTAACAAATTTCAAAGTTAAATATTCCAGATTCCTGCAAGTTATATATAAATATTTTAATTTTTCGTATTTTTATGGGGTTTTTATATAATTATATGTTTTATTATTATTAATCATTAATAGATATAAAACACGTAGTTATCATTCAAAATCATCTTTATAGTAATCATTAAATTAAAAGGAAAAACAGGGTTACTTTCTCGAAATCAAAACATGTCATTCATAATCGCCAATATTTTCCACGTTCACTCAAATTTGTTAACTAAATCCGTTCGTCCTGTTTGTTCTGTATCCTGCGTTCTGTTTGTCGCCAAGCGCCGAAAGTTATTGTGGCGAACACTGGAACTAAGCAAAGAGAATTCAGTTCTGCTCGTGCGCATTTTCAATTTTCACAGGAAATTCGCCCCGAATGCTCAAGTCTGTACCCACCATTCTATATCCTAAAATTGTTCATTTGGTTCTAAATGTATTGTTTGATATTTTGAGATATTTAATTTAAATATCATCTGTGGTGGTGTATATATCTGAGATACATTGGAAAATCGGGTTTATAACTTATAAACTAAATTATAATCATATTATTATTATCAGAATGAAGGAATTACAATTGAAATATTTTAATTTATTCGAATCTATATATTATGTCCAGCGCTAATTGCTAACTTCATTAGAAAGAAAAGTAAGAAAACTTATTTACCGACTGAAACGCGAGGGAATTGTCATTCATTTTCCCTCGCTTCCGTATAAGGGCTGATTGTATTTTTGTATTATTCGCCTATTTATATTAATATTTGCTGAGATTTACATGATTAATGAGTTTAAAAACTTGTGAGGGTTTAGTTTTGTTTGTTTCTTTAACAGGTAAGCAGTTTTCTAATATTTTTGTCCGTTAAGCAGCTTTGTTCTTTCTTAAAATTTATTCGTTTCTATTTACGCGTTAAAATCAACGAAATTTGTATAGGTTTGTAATGGAAAACAGACCGAGGGGCAGGGCTCACGGCCGAGCCAGAGGCGAACATCAGCAGGGCCGAGGCAGCGGCCCCAGACCGGGTCCCTCGCAAGGCTCATCTCGTCAAGGTGGCTCCAGAACTTTTGCACCGCAAGGAGCCTGGGGCACCCGAGGAGCTTCGCAACAACATCAAGCACCACAGGGCCAGTGGGGCCCCAAAGTCCAACAATCTCAGTCCCAGCCCCCGCCGCAAGCGTCAGGTCAACAGAGTCAGTGGGGCGCTCGCGGACCTCCAGATTCCCTTCCGCAGGTGAGACGTTGTTGATAACGTTATGAGTTATTGTGGGTGATATTATGCATAATTTGCAGCAATCTGCGGGACGTGGTCCAGGAACTATATGCGTTGAAGAACAACAACAAACCTTGGCAGCTCAAGGTAAGATTGTCTCTGATTCATTTTGTAGATGAGTAGTATTAGACATTATTGATTTATAGTTCGACAGACTGGTGGTACAGATGACGAGACACGTGGCGGAGGAGGGGGGGTTAAAGGAAGAACTAATCGGAAAGGAATCGTGGACACGAAGCCCAAACATTATGCGACCAAACAAGGTTAGGACCTCTAAACGTACTTAAGACACAACAGATGATGGTTGGTGATTTTCTATTTTGTAGGCTCGGATGGAGAGAAAATCTTGCTCAAAGCGAACATTTTTCCGCCGCTGAGCGCGACCAAGTGGGGACTGAATCAGTACCGTGTCGATTTTAAACCGGAACTGAACAATACAAAAACACGACAGGTCCTAGTTCGCAGAGCCTTCGTAAACAAACTTTCTTCAGGCATATTGTTTGATGGTGCTGCTCTCTACACCCCAACCAAACTCCAGCCGGATCCCATGGAACTGGCTGTTGCTGATGATAGTAAGTGCTAAATGACTACAGATTGTTTTTCATGCTTTTAAAAGCGAATATATTTATACATTTATTGAGCGTATCAATTTGATCGATGAGCTTTTCCCACTTTTCTGGTAATATCATGGTTTTGGCAATTTCTGGATTTTCTGAGCCTAAATCTAAACCAAATGATCTTCACAAGATCCTTTTAAAGTGAGATTTGCTCCGTTAGTATGAATAAATAGCAATCTTTCTAGTTTAGGTTATATAGTAGATATATAGTTGCGCCAACCGATTTTTCCGGAGCTACTAAAGATGTGTGTGATCTAGGATGCCTGCGATGGAATATTTTTTAATCCCATATTTCAATCGCGTCATTTGTTGATAGCAGAAAGTCAAATTAATGGTATAAAACATATGAATATGTGTCAATGGTTCAAAACCTTTTCGTTGTGCACATTTGGTTGACTGGATCTACACCGATATGTTTAAAAATGGCCAGCTAGTAACTCAATGATTCTGTAGCTAATTTAGCTACCAATTAGTCCCTTCGTCCTATAATTCAACATTATCCAATATCAATAACTGCAAACCTTCAACTCGACTCTCCTCTTGTTTTTTAATTTGGTATCAGTTTTATATATTTCCTCTCCCACGATGAGAAATCTATTCACTTCCAGTCTTTTAGCTAGTTCTGTGCTCTTACAGGCTATAGATTTTTGGAGTATTATTAAAAAAAAATTAAAAGCATGATCGCTAGTCTTTACATGCTGATACCAACATTGGAAGGTCTTTGTTATTTCTGTATGATATATTTTTGAAAATACCGAGCAGGTCATGTTTCGTCAAAAGAAGCATTAATCAAGAGGGATAACGTCTGGTAAATACGCCAGGTCATGCCGATTGTGTTAGCCGGGTTTATTTTCAAGTTTCCGTCGACTCATTGGCGAGTGATGTTTTGCAGATAACGTGAAATACTTGGTGTCCATTCGCTTGGTGGGAGAGGTGAACTGGGGCGACTGGCACTACCTGCAGATCTTCAATCTCATCGTCAGGCGTTGCCTGGAGTCGCTCGAGTTCAAGCTGCTGGGGAGAAATTATTTCGATCCTATGTACAAGGTGACTATACCGCAGTATAATCTGGAGCTCTGGCCCGGTTATATCACGTCGATGAGGCAGTTATATCACGTCGCTGGTGCTGAGATCTGACGGAGAAACAGAGAGAGAACTTCCAGCTGATAAAGTCCCTGAGCGAACACACCTGTATCGGATCAAGTGGTAAGTATAGTCTATTCAAAGTGTTTTTAGTAATGCGTCATAGATATTTGTGACATCGAAAATAAATGAAATAATTGAACAAAAATGTCATTAAATATAATTTATTTTAACATTCAATACATATATTATCGAAGGACTTAAAACTACAATTTGGAACACAGGTATAAGTTTGTACGTTAGATTTGTTTTGCTTCCATTAAACTCTTTTCCACAACACCCACCCAATTAACAATTGTATACATTAGAGACGTATTTTACTTTCATTCGAGAGCATATTTACCTTTTTTAGAAGTCATCTTGGTATCACTGTATATTTTATTTCTTCTGCTACCATCTATGTACACCATTCTTCATAAAATTAATCACTGAATTATGTCTAATACATCTACCATATCTACAAAGCAGTATTTATTCTCTCCTTATACGTTATAACCTAATGCCCATATTTAATTTTGAACAATTACAATCATATCTGTGCATACAAACCTTTCACGCCCTACAATACCATTTTCTACAGTTATATTCAGTTAATATATAATTAATTACCATGCATACCTTTAGCTTTTTCCACTCCCATCACACTGTCTCAGGAATTTCCAACATTGCACAGCATTACCTCATATCCTTAAAGTTTCCTTCAGTCAATTTCACTTTCCGACTCACTGTCCAATCCAATTACCAAACTGTTAATTTCTAATCACAATTTATCAATTTCTTCCTATGTATGTCTTATCGAGTTCATCCAAATCGAAAGTGCTATGGTTGACTATGCTTTCTTCCACATACCTAAACAGTTTTTGATGGAATATCCTTCTCCACTAGCAATATATCTGCAATTAATTGTTAATAAATATAATGACTAACTAAACCTAATCGAATACTATTGCAACTTTTACCTTTTTCCTTTTTCCATCAATTTTTGTTGTCTCTACACTTTTTTGTTACTTTCTTGCCAAGAGTGCCACAATGAACCTTTATGAAATATTCAATATAAGTTTCATCAAGATAAACACAAATTCAAATAGTTTAAAAAATTGAATTATTTTTACAACTGGCAGTGGATCTTCACAGCATTTAAACCATATGCCCTTGTAAGAGTGTATGAAAGGATGTCTTACATCCCTCAAAAAGCTGCATGTCCTTTATGTATATCTGAGAAGTGAAGATTGGAACTTTGTAAAATGGTAGAAACTAATGGGATTATTTATGGTTTATTCGAGTGATTGACCTTTTTCATAGTTGACGACATAGCTATTCGAGGGAGCCCGGAGAAAGAGACCGTCGAACTTTGCACATTAATATTTGGGTCTGAACCCGTGTTGTTCGTCTGATATGATATGGTTCTGCTCTGCAAAAAGCTGAGAGCTTTTTCAGTTGGAATACTGATATTTCATCGTATCCAGGTGCCTTTTTGGGCTTCAGTTTGCTGATGATTTTTTGTAGCATTTTTGGTGAGACTAGATGGTTTTGGAGAGAGTTTGGAGGCATTATTTTCACTAGATTATTGGCCTCTCTGATGACGTTTTTGTTTCGAGTGGCGCCACTTCCTTTTTTAAAAGGTAGGCATCCCATTAGTTTTTCGAAGGATTCGGCAAGGAGACTACGAAATTTCCTGACCATGCAGATTTCAGGGGGGTGAATGTCTTTTTTGACTTTTCGAGATTCTCCAGATGTCTGCGGGCGCTGCTGGGTTTCCAGTCTCAGCTGCATAAAGATGAGGAAAATAGAATTACTAGCTCTCTAGATTCGCCATTTCAAATGGATTTAGCGCACGAGAAATTAAGGGTCAATAAAGTTGCCATAAAGCCAATGAAACAAAATCAACGCATATAACGTTTACCCTGCGTGGAAGAACATGTCCACCAGTGAATATCAATCATCGTCAACTCCCCCAAGCAGAGCATGTTAAATATCTTGGTATGCACTTAGATCGACGCCTAACCTGGAAGAAGCATATACTCTCTAAACGGAAACAACTGGGACTAAAATTATATCAAATGTATTGGCTCATCGGGCGCAAATCCAAATTATCATTAGATAACAAGGTATTGCTGTGTGAGTCTATACTCAAGTCCATTTGGACATATGGAATCCAACTATGGGGTACCGCTAGCAATTCTAATATACCCATCATTCAACGGTTCCAAAATAAGGTGTTGCGTGTCATTGTTGATGCTCCGTACTATATTTCAAATAAAATGATACAACGCGATATTCCTCTAGAACCTATAACGAGTGTAATTCAACGTGTTTGTGTGAAGTACTTCGAAAGAGTGTCAGTGCATCCCAATGTACTCGCTAATCAGCTAAATATGCGACGTGATAGTGAAGTGCGTAGACTAAAACGTTTAACACCACCTGATCGGATTACTAGACATATGTAGACTTTAGAATAAGACTAATTAATTAAGATAATATTTTATACAGAAGATTGCTTAATGAAGTGATTTTCTACATGCCATGTATATATAATATAGACATAAGAAATACTTATTGCCAATAGGGCAGATTGTGGACTCACGAAGAGTAATAAAAAAATATATTGAGACATTTTTTCAGTAAAGTCCAACTTAACCCAATCCAAAATGGTTGTCGGCTCCGCATCGAGTTGCAATATTGCGTTCTAGGGATGCAAAAAATATATCGATATTTTTTGATATTTGTTCGAAATAGATTAAATATCGTTATATTAGTAATATATTAACTATATTATTACAATTGTAAAGGTTTAGTGAATTTTGGTAGTTAATTTTAAAGTTCCGCCAAACATTTTTATTATTTAAAAGAAATATATATTTCTTTACTCTAATATTTAACTGTTTTTGCTTTTTCTTAGAAATATCGATATTTTTTTCGGTGGCTAACACCCCCAATAGCGTTCTCATTCTCTATCTGCTCCACTCTAGCCCGGATGAACAAACTGCGCGAGTTCAGCGCGAAGCTGCAAAAATGCCCGAAGGCTATTGAAGAACTCAAGAAATGGGACCTGAAGCTGGCCCAGGACCTGGTCCAGTTCACAGGACGCGTGTTACCGCAGGAAACCCTCGCTGGCGGCTCGGGTTCGCTCATGCCCGGACCTCGTGCCGATTGGACCGGCAACCTGAAGACTGCCACCATGTTCGCGCCTGCCAAGTTGGACGCGCTGGTGGTGGTGTGTCCGGTACGGCTCAAGAAAGCCACCGGCGAGTTTGTCGCCAGCATACAACAGGTCGCCCGAGGTGAGTAATTTATCACCCCATACCATGTTGATTTGAGTGTTCAACTTTGCCAGTTCTCGCAAGTCATATGTAAATTCGAAGAATGTAGTATAAATAAAATAAATTATCTCGAATTTTTTAAAGTAGTGTAGGTACCCAGAAACTAAGATTGTGGCGTATATCAGACACATCCTGTATTTTTGACCTTGTTTACCCATGCTTCAACACTTGTAGCATCGCTTTTATATTTTGTACCTGTGATATTCAATTGATTTGCTTGCTGAATATTATATAAATCTTTATGAGTCAATAAGTCCAATCTTTTCAAATTGCCACTGGTCAGGTTTATTAGCTCGGGTTTCATACAATATGATATCTATTGCAATTTTAGCAGGGAGACTTGGCTTTGGCTTTGGTTAAAATCATACTTTTATCTTATTTTATTAACGCTCACCTCCCACCTTTGGATACAGTCTTATGAATTCCAGATCGATTAAGCTAAAATTTATAAATGCTAATATTTTTATGATTTTAGTTTGCTTTATGATCAACGAGCTGGGATTTTGATGGGATATACTCACGTAAAGAACATTGAGTCATATTTATGTGAACTTTTATATTCGTATGGTCAATTATATATATAGTGGGTGAAAGTTTTTTAACACTATTTACAGGTCATTGGTTTATATATTAATATCTACTATTTATGATTAAAATATGAAGTGTACAAAAGTAAATAAATTATAAACAACAAGATTCTTAACCTTACAAAACAATATAACAAGCCTAGGAACTATCGACTGAAAACAGACGATAGTCGTAAAACAGAAAAAAAAAGTCGATAGTCAAAAAACTAGCGACTAAAATTAGTAATTACTATTCAAAAATTCAAATGCACGGTTCGACATTTTTTTTCCAATTCGTGATGTCGACGAAGATGTACTGTGATTATATTTTCTAACGGTAGTATAAGCGAGTCGGAGATGTAAATATTCCCTTACGTAATACCTTTAAAAAAGACGAGAAGGAAAAAAATAATTACTGAATACTATTAACATGCAATTTAATATTTCATTTTAAACGAAATAGAATTACTTTTATATTGGAATGTTCTGTGGATATGTAAAAACGAATTGAATTTTTCTATAGAATGGTATAAGACCCCACACATGTTTTATCGTATTTTAATATGTTAGTTTTAAAAATGATCCCACAATAACTACTAGAGCTTTTTTAAATAAAGTAAATACTTTATTATTGAACGAAAGTATTTTTTAACAAAAATCGAGGGAGTAATCGAAATATTACCTATTAGTGCCGTAAAAAGTCAAAAATATTTTACTATTTATCATTCACAATTTTAATCTTTTTGCCCTATTACATTAACAATCTTGAAAAATATCGTTCCAAAATGCTGCTATATTAATATACAACATATTGTTATTTACAAGCAAATTACCACAAAATTATAAAACTATATATATTACATATAAATCTATGGAAGCATAAACTGGGTAAATTTTTGTCAAGGTCGCGGCTACTACGACAGAGCCAGAAGAATCAGTCGAATGAAATTAGTAGAACCAAAAATAGTAACTAAAAGTACCCGACAAAAAAGTCGATAGTAAATAATGACAAAATCAGTCGGGCCGAAAATAACGATTGAAACAGTCGATAGTAAAAAGTAGTCAATTATTAAAAAGTCGATAGTCGTTTTCATTCGATAGTTCCCAACGCTAAATATAACGCTTAAGCTAACTTAATGTATGAATATATAATATAATAATATAGGATACCATACAAACAATTAAGTGATACTAAAACTCCAACCAGCGCCAGGTTTGAAACAAAAGTGGCTGCCGCAGTCGTTGTTGGATTCAACCTTTCGATCGCTTGTGAACGGCAACGCCGCAAAATCAAGCGTAAACTGTGGAAACTCGCCGAATGCTGACTATGATCATGCAAAATCAGCTGCTACTGTCGCTTACGGCTAATGAATGTCTGTTTCGTTTTCCAGTGATGAAATTCCAAATCTCGGGGGTAAAAACCGTCGATTTGGGGGACGATCGGGCGCAGAGCTACCTGGGCGGTTTGGAATACGCCATGTCGACCCTCCACGCCCAGCTGGTGTTCGTGGTACTCACCAGTAATTCCCACGATAAATACACCGCGGTGAAGAAGAAATGCTACGTGGATAGGGCGATGCCGTGCCAGGTGGCCGTAGCGAAGACCGTTCAGAAGAGTAGGTGCTCATGGAATTCGTGATATCGGCGCTCAGTCTCGTTTGATTTCAGATAATCGGTCGGTAGCTATGAAGATCGCCATACAGATGAACTGTAAGCTTGGCGGGTCGCCGTGGGGTTCTACCATGCCTAGATTTACGATGGTCGTAGGGTAAGTGACGTAACGTTGTTTCAAACGATGACGGTACTCAAATGAGTACCCATATTTTCAAAACTCCCATGGGTACGAATTAAAACCCGCTGTTTTAACATAAGATGGCTCCAGGGAAACCTGGCCATGATATGTCAAGGGAAGACTGTAATATGACGTGATGTTTTTTAGGATCGAATTTTTCCACTATTTGTTTTCTCTGCAATTCTGTTAGCGACTCATCTACTACTTATTTTAGACGACTTTCTGTAATATTGCCGTATATTTAAACAACGGCGCACTACAACGGTATAATTATTATAGCCTCTTTTATCTTTTTATATGTATCGGAACAATACAGGCTATTTACCAAACTTGCGGTATTTGTTCCTTTTCCCATACTCCATACTAATTCTTTTGCGCCTCCTTTCAGTTACGACGTCTGCCGTGATACTGCCAACAAAGGGAAGAGTTTCGCCGGAATGGTGGCCTCCATTGATGTAGGATGCTCACAGTATTTCAGCATGGCAGTGGAGCACGCGCAAGAGCAAGAGCTCAGCAGTAACATAGCCGCCTTTGTCACGTTGGCCTGCGAACACTTCCAGTCGCGGAATGGTGTATATCCAGGTAAGGACGCGGTGTCCGGTACCACCGACGATTTTTATCTTATATCGTTTCAGAACGCATAGTGGTATACAGAGATGGTGTGGGCGACGGTCAGATAAAATACGTGAAGGAACACGAGGTGGAATTGCTGAAGGAGAAGCTGAAGAGCGATCTGTTCAAGGACCGACCCCTGAAGCTGGCCTTCATCATAGTATCGAAGCGTATTAACACCAAAATTTTTAGGGCCCAAGCGGACGGGCTGAGCAGCAATCCACCGGCGGGTACGGTCGTCGACGACGTCATCACGTTGCCGGAACGGTACGACTTCTTCCTGGTGTCCCAGTGTGTCAATCAGGGAACCGTAGCGCCTACCAGTTACAACATCATCGAGGATACATTGGGCATAGACGCCAACAGGATCCAGAGGTTCACCTTCAAGCTCACGCACATGTACTTCAATTGGTCCGGTACCATCCGCGTGCCGGCTCCCTGTCAGTACGCCCACAAACTTGCTTTCATGACGGCCCAATATCTGCACAGGTGAGTTTTTGTGTCGATTAAATCTTTGTGTCTTGCCGCCGCATTCACTATTTTATTTAATAGTATTGTGACTTCTCTTAAATGTATAGTCTATTCAAAGTTTTTTGTCATGGATATTTGTGACGTCGAAACATTGCAACGTTGCCGCATCAACTCTGTGTTTTAATTCAATTTAGCTTTGACATACAAGAAAATTCTAATCTAAATAAAATAATTGAACAAAAATGTTACGAATACAATTTATTTTAACATTATAGTACATAACATAATACATATACTATTGAAAGACTTAAAACTATAATTAAGAACATTGGTATAATAGTTTGTAGGTTAGATTTGTTTTGTTTACATTGAACTCCTTCCACGCCACCCATGAGGCAGAATTTCTAGGCGCGTTTTTTTTATGTAGTGGTATCCCCTGGTAGAGGCCTAATCATCTACCTAATTAACAATTATATATCTCAGAAGCGAGTTCATTCTAGAGCATATTTACCTTTTTACGTTTAGTTCTTCCTTCGATGGTGTGTTTACTTGTTAAGTCATCTTGGCATCACTGTATATTTTATTTCTTCTGCTACTATCTGTGTACACCATTCTTCATAAACTTAGTCACTGAATTCCGTCTAATGCATTTACCATATCTACAAAACCAGTTGTATTCAATCTCTACTCATACATTCTAACTTATTGCACATGTTTAATTTTGAACAATTACAATCATATCTGTGCACACAAATCTTTCACGCCCTACAATACCATTTTCTACAGTTATATTCAATTAATTATGTGCATACCTTTAGTTGATTACACTCTCATCACTCTGTCTCAGGAATTTCTGGCACTGCACATTCCAGCATTATCACATATCCTGAATGTTTCCTTCAGTCACTTTCACTTTCCGACGCAATCACTAAACTGTTAATTTCTAATCTGTCTAAAACATGTTCACGATTCCACCATTTATCAATTACTTCCTCTGTATGTCTTACCAAGTTCATCCAAACTGAAGGTGTTATAGTTGACAATGCTTCCTTCCACATATCCAAACAGTTTTTGTTGGATTATCCTTCTCGACCAGCAATATATCTGCAATTAATTATTAATAGATATAATACGCGACATCGGTAATTCATAAGACCATTTTCCAATTTTGGCCCAAGTTAGAAGCAGAGCCAAAATTGTAAAATTTCGATAGTCCATATCTCGGAAACTATAAGAGATAATGCAATTTGGTAATCGACATCGTAATTACCATGCCTAATTAGCAATATATCTGCAATTAACTATTAATAAGTATATATGACCAACAAAACCTAATCGAATACTATTGAAACTTTTACCTTTTTCCATCAATATTTGTTGTCTTTACACTTTTTTTGTTACTGTCTTGCCAAGAGTGCCACAATGAACCATTTTGAAATATTCAAGTTTCTTATATTATTTTAATTTTAAGGTAATATCTGGAAGTTCCATTAAACCTATCCGAGGGTTATCTTTACACCGTTTAAAATCTATACCCTGTAAGAGTGTATACCTCAAAAAGCTACATGTCCCTAATTCTTTTATGTATACTTTCCAGAGAGACAATTTTCTCTAACGTATTATTCTTCATTTTGTAAGCGATGTTATTCACAGTACCCACAGTAATATTTAGCACGCCGGCACACTGCTAAAAAACATATTCATTAAAATTGTAGGGGCTTATATTATTTAATATCATCAATAATTACCTCTCTAACGAAATTTACCGGCAAAGAGGGCCTCCGTTACCTCGTTTCTTTTCGAAATAATCTATTAAAGCCGCAATCAATTTGTGACCCTGAATATCTGAAGTAATATGATATATTACGGAGCGACTTAAAATTTATCAAAATAAAGGACTAAAACCTGTAATAATAGGTTTATAACCTGTAATAATTATATGTAATGTTTTGAGTAATTTAGCGTACATCTGACAACCGGACGGTGACGACCACCTGTCAGACATATGCAAAATTCTAGAAAACAATTATGATACGAGGTTTTAACTCTTATCTATAAATTATTGTGGCTGTATAATTAACTGTAGTTTTTAGATATATTATAATGTTAAAATAAATTATATTTGGTAACATTTTTGTTCAATTATTTTATTTAGATTAGATTTTTTTTATGTCAGTGCCAAACTGAATTATAACTTAAGAGTTGTTAAGAGGTTTTAACTCTTACCTATAAATTATTGTTGCTTTATTTTTGTTCAATTATTCTATGTAGAATAGAATATTCTTGTATGTCAAAGTCAAACTGAACTAAAACTCAGAGTTGATGTGGTAACATTGCGATGTTTCGACAACACAAATATACATGGCGCTTTACTAAAAAAGCTTTGAATAGACATTATATTAAGTTGCTTTTGTTCAAAATAACCGATTATAGATCTAGTCTTTTTCTGACTATCTAATGGTAATCATAATATGTAAATTATCATAAATATTTTGTATTGTACTGCATTGCCCATCAGAAAGTCATAAGGAAACCAAGGCTCATTATCCCTGAGATATTTGGAATATTGACATTATTTTAAAAAATTACAGTTCCAAAAAAAAAGTTAATTTAATTTAATCTACTGTTGTTGTTCAGGAATAGTGGAGGACTGTTAAGGGAAATGATCACCGAAAGGGGTCACCATGTTTATAATATTGTATTTGCCATATTATTTGATAATTTCGCATTCACCATATTATTTATAATTTAGCATTCGTCATATTATTAAATAGTTGATGAAATCGTTTTTTTTTCTTTAATAGACCTGCCATAGCCGGATTGAACGAGACCCTATATTTCATGTGATGGATCTATGCATGTGAACAAAGTTGTTTCTCTTAGGATAAGAATTTTTTGTTTTGTTTTTAAGAGATCTCAGGTTTTGTTTTTATTCACACATACCTAAACGATGTAGTTCATAAAGGCACTTTGGAAGTTCGTCCACCGTACCTGATTTAAAGTTAAATGTTAGTTAATATAGGATTACATTTTAGAATTAAGACATGAATGTACATTCTTTTTTAATATCATAAGAGTTTTGACATTATTTTCATAATAATAAAAACTATATAACAATAAACAACAAAAATATTTGTTTTATTCGAACTTCCAGTCCAGGATCTTCAGGTAGGCGGCCTCGGCCCTCTCGTTTACTTGCCAAGCCTCCAGGTGCATCTAAAACTATAAGAAAAAACGCTACGCTGTATAGCTATAGGGTTATAGTGAGTACAGACATGAAGGAAGCGAATGGTTCTGTCTCTGGGCGTATATTGTAATCGGCAAACGTATTCTCCGTAGCGGTATTTTCTCGTGATCGAAATTAACTCGAAAATTCGGGTCCACCAAATTTATTTAACGGTTTGGTTCGGAGGCGCGTATACTTTTCACAATAGCATAAGAAAGAAATTATGATTGGTTATGGTAAGATAGAAAATACGAATAATATTGAAATCTAACTCATTTGAAGATTATGGTAATAAGACATAACACTCTTATGTTTATACAACTTTAGTATTCTACTTATCGATTCCTAAAGATATTTCAAACATTTACAATTCTGTAATGACTAAAAAATAATCTAAATCATCAGAAGATATATTCAGCCGAAAATAAAATACCGTATATGTTGAAATTTCACTATGAGGTAGACATTATAAAAATATAAATTAAAAATATTACCTTTATTACTTTATACCTTTACTTTATTACTTTACAAAAGTCCTTTTGAAATTCATTTATAGTATTTCTGGTCAAAAACATAAGTGAAAAATGAAGTTCGTTAAATAAACAAAGTATGTATTTTATTTTTTTATCCTCTGAGTATGTTGCATTGTTGCTTTAGGCGAGTTAGATGGTATGGCCTGTTTTGGTGACTGTAAGTTCCTTTTTTCTCCCAGTGCTGGATACATTTTTTTTGCAACACTTTATGGACTAGGCATCCCCTATAATTTGCAGGATGGTCACCGTCAGAGTTAACACATTTTACTTTGTCGTCACGTGTTTTGCGTGTGCAATTATTGGTCGCATGCTCTCCTGCGCATTTCACGCATCTACACAACTTGCAACAATATGTTTTAATTTCCCATATGCTTGACATCTGGCGCATTGTGGGTTGATTCTTTTTGTGTTTGGTGGCTCACATTTAATGACATTGTGGTCCAAATCATCAATCTCCTAAACATGTTTATTATTTCCTTTTGGCTTCAAATCAATATAAAATATTGGTAGTTGCACGACCGGTCACAAATCTATTGTAGGCAAATTTAGATTATTTGCGATGATACATTTTAGTTCAATTGATTCAATTGTGTTATTTTTGTGCTTGGTTGCACAGGACCATTTTTTTACTATCAAATATAATAAATAATCCAATTTAAATCGAAGCGCCCTAAAATTTTAAATGTTGGAATGCGGAAAAATAGAGAAAACGAGACTAAAACTATAAATACAAATCTTACTACTATGCAAAACTATATTTTATTGAATATTGCAGTTATTCAATATACAGCTGGCGGCAAATGTATAAATCCGCCACTATACCACCATTTATATATATATATATGTATATATATATATATATATATATATATATATATATATATATATATATATATATATATATATGTATATATATATATTTATATATAATATAATAATACTAATTTAACATATCGGCAACATTGCAGATGGCCCTCGAATGACAGTGTTTCAATGGTGTAAACAGCCGCTAGTATTATTTTGTTTATAACCATACTTTTCACGATGGCATACCATAATAAAATGTCTTTTTGCTTTAATAAAATGTCTTGTGAAACATTTTTCGACGGGACGTGTAGTTTTCTTTTCCTAAAAAACAATGTTTATTGCTAAAATAATATGTACCGTCTATGAGTTTTTAAAAGAGTATGAAATTATTGTAAGTATGGCTGGTAGCATAATAAACAGTTATGATAAGGAAGAAAATACGAATAATATTGAAATTCACCACGTTTGAAGTTTATGGTAAGAATATAACATAAAACTCTTATGTTTATACGGCTTTAGTATTCTATTTATAGATTCGTGAAGAGATTTCAAACATATACATTTCTGTAACAATTACAAAATGATCCAAATTCACCAGAGGATATACAGTCCCAAGAGAAAATAATGTATATGTGTAAATTTCCCGATGAGGTAGACATAATGAAACCTTAAATTTAGAATATTACTTTTATGTTGTGGCACAAAATGTATAAATGTCAATCAGGCAATTCATCCGTCAATGATATGGACAAAAATTATATAAACTAGTATGAATTTATATTTACTGCATGATGTATTTTGTATATATTTTATTGCTATTTTGTAGATAATTGTTTACTGGGTTTAAATTATTTCAGACACTATTGCTATGTAGTATGAAAAAATAAAAGCTATCAAGTGCAAGATGATTTGGATGGAAGAGTTACAGTCCTTATAAGAGGATATTATGCTAGAATCCTTTCAAATCATAAAGTAAAAAATAAACTTCATAACAAGCACATTTGAGACATACCTTGGAGAAAATGAAGGATTAACACCTTGAAACCAGTGATATATTTGCTGTCTAAAGAATAACATAGGCAAGTGACTCTTTTCTCTAAAACTGTTGTGTTTAATAATTTTTATTTTATATTTTAGGTCGAAGATATGGCTCTTTTTATAAAAAAGCTAAGAAGCGATTGTTAAGTATAGTGCGTTTAATGGGTGGTTATTTTTACATGTTGATCTGTTCGTCACATTTTAAAATGTTTGCATTGCTTACAATATTTTAATTAATATTGCAAACTTAATATTTTCATGTTGTTAATAATTATTTTATATGGGGCTATTATTAAACATCTTTTCTCGTACTACTTGTGTAATACTTTTTCCATATTATTGTAACAAATTTCAAAGTTAAATATTCCAGATTCCTGCAAGTTATATATAAATATTTTAATTTTTCGTATTTTTATGGGGTTTTTATATAATTATATGTTTTATTATTATTAATCATTAATAGATATAAAACACGTAGTTATCATTCAAAATCATCTTTATAGTAATCATTAAATTAAAAGGAAAAACAGGGTTACTTTCTCGAAATCAAAACATGTCATTCATAATCGCCAATATTTTCCACGTTCACTCAAATTTGTTAACTAAATCCGTTCGTCCTGTTTGTTCTGTATCTTGCATTCTGTTTGTCGCCAAGCGCCGAAAGTTATTGTGGCGAACACTGGAACTAAGCAAAGAGAATTCAGTTCTGCTCGTGCGCATTTTCAATTTTCACAGGAAATTCGCCACGAATGCTCAAGTCTGTACCCACCATTCTATATCCTAAAATTGTTCATTTGGTTCTAAATGTATTGTTTGATATTTTGAGATATTTAATTTAAATATCATCATACGTGGTGGTACATATATCTGAGATACATTGGAAAATCTCGGGTTTATGACTTATAAGTTAAATTATAATCATATTATTATTATCAGAATGAAGGAATTACAATTGAAATATTTTAATTCATTCGAATCTATATATTATGTCCAGCGCTAATTGCTAACTTCATTAGAAAGAAAAGTAAGAAAACTTATTTACCGACTGAAACGCGAGGGAATTGTCATTCATTTTCCCTCGCTTCTGTATAAGGGCTGATTGTATTTTTGTATTATTCGCCTATTTATATTAATATTAGCTGAGATTTACATGATTAATGAGTTTAAAAACTTGTGAGGGTTTAGTTTTGTTTGTTTCTTTAACAGGTAAGCAGTTTTCTAATATTCTTGTCCGTTAAGCAGCTTTGTTCTTTCTTAAAATTGATTCGTTTCTATTTACGTTAAAATCAACGAAATTTGTATAGGTTTGTAATGGAAAATAGACCGGGGGGCAGGGCTCACGGCCGAGCCAGAGGCGAACATCAGCAGGGCCGAGGGAGCGGCCCCAGACCGGGTCTCTCGCAAGGCCCATCTCGTCAATGTGGCTCCAGAACTTTTGCACCGCAAGGAGCCTGGGGCACCCGAGGAGCTTCGCAGCAACATCAAGCACCACAGGGCCAGTGGGGCCCCAAAGTCCAACAATCTCAGTCCCAGCCCCCGCCGCAAGCGTCAGGGCAACAGAGTCAGTGGGGCGCTCGCGGACCTCCAGATTCCCTTCCGCAGGTGAGACGTTGTTGATAACGTTATGAGTTATTGTGGGTGATATTATGCATAATTTGCAGCAATCTGCGGGACGTGATCCAGGAACTATATGCGTTGAAGAACAACAACAAGCCTTGACAGCTCAAGGTAAGATTGTCTCTGATTCATTTTGTAGATGAGTAGTATTAGACATTATTGATTTATAGTTCGACAGACTGGTGGTACAGGCGACGAGAAACGTGGCGGCGGTAGGGGAGTTAAAGGACGAACTAATCGGAAAGGAATCGTGGACTCGAAGCCCAAACATTATGCGACCAAACAAGGTTAGGACCTCTAAACGTACTTAAGACACAACAGATGATGGTTGGTGATTTTCTATTTTGTAGGCTCGGATGGAGAGAAAATCTTGCTCAAAGCGAACATTTTTCCGCCGCTGAGCGCGACCAAGTGGGGACTGAATCAGTACCGTGTCGATTTTAAACCGGAACTGAACAATACAAAAACACGACAGGTCCTAGTTCGCAGAGCCTTCGTAAACAAACTTTCTTCAGGCATATTGTTTGATGGTGCTGCTCTCTACACCCCAACCAAACTCCAGCCGGATCCCATGGAACTGGCTGTTGCTGATGATAGTAAGTGCTAAATGACTACAGATTGTTTTTCATGCTTTTAAAAGCGAATATATTTATACATTTATTGAGCGTATCAATTTGATCGATGAGCTTTTCCCACTTTTCTGGTAATATCATGGTTTTGGCAATTTCTGGATTTTCTGAGCCTAAATCTAAACCAAATGATCTTCACAAGATCCTTTTAAAGTGAGATTTGCTCCGTTAGTATGAATAAATAGCAATCTTTCTAGTTTAGGTTATATAGTAGATATATAGTTGCGCCAACCGATTTTTCCGGAGCTACTAAAGATGTGTGTGATCTAGGATGCCTGCGATGGAATATTTTTTAATCCCATATTTCAATCGCGTCATTTGTTGATAGCAGAAAGTCAAATTAATGGTATAAAACATATTCATATGTGTCAATGGTTCAAAACATTTTCGTTGTGCACATTTGGTTGTCTGGATCTACACCGATATGTTTAAAAGTGGCCAGCTAGTAACTCAATGATTATGTAGCTAATTTAGCTACCAATTAGTCCCTTCGTTCTATAATTCAACATTATCCAACATCAGTAACTGCAAACCTTTAACTCGACTCTCATCTTGTTTTTTAATTTGGTATCAGTTTTATATATTTTCTTTCCTATGATGACAAATCTATTAACTTCCAGTCTTTTAGCTAGTTCTGTGCTCTTACAGGCTATAGATTTTTGGAGTACTATTAAAAAAAAATTAAAAGCATGATCGCTAGTCTTTACATGCTGATACCAACATTGGAAGGTCTTTGTTGTTTCTGTGTGATATATTTTTGAAAATACCGAGCAGGTCATGTTTCGTCAAAAGAACAAGCATTAATAAAGAGGAATAACGTCTGGTAAATACGCCGGTAATGCCGATTGTGTTAGCTGGGTTTATTTTCAAGTTTCCGTCGACTCATTGGCGAGTGATGTTTTGCAGATAACGTGAAATACTTGGTGTCCATTCGCTTGGTGGGAGAGGTGAACTGGGGCGATTGGCACTACCTGCATATCTTCAATCTCATTGTCAGGCGTTGCCTGGAGTCGTTCGATTTCAAGCTGCTGGGGAGAAATTATTTCGATCCTATGTACAAGGTGACTATACCGCAGTATAATCTGGAGCTCTGGCCCGGTTATATCACGTCGATGAGGCAGTTATATCACGTCGCTGGTGCTGAGATCTGACGGAGAAACAGAGAGAGAACTTCCAGCTGATAAAGTCCCTGAGCGAACACACCTGTATCGGATCAAGTGGTAAGTATAGTCTATTCAAAGTGTTTTTAGTAATGCGTCATTGATATTTGTGTAGTATTTTTAGTATTAGTATTTTTTTAAGGCCGGAATCAATTTGTAACCCTGAATATCTGAATTAATATGATATATTACGGAGCGACTTAAAATTTATCAAAATAAAGGGCTAAAACCTGTAATAATAGGTTTATAACCTGTAATAATTATAAGTAATGTTTTGAGTAATTTAGCGTACATCTGACAACCGGACGGTGACCCGCTGTCAGACATATGCAAAGTTCTTGAAAACAATTATGATACGAGGTTTTAACTCTTACCTATAAATTATTGTGGCTGTATAATTAACTGTAGTTTTTAGATATAGTATAATGTTAAAATAAATTATATTTGGTAACATTTTTGTTCAATTATTTTATTTAGATTAAATTTTAAAATTTTTTTATGTCAATGTTTCTTTTCGAAATAACCTATTAAAGCCGAAATCAATTTGTGACCCTAAGTATCTATTGTTTTCGACATTTTCAAACTAGGTAAAATATTACGGAGCGACTTAAAATCAAAATATTCAAAGAAACAAAATAATGTTTGCCGGTTTATATCCTGGAGTAAACTCTAGTAATTATAACTAATGTTTTCAACATTTTAACGTACATTTGACAACCGGGCGGCGACCAGTTCTCAGACGAATGCAAAATTCCTGAAAGCAATTAATGATAAAAGTGATAAGAGGTTTTAACTCTTACCTATAAATTATTGTTGCTTTATAATTAACTTTTTTTATGTATACTATAATATTAAAATAAATTATATTTGATAACGTTTTTGTTCAATTATTTTATTTAGAATAGAATATTCTGGTATGTCAACGTCAAACTGAACTAAAACTCAGAGTTGATGCGGCAACATTGCGATGTTTCGATAACACAAATATACATGGTGCTTTACTGAAAAAAACTTTGAATAGACAATATATTAAGTTGCTTTTGTTCAAAATAACCGATTATAGATGTAGTCTTTTTCTGACCATCTAATGGCAATCGCAATATGTAAATTATCATATATATTTTGTATTGTATTGCATTGCCCATCAGAAAGTCATAAGGAAACCAAGCCTCATTATCCCTGAGATATTTGGAATATTGACATTATTTAAAAAAATTACAGTTTCAAAAAAAGTTAATTTAATTTAATCTACTGTTGTTATTTAGGAAGAGTGGAGGAAGGTTAAGGGAAATGATCACCGAAAGGGGTCACCATGTTTATAATATTGTATTTGCCATATTATTTGATAATTTCGCATTTACCATATTATTTGTAATTTATCATTCGTCATATTATTAAATAGTTGATGAAATTGTTTTTTTTTTCTTTAAAAGACCTGCCATAGCCGGATTGAACGAGACCCTATATTTCATGTGATGGATCTATGCATGTGAACAAAGTTGTTTCTCTTAGGATAAGAATTTTTTGTTTTGTTTTTAAGAGATCTCAGGTTTTGTTTTTATTCACACATACCTAAACGATGTAGTTCATAAAGGCACTTTGGAAGTTCGTCCACCGTACCTGATTTAAAGTTAAATGTTAGTTAATATAGGATTACATTTTAGAATTAAGACATGAATGTACATTCTTTTTTAATATCCTAAAAGTTTTGACAATATTTTCATAATAATAAAAACTATATGACAATAAACAACAAAAATATTTGTTTTATTCGAACTTCCAGTCCAGGATCTTCAGGTAGGCGGCCTCGGCCCTCTCGTTTACTTGCCAAGCCTCCAGGTGCATCTAAAACTATAAGAAAAAACGCTACGCTGTATAGCTAGAGCGTTATAGTGAGTACAGACATGAATTTCGAAATTTTCGAAAACGAGACTAAAACAATAAATACAAATCTTACTACTATGCAAAACTATATTTTATTGAATATTGCAGTTATTCAATATACAGCTGGCGGCAAATGTATAAATCCGCCACTATACCACCATTTATATATATATATATATATATATATATATATATATATGTATATATTTATATATAATATAATAATACTAATTTAACATATCGGCAACATTGCAGATGGCCCTCGAATGACAGTGTTTCAATGGTGTAAACAGCCGCTAGTATTCTTTTGTTTATAACCATACTTTTCACGATGGCATACCATAATAAAATGTCTTGTGAAACATTTTTCGACGGTACGTGTAGTTTTCTTTTCCTAAAAAACAATGTTTATTGCTAAAATGATATGTACTGTCTAAGAGTTTTTAAAAGAGTATGAAATTATTGTAAGTATGGCTGGTAGCATAATAAACAGTTATGATAAGGAAGAAAATACGAATAATATTGAAATTCACCACGTTTGAAGTTTATGGTAAGAATATAACATAAAACTCTTATGTTTATACGGCTTTAGTATTCTATTTATAGATTCGTGAAGAGATTTCAAACATATACATTTCTGTAACAATTACAAAATGATCCAAATTCACCAGAGGATATACAGTCCCAAGAGAAAATAATATATATGTGTAAATTTCCCGATGAGGTAGACATAATGAAACCTTAAATTTAGAATATTACTTTTATGTTGTGGCACAAAATGTATAAATGTCAATCAGGCAATTCATCCGTCAATGATATGGACAAAAATTATATAAACTAGTATGAATTTATATTTACTGCATGATGTATTTTGTATATATTTTATTGCTATTTTGTAGATAATTGTTTACTGGGTTTAAATTATTTCAGACACTATTGCTATGTAGTATGAAAAAATAAAAGCTATCAAGTGCAAGATGATTTGGATGGAAGAGTCACAGTCCTTATAAGAGGATATTATGCTAGAATCCTTTCAAATCATAAAGTAAAAAATAAACTTCATAACAAGCACATTTGAGACATACCTTGGAGAAAATGAAGGATTAACACCTTGAAACCAGTGATATATTTGCTGTCTAAAGAATAACATAGGCAAGTGACTCTTTTCTCTAAAACTGTTGTGTTTAATAATTTTTATTTTATATTTTAGGTCGAAGATATGGCTCTTTTTATAAAAAAGCTAAGAAGCGATTGTTAAGTATAGTGCGTTTAATGGGTGGTTATTTTTACATGTTGATCTGTTCGTCACATTTTAAAATGTTTGCATTGCTTACAATATTTTAATTAATATTGCAAACTTAATATTTTCATGTTGTTAATAATTATTTTATATGGGGCTATTATTAAACATCTTTTCTCGTACTACTTGTGTAATACTTTTTCCATATTATTGTAACAAATTTCAAAGTTAAATATTCCAGATTCCTGCAAGTTATATATAAATATTTTAATTTTTCGTATTTTTATGGGGTTTTTATATAATTATATGTTTTATTATTATTAATCATTAATAGATATAAAACACGTAGTTATCATTCAAAATCATCTTTATAGTAATCATTAAATTAAAAGGAAAAACAGGGTTACCTTCTCGAAATCAAAACATGTCATTCATAATCGCCAATATTTTCCACGTTCACTCAAATTTGTTAACTAAATCCGTTCGTCCTGTTTGTTCTGTATCCTGCGTTCTGTTTGTCGCCAAGCGCCGAAAGTTATTGTGGCGAACACTGGAACTAAGCAAAGAGAATTCAGTTCTGCTCGTGCGCATTTTCAATTTTCACAGGAAATTCGCCCCGAATGCTCAAGTCTGTACCCACCATTCTATATCCTAAAATTGTTCATTTGGTTCTAAATGTATTGTTTGATATTTTGAGATATTTAATTTAAATATCATCTGTGGTGGTGTATATATCTGAGATACATTGGAAAATCGGGTTTATAACTTATAAACTAAATTATAATCATATTATTATTATCAGAATGAAGGAATTACAATTGAAATATTTTAATTTATTCGAATCTATATATTATGTCCAGCGCTAATTGCTAACTTCATTAGAAAGAAAAGTAAGAAAACTTATTTACCGACTGAAACGCGAGGGAATTGTCATTCATTTTCCCTCGCTTCCGTATAAGGGCTGATTGTATTTTTGTATTATTCGCCTATTTATATTAATATTTGCTGAGATTTACATGATTAATGAGTTTAAAAACTTGTGAGGGTTTAGTTTTGTTTGTTTCTTTAACAGGTAAGCAGTTTTCTAATATTTTTGTCCGTTAAGCAGCTTTGTTCTTTCTTAAAATTTATTCGTTTCTATTTACGCGTTAAAATCAACGAAATTTGTATAGGTTTGTAATGGAAAACAGACCGAGGGGTAGGGCTCACGGCCGAGCCAGAGGCGAACATCAGCAGGGCCGAGGCAGCGGCCCCAGACCGGGTCCCTCGCAAGGCTCATCTCGTCAAGGTGGCTCCAGAACTTTTGCACCGCAAGGAGCCTGGGGCACCCGAGGAGCTTCGCAACAACATCAAGCACCACAGGGCCAGTGGGGCCCCAAAGTCCAACAATCTCAGTCCCAGCCCCCGCCGCAAGCGTCAGGTCAACAGAGTCAGTGGGGCGCTCGCGGACCTCCAGATTCCCTTCCGCAGGTGAGACGTTGTTGATAACGTTATGAGTTATTGTGGGTGATATTATGCATAATTTGCAGCAATCTGCGGGACGTGGTCCAGGAACTATATGCGTTGAAGAACAACAACAAACCTTGGCAGCTCAAGGTAAGATTGTCTCTGATTCATTTTGTAGATGAGTAGTATTAGACATTATTGATTTATAGTTCGACAGACTGGTGGTACAGATGACGAGAAACGTGGCGGAGGAGGGGGGGTTAAAGGAAGAACTAATCGGAAAGGAATCGTGGACACGAAGCCCAAACATTATGCGACCAAACAAGGTTAGGACCTCTAAACGTGCTTAAGACACAACAGATGATGGTTGATGATTTTCTATTTTGTAGGCTCGGATGGAGAAAAGATCTTGCTCAAAGCGAACTTTTTTCCGCTGCTGAGCGCGACCAAGTGGGGACTGAATCAGTACCGTGTCGATTTTAAACCGGAACTGAACAATACAAAAACACGACAGGTCCTAGTTCGCAGAGCCTTCGTAAACAAACTTTCTTCAGGCATATTGTTTGATGGTGCTGCTCTCTACACCCCAACCAAGCTCCAGCCAGATCCCTTGGAATTGGCTGTTGCTGATGATGGTAAGTGCTAAAGGACTACAGATTGTTTTTCATGATTTTAAAAGCGAATATATTTATACATTTATTGAGCGTATCAATTTGATCGATGAGCTTTTCCCACTTTTCTGGTAATATCATGATTTTGGCAATTTCTGGATTTTCTGAGCGAAAATCTAAACCAAATGATCTTCACAAGATCCTTTTAAAGTGAGATTTGCTCCGTTAGTATGAATAAATAACAATCTTTCTAGTTTAGGTTATATAGTAAACATATGGTTGCGCCAACCGATTTTTCCGGAGCTACTAAAGATGTGTGTGATCTAGGATGTCTGTGATGGAATATTTTTTAATCCCATATTTCAATCGCGTCATTTGTTGATAGCAGAAAGTCAAATTAATGGTATAAAACATATGCATATGTGCCAATGGTTCAAAACCTTTTCGTTGTGCACATTTGGTTGACTGGATCTACACCGATATGTTTAAAAATGGCCAGCTAGTAACTCAATGATTCTGTAGCTAATTTAGCTACCAATTAGTCCCTTCGTCCTATAATTCAACATTATCCAATATCAATAACTGCAAACCTTCAACTCGACTCTCCTCTTGTTTTTTAATTTGGTATCAGTTTTATATATTTCCTCTCCCACGATGAGAAATCTATTCACTTCCAGTCTTTTAGCTAGTTCTGTGCTCTTACAGGCTATAGATTTTTGGAGTAGTATTAAAAAAAAATTAAAAGCATGATCGCTAGTCTTTACATGCTGATACCAACATTGGAAGGTCTTTGTTATTTCTGTATGATATATTTTTGAAAATACCGAGCAGGTCATGTTTCGTCAAAAGAAGCATTAATCAAGAGGGATAACGTCTGGTAAATACGCCAGGTCATGCCGATTGTGTTAGCCGGGTTTATTTTCAAGTTTCCGTCGACTCATTGGCGAGTGATGTTTTGCAGATAACGTGAAATACTTGGTGTCCATTCGCTTGGTGGGAGAGGTGAACTGGGGCGACTGGCACTACCTGCAAATCTTCAATCTCATCGTCAGGCGTTGCCTGGAGTCGCTCGAGTTCAAGCTGCTGGGGAGAAATTATTTCGATCCTATGTACAAGGTGACTATACCGCAGTATAATCTGGAGCTGTGGCCCGGTTATATCACGTCGATGAGGCAGCATGAAAAACAGATCATGTTGAACATCGATCTAAACTTTAAGGTGCGTTCTAGGATATTTCGGCCAAGACTGAAGCTTACCACGTTCGTATATTTGCAGGTCCTCCGTACCGACAACGTCTATGACCTTCTATTGGAGTGTCAGAACGATCGTAACGCCAGGAAAGAGTTCCAGCAACGGGTGATGGGCTGCATCGTCATGACCTACTACAACAACAAGACCTACCGGATAGACGACGTCGATTACGATCAGAACCCAGATAGCAAATTCAAGAAACGCGATGGTAAGATTATCGGCGCGATTCGGGGACTCGTCGTGTGATTATGCCGTGCCCGTTGTTTGTAGGAACCGAAATTAGTTACCGCCAATATTTCGAAGAGAGATACCGCGTCCGCATAACCCGCAATAATCAGCCAATGCTCATTTCCCGGTCCAAACCGCGAGAAATCCGAGCCGGAATGCCAGAGATCGTCATGCTGGTGCCCCAGCTATGCACGATGACGGGTCTGACGGAGAAACAGAGAGAGAACTTCCAGCTGATGAAGTCCCTGAGCGAACACACCCGTATCGGATCAAGTGGTAAGTATAGTCTATTCAAAGTGTTTTTAGTAATGCGTCATAGATATTTGTGACATCGAAAATAAATGAAATAATTGAACAAAAATGTCATTAAATATAATTTATTTTAACATTCAATACATATATTATCGAAGGACTTAAAACTACAATTTGGAACACAGGTATAAGTTTGTACGTTAGATTTGTTTTGCTTCCATTAAACTCTTTTCCACATCACCCACCCAATTAACAATTGTATACATTAGAGACGTATTTTACTTTCATTCGAGAGCATATTTACCTTTTTTAGAAGTCATCTTGGTATCACTGTATATTTTATTTCTTCTGCTACCATCTATGTACACCATTCTTCATAAAATTAATCACTGAATTATGTCTAATACATCTACCATATCTACAAAGCAGTATTTATTCTCTCCTTATACGTTATAACCTAATGCCCATATTTAATTTTGAACAATTACAATCATATCTGTGCATACAAACCTTTCACGCCCTACAATACCATTTTCTACAGTTATATTCAGTTAATATATAATTAATTACCATGCATACCTTTAGCTTTTTCCACTCCCATCACACTGTCTCAGGAATTTCCAACATTGCACAGCATTACCTCATATCCTTAAAGTTTCCTTCAGTCAATTTCACTTTCCGACTCACTGTCCAATCCAATTACCAAACTGTTAATTTCTAATCACAATTTATCAATTTCTTCCTATGTATGTCTTATCGAGTTCATCCAAATCGAAAGTGCTATGGTTGACTATGCTTTCTTCCACATACCTAAACAGTTTTTGATGGAATATCCTTCTCCACTAGCAATATATCTGCAATTAATTGTTAATAAATATAATGACTAACTAAACCTAATCGAATACTATTGCAACTTTTACCTTTTTCCTTTTTCCATCAATTTTTGTTGTCTCTACACTTTTTTGTTACTTTCTTGCCAAGAGTGCCACAATGAACCTTTATGAAATATTCAATATAAGTTTCATCAAGATAAACACAAATTCAAATAGTTTAAAAAATTGAATTATTTTTACAACTGGCAGTGGATCTTCACAGCATTTAAACCATATGCCCTTGTAAGAGTGTATGAAAGGATGTCTTACATCCCTCAAAAAGCTGCATGTCCTTTATGTATATCTGAGAAGTGAAGATTGGAACTTTGTAAAATGGTAGAAACTAATGGGATTATTTATAGTTTATTCGAGTGATTGACCTTTTTCATAGTTGACGACATAGCTATTCGAGGGAGCCCGGAGAAAGAGACCGTCGAACTTTGCACATTAATATTTGGGTCTGAACCCGTGTTGTTCGTCTGATATGATATGGTTCTGCTCTGCAAAAAGCTGAGAGCTTTTTCAGTTGGAATACTGATATTTCATCGTATCCAGGTGCCTTTTTGGGCTTCAGTTTGCTGATGATTTTTTGTAGCATTTTTGGTGAGACTAGATGGTTTTGGAGAGAGTTTGGAGGCATTATTTTCACTAGATTATTGGCCTCTCTGATGACGTTTTTGTTTCGAGTGGCGCCACTTCCTTTTTTAAAAGGTAGGCATCCCATTAGTTTTTCGAAGGATTCGGCAAGGAGACTACGAAATTTCCTGACCATGCAGATTTCAGGGGGGTGAATGTCTTTTTTGACTTTTCGAGATTCTCCAGATGTCTGCGGGCGCTGCTGGGTTTCCAGTCTCAGCTGCATAAAGATGAGGAAAATAGAATTACTAGCTCTCTAGATTCGCCATTTCAAGTGGATTTAGCGCACGAGAAATTAAGGGTCAATAAAGTTGCCATAAAGCCAATGAAACAAAATCAACGCATATAACGTTTACCCTGCGTGGGAGAACATGTCCACCAGTGAATATCAATCATCGTCAACTCCCCCAAGCAGAGCATGTTAAATATCTTGGTATGCACTTAGATCGACGCCTAACCTGGAAGAAGCATATACTCTCTAAACGGAAACAACTGGGACTAAAATTATATCAAATGTATTGGCTCATCGGGCGCAAATCCAAATTATCATTAGATAACAAGGTATTGCTGTATGAGTCTATACTCAAGTCCATTTGGACATATGGAATCCAACTATGGGGTACCGCTAGCAATTCTAATATACCCATCATTCAACGGTTCCAAAATAAGGTGTTGCGTGTCATTGTTGATGCTCCGTACTATATTTCAAATAAAATGATACAACGCGATATTCCTCTAGAACCTATAACGAGTGTAATTCAACGTGTTTGTGTGAAGTACTTCGAAGGAGTGTCAGTGCATCCCAATGTACTCGCTAATCAGCTAAATATGCGACGTGATAGTGAAGTGCGTAGACTAAAACGTTTAACACCACCTGATCGGATTACTAGACATATGTAGACTTTAGAATAAGACTAATTAATTAAGATAATATTTTATACAGAAGATTGCTTAATGAAGTGATTTTCTACATGCCATGTATATATAATATAGACATAAGAAATACTTATTGCCAATAGGGCAGATTGTGGACTCACGAAGAGTAATAAAAAAATATATTGAGACATTTTTTCGGTAAAGTCCAACTTAACCCAATCCAAAATGGTTGTCGGCTCCGCATCGAGTTGCAATATTGCGTTCTAGGGATGCAGAAAATATATCGATATTTTCTGAAAAAAATATCCATATTTTTGGTCGATCTATCGATATTTTTTGATATTTGTTCGAAATAGATTAAATATCGTTATATTAGTAATATATTAACTATATTATTACAATTGTAAAGGTTTAGTGAATTTTGGTAGTTAATTTTAAAGTTCCGCCAAACATTTTTATTATTTAAAAGAAATATATATTTCTTTACTCTAATATTTAACTGTTTTTGCTTTTTCTTAGAAATATCGATATTTTTTTCGGTGGCTAACACCCCCAATAGCGTTCTCATTCTCTATCTGCTCCACTCTAGCCCGGATGAACAAACTGCGCGAGTTCAGCGCGAAGCTGCAAAAATGCCCGAAGGCTATTGACGAACTCAAGAAATGGGACCTGAAGCTGGCCCAGGACCTGGTCCAGTTCACAGGACGCGTGTTACCGCAGGAAACCCTCGCTGGCGGCTCGGGTTCGCTCATGCCCGGACCTCGTGCCGATTGGACCGGCAACCTGAAGACTGCCACCATGTTCGCGCCTGCCAAGTTGGACGCGCTGGTGGTGGTGTGTCCGGTACGGCTCAAGAAAGCCACCGGCGAGTTTGTCGCCAGCATACAACAGGTCGCCCGAGGTGAGTAATTTATCACCCCATACCATGTTGATTTGAGTGTTCAACTTTGCCAGTTCTCGCAAGTCATATGTAAATTCGAAGAATGTAGTATAAATAAAATAAATTATCTCGAATTTTTTAAAGTAGTGTAGGTACCCAGAAACTAAGATTGTGGCGTATATCAGACACATCCTGTATTTTTGACCTTGTTTACCCATGCTTCAACACTTGTAGCATCGCTTTTATATTTTGTACCTGTGATATTCAATTGATTTGCTTGCTGAATATTATATAAATCTTTATGAGTCAATAAGTCCAATCTTTTCAAATTGCCACTGGTCAGGTTTATTAGCTCGGGTTTCATACAATATGATATCTATTGCAATTTTAGCAGGGAGACTTGGCTTTGGCTTTGGTTAAAATCATACTTTTATCTTATTTTATTAACGCTCACCTCCCACCTTTGGATACAGTCTTATGAATTCCAGATCGATTAAGCTAAAATTTATAAATGCTAATATTTTTATGATTTTAGTTTGCTTTATGATCAACGAGCTGGGATTTTGATGGGATATACTCACGTAAAGAACATTGAGTCATATTTATGTGAACTTTTATATTCGTATGGTCAATTATATATATAGTGGGTGAAAGTTTTTTAACACTATTTACAGGTCATTGGTTTATATATTAATATCTACTATTTATGATTAAAATATGAAGTGTACAAAAGTAAATAAATTATAAACAACAAGATTCTTAACCTTACAAAACAATATAACAAGCCTAGGAACTATCGACTGAAAACAGACGATAGTCGTAAAACAGAAAAAAAAAGTCGATAGTCAAAAAACTAGCGACTAAAATTAGTAATTACTATTCAAAAATTCAAATGCACGGTTCGACATTTTTTTTCCAATTCGTGATGTCGACGAAGATGTACTGTGATTATATTTTCTAACGGTAGTATAAGCGAGTCGGAGATGTAAATATTCCCTTACGTAATACCTTTAAAAAAGACGAGAAGGAAAAAAATAATTACTGAATACTATTAACATGCAATTTAATATTTCATTTTAAACGAAATAGAATTACTTTTATATTGGAATGTTCTGTGGATATGTAAAAACGAATTGAATTTTTCTATAGAATGGTATAAGACCCCACACATGTTTTATCGTATTTTAATATGTTAGTTTTAAAAATGATCCCACAATAACTACTAGAGCTTTTTTAAATAAAGTAAATACTTTATTATTGAACGAAAGTATTGTTTAACAAAAATCGAGGGAGTAATCGAAATATTACCTATTAGTGCCGTAAAAAGTCAAAAATATTTTACTATTTATCATTCACAATTTTAATCTTTTTGCCCTATTACATTAACAATCTTGAAAAATATCGTTCCAAAATGCTGCTATATTAATATACAACATATTGTTATTTACAAGCAAATTACCACAAAATTATAAAACTATATATATTACATATAAATCTATGGAAGCATAAACTGGGTAAATTTTTGTCAAGGTCGCGGCTACTACGACAGAGCCAGAAGAATCAGTCGAATGAAATTAGTAGAACCAAAAATAGTAACTAAAAGTACCCGACAAAAAAGTCGATAGTAAATAATGACAAAATCAGTCGGGCCGAAAATAACGATTGAAACAGTCGATAGTAAAAAGTAGTCAATTATTAAAAAGTCGATAGTCGTTTTCATTCGATAGTTCCCAACGCTAAATATAACGCTTAAGCTAACTTAATGTATGAATATATAATATAATAATATAGGATACCATACAAACAATTAAGTGATACTAAAACTCCAACCAGCGCCAGGTTTGAAACAAAAGTGGCTGCCGCAGTCGTTGTTGGATTCAACCTTTCGATCGCTTGTGAACGGCAACGCCGCAAAATCAAGCGTAAACTGTGGAAACTCGCCGAATGCTGACTATGATCATGCAAAATCAGCTGCTACTGTCGCTTACGGCTAATGAATGTCTGTTTCGTTTTCCAGTGATGAAATTCCAAATCTCGGGGGTAAAAACCGTCGATTTGGGGGACGATCGGGCGCAGAGCTACCTGGGCGGTTTGGAATACGCCATGTCGACCCTCCACGCCCAGCTGGTGTTCGTGGTACTCACCAGTAATTCCCACGATAAATACACCGCGGTGAAGAAGAAATGCTACGTGGATAGGGCGATGCCGTGCCAGGTGGCCGTAGCGAAGACCGTTCAGAAGAGTAGGTGCTCATGGAATTCGTGATATCGGCGCTCAGTCTCGTTTGATTTCAGATAATCGGTCGGTAGCTATGAAGATCGCCATACAGATGAACTGTAAGCTTGGCGGGTCGCCGTGGGGTTCTACCATGCCTAGATTTACGATGGTCGTAGGGTAAGTGACGTAACGTTGTTTCAAACGATGACGGTACTCAAATGAGTACCCATATTTTCAAAACTCCCATGGGTACGAATTAAAACCCGCTGTTTTAACATAAGATGGCTCCAGGGAAACCTGGCCATGATATGTCAAGGGAAGACTGTAATATGACGTGATGTTTTTTAGGATCGAATTTTTCCACTATTTGTTTTCTCTGCAATTCTGTTAGCGACTCATCTACTACTTATTTTAGACGACTTTCTGTAATATTGCCGTATATTTAAACAACGGCGCACTACAACGGTATAATTATTATAGCCTCTTTTATCTTTTTATATGTATCGGAACAATACAGGCTATTTACCAAACTTGCGGTATTTGTTCCTTTTCCCATACTCCATACTAATTCTTTTGCGCCTCCTTTCAGTTACGACGTCTGCCGTGATACTGCCAACAAAGGGAAGAGTTTCGCCGGAATGGTGGCCTCCATTGATGTAGGATGCTCACAGTATTTCAGCATGGCAGTGGAGCACGCGCAAGAGCAAGAGCTCAGCAGTAACATAGCCGCCTTTGTCACGTTGGCCTGCGAACACTTCCAGTCGCGGAATGGTGTATATCCAGGTAAGGACGCGGTGTCCGGTACCACCGACGATTTTCATCTTATATCGTTTCAGAACGCATAGTGGTATACAGAGATGGTGTGGGCGACGGTCAGATAAAATACGTGAAGGAACACGAGGTGGAATTGCTGAAGGAGAAGCTGAAGAGCGATCTGTTCAAGGACCGACCCCTGAAGCTGGCCTTCATCATAGTATCGAAGCGTATTAACACCAAAATTTTTAGGGCCCAAGCGGACGGGCTGAGCAGCAATCCACCGGCGGGTACGGTCGTCGACGACGTCATCACGTTGCCGGAACGGTACGACTTCTTCCTGGTGTCCCAGTGTGTCAATCAGGGAACCGTAGCGCCTACCAGTTACAACATCATCGAGGATACATTGGGCATAGACGCCAACAGGATCCAGAGGTTCACCTTCAAGCTCACGCACATGTACTTCAATTGGTCCGGTACCATCCGCGTGCCGGCTCCCTGTCAGTACGCCCACAAACTTGCTTTCATGACGGCCCAATATCTGCACAGGTGAGTTTTTGTGTCGATTAAATCTTTGTGTCTTGCCGCCGCATTCACTATTTTATTTAATAGTATTGTGACTTCTCTTAAAAGTATAGTCTATTCAAAGTTTTTTGTCATGGATATTTGTGACGTCGAAACATTGCAACGTTGCCGCATCAACTCTGTGTTTTAATTCAATTTAGCTTTGACATACAAGAAAATTCTAATCTAAATAAAATAATTGAACAAAAATGTTACGAATACAATTTATTTTAACATTATAGTACATAACATAATACATATACTATTGAAAGACTTAAAACTATAATTAAGAACATTGGTATAATAGTTTGTAGGTTAGATTTGTTTTGTTTACATTGAACTCCTTCCACGCCACCCATGAGGCAGAATTTCTAGGCGCGTTTTTTTTTATGTAGTGGTATCCCCTGGTAGAGGCCTAATCATCTACCTAATTAACAATTATATATCTCAGAAGCGAGTTCATTCTAGAGCATATTTACCTTTTTACGTTTAGTTCTTCCTTCGATGGTGTGTTTACTTGTTAAGTCATCTTGGCATCACTGTATATTTTATTTCTTCTGCTACTATCTGTGTACACCATTCTTCATAAACTTAGTCACTGAATTCCGTCTAATGCATTTACCATATCTACAAAACCAGTTGTATTCAATCTCTACTCATACATTCTAACTTATTGCACATGTTTAATTTTGAACAATTACAATCATATCTGTGCACACAAATCTTTCACGCCCTACAATACCATTTTCTACAGTTATATTCAATTAATTATGTGCATACCTTTAGTTGATTACACTCTCATCACTCTGTCTCAGGAATTTCTGGCACTGCACATTCCAGCATTATCACATATCCTGAATGTTTCCTTCAGTCACTTTCACTTTCCGACGCAATCACTAAACTGTTAATTTCTAATCTGTCTAAAACATGTTCACGATTCCACCATTTATCAATTACTTCCTCTGTATGTCTTACCAAGTTCATCCAAACTGAAGGTGTTATAGTTGACAATGCTTCCTTCCACATATCCAAACAGTTTTTGTTGGATTATCCTTCTTGACCAGCAATATATCTGCAATTAATTATTAATAAATATAATACGCGACATCGGTAATTCATAAGACCATTTTCCAATTTTGGCCCAAGTTAGAAGCAGAGCCAAAATTGTAAAATTTCGATAGTCCATATCTCGGAAACTATAAGAGATAATGCAATTTGGTAATCGACAACGTACTTACCATGCCGAATTAGCAATATATCTGCAATTAACTATTAATAAGTATATATAACCAACAAAACCTAATCGAATACTATTGAAACTTTTACCTTTTTCCATCAATATTTGTTGTCTTTACACTTTTTTTGTTACTGTCTTGCCAAGAGTGCCACAATGAACCATTTTGAAATATTCAAGTTTCTTATATTATTTTAATTTTAAGGTAATATCTGGAAGTTCCATTAAACCTATCCGAGGGTTATCTTTACACCGTTTAAAATCTATACCCTGTAAGAGTGTATACCTCAAAAAGCTACATGTCCCTAATTCTTTTATGTATACTTTCCAGAGAGACAATTTTCTCTAACGTATTATTCTTCATTTTGTAAGCGATGTTATTCACACTACCCACAGTAATATTTAGCACGCCGGCACACTGCTAAAACACATATTCATTAAAATTGTAGGGGCTTATATTATTTAATATCATCAATAATTACCTCTCTAACGAAATTTACCGGCAAAGAGGGCCTCCGTTACCCCGTTTCTTTTCGAAATAATCTATTAAAGCCGCAATCAATTTGTGACCCTGAATATCTGAAGTAATATGATATATTACGGAGCGACTTAAAATTTATCAAAATAAAGGGCTAAAACCTGTAATAATAGGTTTATAACCTGTAATAATTATATGTAATGTTTTGAGTAATTTAGCGTACATCTGACAACCGAACGGTGACCACCTGTCAGACATATGCAAAATTCTAGAAAACAATTATGATACGAGGTTTTAACTCTTATCTATAAATTATTGTGGCTGTATAATTAACTGTAGTTTTTAGATATATTATAATGTTAAAATAAATTATATTTGGTAACATTTTTGTTCAATTATTTTATTTAGATTAGATTTTTTTTATGTCAGTGCCAAACTGAATTATAACTTAAGAGTTGTTAAGAGGTTTTAACCCTTACCTATAAATTATTGTTGCTTTATTTTTGTTCAATTATTCTATGTAGAATAGAATATTCTTGTATGTCAAAGTCAAACTGAACTAAAACTCAGAGTTGATGTGGTAACATTGCGATGTTTCGACAACACAAATATACATGGCGCTTTACTAAAAAAGCTTTGAATAGACATTATATTAAGTTGCTTTTGTTCAAAATAACCGATTATAGATCTAGTCTTTTTCTGACTATCTAATGGTAATCATAATATGTAAATTATCATAAATATTTTGTATTGTACTGCATTGCCCATCAGAAAGTCATAAGGAAACCAAGGCTCATTATCCCTGAGATATTTGGAATATTGACATTATTTTAAAAAATTACAGTTCCAAAAAAAAAGTTAATTTAATTTAATCTACTGTTGTTGTTTAGGAAGAGTGGAGGAAGGTTAACGGAAATGATCACCGAAAGGGGTCACCATGTTTATAATATTGTATTTGCCATATTATTTGATAATTTCGCATTCACCATATTATTTATAATTTAGCATTCGTCATATTATTAAATAGTTGATGAAATCGTTTTTTTTTCTTTAATAGACCTGCCATAGCCGGATTGAACGAGACCCTATATTTCATGTGATGGATCTATGCATGTGAACAAAGTTGTTTCTTTTAGGAGAAGAATTTTTTGTTTTGTTTTTAAGAGATCTCAGGTTTTGTTTTTATTCACACATACCTAAACGATGTAGTTCATAAAGGCACTTTGGAAGTTCGTCCACCGTACCTGATTTAAAGTTATATGTTAGTTAATATAGGATTACATTTTAGAATTAAGACATGAATGTACATTCTTTTTTAATATCATAAGAGTTTTGACATTATTTTCATAATAATAAAAACTATATAACAATAAACAACAAAAATATTTGTTTTATTCGAACTTCCAGTCCAGGATCTTCAGGTAGGCGGCCTCGGCCCTCTCGTTTACTTGCCAAGCCTCCAGGTGCATCTAAAACTATAAGAAAAAACGCTACGCTCTATAGCTATAGGGTTATAGTGAGTACAGACATGAAGGAAGCGAATGGTTCTGTCTCTGGGCGTATATTGTAATCGGCAAACGTATTCTCCGTAGCGGTATTTTCTCGTGATCGAAATTAACTCGAAAATTCGGGTCCACCAAATTTATTTAAAGGTTTGGTTCGGAGGCGCGTATACTTTTCACAATAGCATAAGAAAGAAATTATGATTGGTTATGGTAAGATAGAAAATACGAATAATATTGAAATCTAACTCATTTGAAGATTATGGTAATAAGACATAACACTCTTATGTTTATACAACTTTAGTATTCTACTTATCGATTCCTAAAGATATTTCAAACATTTACAATTCTGTAATGACTAAAAAATAATCTAAATCATCAGAAGATATATTCAGCCGAAAATAAAATACCGTATATGTTGAAATTTCACTATGAGGTAGACATTATAAAAATATAAATTAAAAATATTACCTTTATTACTTTATACCTTTACTTTATTACTTTACAAAAGTCCTTTTGAAATTCATTTATAGTATTTCTGGTCAAAAACATAAGTGAAAAATGAAGTTCGTTAAATAAACAAAGTATGTATTTTATTTTTTTATCCTCTGAGTATGTTGCATTGTTGCTTTAGGCGAGTTAGATGGTATGGCCTGTTTTGGTGACTGTAAGTTCCTTTTTTCTCCCAGTGCTGGATACATTTTTTTTGCAACACTTTATGGACTAGGCATCCCCTATAATTTGCAGGATGGTCACCGTCAGAGTTAACACATTTTACTTTGTCGTCACGTGTTTTGCGTGTGCAATTATTGGTCGCATGCTCTCCTGCGCATTTCACGCATCTACACAACTTGCAACAATATGTTTTAATTTCCCATATGCTTGACATCTGGCGCATTGTGGGTTGATTCTTTTTGTGTTTGGTGGCTCACATTTAATGACATTGTGGTCCAAATCATCAATCTCCTAAACATGTTTATTATTTCCTTTTGGCTTCAAATCAATATAAAATATTGGTAGTTGCACGACCGGTCACAAATCTATTGTAGGCAAATTTAGATTATTTGCGATGATACATTTTAGTTCAATTGATTCAATTGTGTTATTTTTGTGCTTGGTTGCACAGGACCATTTTTTTACTATCAAATATAATAAATAATCCAATTTAAATCGAAGCGCCCTAAAATTTTAAATGTTGGAATGCGGAAAAATAGAGAAAACGAGACTAAAACAATAAATACAAATCTTACTACTATGCAAAACTATATTTTATTGAATATTGCAGTTATTCAATATACAGCTGGCGGCAAATGTATAAATCCGCCACTATACCACCATTTATATATATATATATATATATATATATATATATATATATATATATATATATATATATATATATATATATATATATATATGTATATATATATATTTATATATAATATAATAATACTAATTTAACATATCGGCAACATTGCAGATGCCCCTCGAATGACAGTGTTTCAATGGTGTAAACAGCCGCTAGTATTCTTTTGTTTATAACCATACTTTTCACGATGGCATACCATAATAAAATGTCTTGTGAAACATTTTTCGACGGGACGTGTAGTTTTCTTTTCCTAAAAAACAATGTTTATTGCTAAAATAATATGTACCGTCTAAGAGTTTTTAAAAGAGTATGAAATTATTGTAAGTATGGCTGGTAGCATAATAAACAGTTATGATAAGGAAGAAAATACGAATAATATTGAAATTCACCACGTTTGAAGTTTATGGTAAGAATATAACATAAAACTCTTATGTTTATACGGCTTTAGTATTCTATTTATAGATTCGTGAAGAGATTTCAAACATATACATTTCTGTAACAATTACAAAATGATCCAAATTCACCAGAGGATATACAGTCCCAAGAGAAAATAATGTATATGTGTAAATTTCCCGATGAGGTAGACATAATGAAACCTTAAATTTAGAATATTACTTTTATGTTGTGGCACAAAATGTATAAATGTCAATCAGGCAATTCATCCGTCAATGATATGGACAAAAATTATATAAACTAGTATGAATTTATATTTACTGCATGATGTATTTTGTATATATTTTATTGCTATTTTGTAGATAATTGTTTACTGGGTTTAAATTATTTCAGACACTATTGCTATGTAGTATGAAAAAATAAAAGCTATCAAGTGCAAGATGATTTGGATGGAAGAGTTACAGTCCTTATAAGAGGATATTATGCTAGAATCCTTTCAAATCATAAAGTAAAAAATAAACTTCATAACAAGCACATTTGAGACATACCTTGGAGAAAATGAAGGATTAACACCTTGAAACCAGTGATATATTTGCTGTCTAAAGAATAACATAGGCAAGTGACTCTTTTCTCTAAAACTGTTGTGTTTAATAATTTTTATTTTATATTTTAGGTCGAAGATATGGCTCTTTTTATAAAAAAGCTAAGAAGCGATTGTTAAGTATAGTGCGTTTAATGGGTGGTTATTTTTACATGTTGATCTGTTCGTCACATTTTAAAATGTTTGCATTGCTTACAATATTTTAATTAATATTGCAAACTTAATATTTTCATGTTGTTAATAATTATTTTATATGGGGCTATTATTAAACATCTTTTCTCGTACTACTTGTGTAATACTTTTTCCATATTATTGTAACAAATTTCAAAGTTAAATATTCCAGATTCCTGCAAGTTATATATAAATATTTTAATTTTTCGTATTTTTATGGGGTTTTTATATAATTATATGTTTTATTATTATTAATCATTAATAGATATAAAACACGTAGTTATCATTCAAAATCATCTTTATAGTAATCATTAAATTAAAAGGAAAAACAGGGTTACTTTCTCGAAATCAAAACATGTCATTCATAATCGCCAATATTTTCCACGTTCACTCAAATTTGTTAACTAAATCCGTTCGTCCTGTTTGTTCTGTATCTTGCATTCTGTTTGTCGCCAAGCGCCGAAAGTTATTGTGGCGAACACTGGAACTAAGCAAAGAGAATTCAGTTCTGCTCGTGCGCATTTTCAATTTTCACAGGAAATTCGCCACGAATGCTCAAGTCTGTACCCACCATTCTATATCCTAAAATTGTTCATTTGGTTCTAAATGTATTGTTTGATATTTTGAGATATTTAATTTAAATATCATCTGTGGTGGTACATATATCTGAGATACATTGGAAAATCTCGGGTTTATGACTTATAAGTTAAATTATAATCATATTATTATTATCAGAATGAAGGAATTACAATTGAAATATTTTAATTCATTCGAATCTATATATTATGTCCAGCGCTAATTGCTAACTTCATTAGAAAGAAAAGTAAGAAAACTTATTTACCGACTGAAACGCGAGGGAATTGTCATTCATTTTCCCTCGCTTCTGTATAAGGGCTGATTGTATTTTTGTATTATTCGCCTATTTATATTAATATTTGCTGAGATTTACATGATTAATGAGTTTAAAAACTTGTGAGGGTTTAGTTTTGTTTGTTTCTTTAACAGGTAAGCAGTTTTCTAATATTCTTGTCCGTTAAGCAGCTTTGTTCTTTCTTAAAATTGATTCGTTTCTATTTACGTTAAAATCAACGAAATTTGTATAGGTTTGTAATGGAAAATAGACCGGGGGGCAGGGCTCACGGCCGAGCCAGAGGCGAACATCAGCAGGGCCGAGGGAGCGGCCCCAGACCGGGTCTCTCGCAAGGCCCATCTCGTCAATGTGGCTCCAGAACTTTTGCACCGCAAGGAGCCTGGGGCACCCGAGGAGCTTCGCAACAACATCAAGCACCACAGGGCCAGTGGGGCCCCAAAGTCCAACAATCTCAGTCCCAGCCCCCGCCGCAAGCGTCAGGTCAACAGAGTCAGTGGGGCGCTCGCGGACCTCCAGATTCCCTTCCGCAGGTGAGACGTTGTTGATAACGTTATGAGTTATTGTGGGTGATATTATGCATAATTTGCAGCAATCTGCGGGACGTGATCCAAGAACTATATGCGTTGAAGAACAACAACAAGCCTTGACAGCTCAAGGTAAGATTGTCTCTGATTCATTTTGTAGATGAGTAGTATTAGACATTATTGATTTATAGTTCGACAGACTGGTGGTACAGATGACGAGAAACGTGGCGGAGGAGGGGGGGTTAAAGGAAGAACTAATCGGAAAGGAATCGTGGACACGAAGCCCAAACATTATGCGACCAAACAAGGTTAGGACCTCTAAACATGCTTAAGACACAACAGATGATGGTTGATGATTTTCTATTTTGTAGGCTCGGATGGAGAAAAGATCTTGCTCAAAGCGAACTTTTTTCCGCTGCTGAGCGCGACCAAGTGGGGACTGAATCAGTACCGTGTCGATTTTAAACCGGAACTGAACAATACAAAAACACGACAGGTCCTAGTTCGCAGAGCCTTCGTAAACAAACTTTCTTCAGGCATATTGTTTGATGGTGCTGCTCTCTACACCCCAACCAAACTCCAGCCGGATCCCATGGAACTGGCTGTTGCTGATGATAGTAAGTGCTAAATGACTACAGATTGTTTTTCATGCTTTTAAAAGCGAATATATTTATACATTTATTGAGCGTATCAATTTGATCGATGAGCTTTTCCCACTTTTCTGGTAATATCATGGTTTTGGCAATTTCTGGATTTTCTGAGCCTAAATCTAAACCAAATGATCTTCACAAGATCCTTTTAAAGTGAGATTTGCTCCGTTAGTATGAATAAATAGCAATCTTTCTAGTTTAGGTTATATAGTAGATATATAGTTGCGCCAACCGATTTTTCCGGAGCTACTAAAGATGTGTGTGATCTAGGATGCCTGCGATGGAATATTTTTTAATCCCATATTTCAATCGCGTCATTTGTTGATAGCAGAAAGTCAAATTAATGGTATAAAACATATTCATATGTGTCAATGGTTCAAAACATTTTCGTTGTGCACATTTGGTTGTCTGGATCTACACCGATATGTTTAAAAGTGGCCAGCTAGTAACTCAATGATTATGTAGCTAATTTAGCTACCAATTAGTCCCTTCGTTCTATAATTCAACATTATCCAACATCAGTAACTGCAAACCTTTAACTCGACTCTCATCTTGTTTTTTAATTTGGTATCAGTTTTATATATTTTCTTTCCTATGATGACAAATCTATTAACTTCCAGTCTTTTAGCTAGTTCTGTGCTCTTACAGGCTATAGATTTTTGGAGTACTATTAAAAAAAAATTAAAAGCATGATCGCTAGTCTTTACATGCTGATACCAACATTGGAAGGTCTTTGTTGTTTCTGTGTGATATATTTTTGAAAATACCGAGCAGGTCATGTTTCGTCAAAAGAACAAGCATTAATAAAGAGGAATAACGTCTGGTAAATACGCCGGTAATGCCGATTGTGTTAGCTGGGTTTATTTTCAAGTTTCCGTCGACTCATTGGCGAGTGATGTTTTGCAGATAACGTGAAATACTTGGTGTCCATTCGCTTGGTGGGAGAGGTGAACTGGGGCGATTGGCACTACCTGCATATCTTCAATCTCATTGTCAGGCGTTGCCTGGAGTCGTTCGATTTCAAGCTGCTGGGGAGAAATTATTTCGATCCTATGTACAAGGTGACTATACCGCAGTATAATCTGGAGCTCTGGCCCGGTTATATCACGTCGATGAGGCAGTTATATCACGTCGCTGGTGCTGAGATCTGACGGAGAAACAGAGAGAGAACTTCCAGCTGATAAAGTCCCTGAGCGAACACACCTGTATCGGATCAAGTGGTAAGTATAGTCTATTCAAAGTGTTTTTAGTAATGCGTCATTGATATTTGTGTAGTATTTTTAGTATTAGTATTTTTTTAAGGCCGGAATCAATTTGTAACCCTGAATATCTGAATTAATATGATATATTACGGAGCGACTTAAAATTTATCAAAATAAAGGGCTAAAACCTGTAATAATAGGTTTATAACCTGTAATAATTATAAGTAATGTTTTGAGTAATTTAGCGTACATCTGACAACCGGACGGTGACCCGCTGTCAGACATATGCAAAGTTCTTGAAAACAATTATGATACGAGGTTTTAACTCTTACCTATAAATTATTGTGGCTGTATAATTAACTGTAGTTTTTAGATATAGTATAATGTTAAAATAAATTATATTTGGTAACATTTTTGTTCAATTATTTTATTTAGATTAAATTTTAAAATTTTTTTATGTCAATGTTTCTTTTCGAAATAACCTATTAAAGCCGAAATCAATTTGTGACCCTAAGTATCTATTGTTTTCGACATTTTCAAACTAGGTAAAATATTACGGAGCGACTTAAAATCAAAATATTCAAAGAAACAAAATAATGTTTGCCGGTTTATATCCTGGAGTAAACTCTAGTAATTATAACTAATGTTTTCAACATTTTAACGTACATTTGACAACCGGGCGGCGACCAGTTCTCAGACGAATGCAAAATTCCTGAAAGCAATTAATGATAAAAGTGATAAGAGGTTTTAACTCTTACCTATAAATTATTGTTGCTTTATAATTAACTTTTTTTATGTATACTATAATATTAAAATAAATTATATTTGATAACGTTTTTGTTCAATTATTTTATTTAGAATAGAATATTCTGGTATGTCAACGTCAAACTGAACTAAAACTCAGAGTTGATGCGGCAACATTGCGATGTTTCGATAACACAAATATACATGGTGCTTTACTGAAAAAAACTTTGAATAGACAATATATTAAGTTGCTTTTGTTCAAAATAACCGATTATAGATGTAGTCTTTTTCTGACCATCTAATGGCAATCGCAATATGTAAATTATCATATATATTTTGTATTGTATTGCATTGCCCATCAGAAAGTCATAAGGAAACCAAGCCTCATTATCCCTGAGATATTTGGAATATTGACATTATTTAAAAAAATTACAGTTTCAAAAAAAGTTAATTTAATTTAATCTACTGTTGTTATTTAGGAAGAGTGGAGGAAGGTTAAGGGAAATGATCACCGAAAGGGGTCACCATGTTTATAATATTGTATTTGCCATATTATTTGATAATTTCGCATTTACCATATTATTTGTAATTTATCATTCGTCATATTATTAAATAGTTGATGAAATTGTTTTTTTTTCTTTAACAGACCTGCCATAGCCGGATTGAACGAGACCCTATATTTCATGTGATGGATCTATGCATGTGAACAAAGTTGTTTCTCTTAGGATAAGAATTTTTTGTTTTGTTTTTAAGAGATCTCAGGTTTTGTTTTTATTCACACATACCTAAACGATGTAGTTCATAAAGGCACTTTGGAAGTTCGTCCACCGTACCTGATTTAAAGTTAAATGTTAGTTAATATAGGATTACATTTTAGAATTAAGACATGAATGTACATTCTTTTTTAATATCCTAAAAGTTTTGACAATATTTTCATAATAATAAAAACTATATGACAATAAACAACAAAAATATTTGTTTTATTCGAACTTCCAGTCCAGGATCTTCAGGTAGGCGGCCTCGGCCCTCTCGTTTACTTGCCAAGCCTCCAGGTGCATCTAAAACTATAAGAAAAAACGCTACGCTGTATAGCTAGAGCGTTATAGTGAGTACAGACATGAATTTCGAAATTTTCGAAAACGAGACTAAAACAATAAATACAAATCTTACTACTATGCAAAACTATATTTTATTGAATATTGCAGTTATTCAATATACAGCTGGCGGCAAATGTATAAATCCGCCACTATACCACCATTTATATATATATATATATATATATATATATATATATATATATATATATATATATGTATATATTTATATATAATATAATAATACTAATTTAACATATCGGCAACATTGCAGATGGCCCTCGAATGACAGTGTTTCAATGGTGTAAACAGCCGCTAGTATTCTTTTGTTTATAACCATACTTTTCACGATGGCATACCATAATAAAATGTCTTGTGAAACATTTTTCGACGGTACGTGTAGTTTTCTTTTCCTAAAAAACAATGTTTATTGCTAAAATGATATGTACTGTCTAAGAGTTTTTAAAAGAGTATGAAATTATTGTAAGTATGGCTGGTAGCATAATAAACAGTTATGATAAGGAAGAAAATACGAATAATATTGAAATTCACCACGTTTGAAGTTTATGGTAAGAATATAACATAAAACTCTTATGTTTATACGGCTTTAGTATTCTATTTATAGATTCGTGAAGAGATTTTAAACATATACATTTCTGTAACAATTACAAAATGATCCAAATTCACCAGAGGATATACAGTCCCAAGAGAAAATAATATATATGTGTAAATTTCCCGATGAGGTAGACATAATGAAACCTTAAATTTAGAATATTACTTTTATGTTGTGGCACAAAATGTATAAATGTCAATCAGGCAATTCATCCGTCAATGATATGGACAAAAATTATATAAACTAGTATGAATTTATATTTACTGCATGATGTATTTTGTATATATTTTATTGCTATTTTGTAGATAATTGTTTACTGGGTTTAAATTATTTCAGACACTATTGCTATGTAGTATGAAAAAATAAAAGCTATCAAGTGCAAGATGATTTGGATGGAAGAGTCACAGTCCTTATAAGAGGATATTATGCTAGAATCCTTTCAAATCATAAAGTAAAAAATAAACTTCATAACAAGCACATTTGAGACATACCTTGGAGAAAATGAAGGATTAACACCTTGAAACCAGTGATTTATTTGCTGTCTAAAGAATAACATAGGCAAGTGACTCTTTTCTCTAAAACTGTTGTGTTTAATAATTTTTATTTTATATTTTAGGTCGAAGATATGGCTCTTTTTATAAAAAAGCTAAGAAGCGATTGTTAAGTATAGTGCGTTTAATGGGTGGTTATTTTTACATGTTGATCTGTTCGTCACATTTTAAAATGTTTGCATTGCTTACAATATTTTAATTAATATTGCAAACTTAATATTTTCATGTTGTTAATAATTATTTTATATGGGGCTATTATTAAACATCTTTTCTCGTACTAGTTGTGTAATACTTTTTCCATATTATTGTAACAAATTTCAAAGTTAAATATTCCAGATTCCTGCAAGTTATATATAAATATTTTAATTTTTCGTATTTTTATGGGGTTTTTATATAATTATATGTTTTATTATTATTAATCATTAATAGATATAAAACACGTAGTTATCATTCAAAATCATCTTTATAGTAATCATTAAATTAAAAGGAAAAACTGGGTTACCTTCTCGAAATCAAAACATGCCATTCATAATCGCCAATATTTTCCAATTTCACTCAAATTTGTTAACTAAATCCGTTCGTCCTGTTTGTTCTGTATCCTGCGTTCTGTTCGTCGCCAAGCGCCGAAAGTTATTGTGGCGAACACTGGAACTAAGCAAAGAGAATTCAGTTCTGCTCGTGCGCATTTTCAATTTTCACAGGAAATTCGCCCCGAATGCTCAAGTCTGTACCCACCATTCTATATCCTAAAATTGTTCATTTGGTTCTAAATGTATTGTTTGATATTTTGAGATATTTAATTTAAATATCATCTGTGGTGGTGTATATATCTGAGATACATTGGAAAATCGGGTTTATAACTTATAAACTAAATTATAATCATATTATTATTATCAGAATGAAGGAATTACAATTGAAATATTTTAATTTATTCGAATCTATATATTATGTCCAGCGCTAATTGCTAACTTCATTAGAAAGAAAAGTAAGAAAACTTATTTACCGACTGAAACGCGAGGGAATTGTCATTCATTTTCCCTCGCTTCCGTATAAGGGCTGATTGTATTTTTGTATTATTCGCCTATTTATATTAATATTTGCTGAGATTTACATGATTAATGAGTTTAAAAACTTGTGAGGGTTTAGTTTTGTTTGTTTCTTTAACAGGTAAGCAGTTTTCTAATATTTTTGTCCGTTAAGCAGCTTTGTTCTTTCTTAAAATTTATTCGTTTCTATTTACGCGTTAAAATCAACGAAATTTGTATAGGTTTGTAATGGAAAACAGACCGAGGGGCAGGGCTCACGGCCGAGCCAGAGGCGAACATCAGCAGGGCCGAGGCAGCGGCCCCAGACCGGGTCCCTCGCAAGGCTCATCTCGTCAAGGTGGCTCCAGAACTTTTGCACCGCAAGGAGCCTGGGGCACCCGAGGAGCTTCGCAACAACATCAAGCACCACAGGGCCAGTGGGGCCCCAAAGTCCAACAATCTCAGTCCCAGCCCCCGCCGCAAGCGTCAGGTCAACAGAGTCAGTGGGGCGCTCGCGGACCTCCAGATTCCCTTCCGCAGGTGAGACGTTGTTGATAACGTTATGAGTTATTGTGGGTGATATTATGCATAATTTGCAGCAATCTGCGGGACGTGGTCCAGGAACTATATGCGTTGAAGAACAACAACAAACCTTGGCAGCTCAAGGTAAGATTGTCTCTGATTCATTTTGTAGATGAGTAGTATTAGACATTATTGATTTATAGTTCGACAGACTGGTGGTACAGATGACGAGAAACGTGGCGGAGGAGGGGGGGTTAAAGGAAGAACTAATCGGAAAGGAATCGTGGACACGAAGCCCAAACATTATGCGACCAAACAAGGTTAGGACCTCTAAACATGCTTAAGACACAACAGATGATGGTTGATGATTTTCTATTTTGTAGGCTCGGATGGAGAAAAGATCTTGCTCAAAGCGAACTTTTTTCCGCTGCTGAGCGCGACCAAGTGGGGACTGAATCAGTACCGTGTCGATTTTAAACCGGAACTGGACAATACAAAAACACGACGGGCCCTAGTTCGCAGAGCCTTCGTAAACAAACTTTCTTCAGGCATATTGTTTGATGGTGCTGCTCTCTACACCCCAACCAAGCTCCAGCCAGATCCCTTGGAATTGGCTGTTGCTGATGATGGTAAGTGCTAAAGGACTACAGATTGTTTTTCATGATTTTAAAAGCGAATATATTTATACATTTATTGAGCGTATCAATTTGATCGATGAGCTTTTCCCACTTTTCTGGTAATATCATGATTTTGGCAATTTCTGGATTTTCTGAGCGAAAATCTAAACCAAATGATCTTCACAAGATCCTTTTAAAGTGAGATTTGCTCCGTTAGTATGAATAAATAACAATCTTTCTAGTTTAGGTTATATAGTAAACATATGGTTGCGCCAACCGATTTTTCCGGAGCTACTAAAGATGTGTGTGATCTAGGATGTCTGTGATGGAATATTTTTTAATCCCATATTTCAATCGCGTCATTTGTTGATAGCAGAAAGTCAAATTAATGGTATAAAACATATGAATATGTGTCAATGGTTCAAAACCTTTTCGTTGTGCACATTTGGTTGACTGGATCTACACCGATATGTTTAAAAATGGCCAGCTAGTAACTCAATGATTCTGTAGCTAATTTAGCTACCAATTAGTCCCTTCGTCCTATAATTCAACATTATCCAATATCAATAACTGCAAACCTTCAACTCGACTCTCCTCTTGTTTTTTAATTTGGTATCAGTTTTATATATTTCCTCTCCCACGATGAGAAATCTATTCACTTCCAGTCTTTTAGCTAGTTCTGTGCTCTTACAGGCTATAGATTTTTGGAGTAGTATTAAAAAAAAATTAAAAGCATGATCGCTAGTCTTTACATGCTGATACCAACATTGGAAGGTCTTTGTTATTTCTGTATGATATATTTTTGAAAATACCGAGCAGGTCATGTTTCGTCAAAAGAAGCATTAATCAAGAGGGATAACGTCTGGTAAATACGCCAGGTCATGCCGATTGTGTTAGCCGGGTTTATTTTCAAGTTTCCGTCGACTCATTGGCGAGTGATGTTTTGCAGATAACGTGAAATACTTGGTGTCCATTCGCTTGGTGGGAGAGGTGAACTGGGGCGACTGGCACTACCTGCAGATCTTCAATCTCATCGTCAGGCGTTGCCTGGAGTCGCTCGAGTTCAAGCTGCTGGGGAGAAATTATTTCGATCCTATGTACAAGGTGACTATACCGCAGTATAATCTGGAGCTGTGGCCCGGTTATATCACGTCGATGAGGCAGCATGAAAAACAGATCATGTTGAACATCGATCTAAACTTTAAGGTGCGTTCTAGGATATTTCGGCCAAGACTGAAGCTTATCACGTTCGTATATTTGCAGGTCCTCCGTACCGACAACGTCTATGACCTTCTATTGGAGTGTCAGAACGATCGTAACGCCAGGAAAGAGTTCCAGCAACGGGTGATGGGCTGCATCGTCATGACCTACTACAACAACAAGACCTACCGGATAGACGACGTCGATTACGATCAGAACCCAGATAGCAAATTCAAGAAACGCGATGGTAAGATTATCGGCGCGATTCGGGGACTCGTCGTGTGATTATGCCGTGCCCGTTGTTTGTAGGAACCGAAATTAGTTACCGCCAATATTTCGAAGAGAGATACCGCGTCCGCATAACCCGCAATAATCAGCCAATGCTCATTTCCCGGTCCAAACCGCGAGAAATCCGAGCCGGAATGCCAGAGATCGTCATGCTGGTGCCCCAGCTATGCACGATGACGGGTCTGACGGAGAAACAGAGAGAGAACTTCCAGCTGATGAAGTCCCTGAGCGAACACACCCGTATCGGATCAAGTGGTAAGTATAGTCTATTCAAAGTGTTTTTAGTAATGCGTCATAGATATTTGTGACATCGAAAATAAATGAAATAATTGAACAAAAATGTCATTAAATATAATTTATTTTAACATTCAATACATATATTATCGAAGGACTTAAAACTACAATTTGGAACACAGGTATAAGTTTGTACGTTAGATTTGTTTTGCTTCCATTAAACTCTTTTCCACAACACCCACCCAATTAACAATTGTATACATTAGAGACGTATTTTACTTTCATTCGAGAGCATATTTACCTTTTTTAGAAGTCATCTTGGTATCACTGTATATTTTATTTCTTCTGCTACCATCTATGTACACCATTCTTCATAAAATTAATCACTGAATTATGTCTAATACATCTACCATATCTACAAAGCAGTATTTATTCTCTCCTTATACGTTATAACCTAATGCCCATATTTAATTTTGAACAATTACAATCATATCTGTGCATACAAACCTTTCACGCCCTACAATACCATTTTCTACAGTTATATTCAGTTAATATATAATTAATTACCATGCATACTTTTAGCTTTTTCCACTCCCATCACACTGTCTCAGGAATTTCCAACATTGCACAGCATTACCTCATATCCTTAAAGTTTCCTTCAGTCAATTTCACTTTCCGACTCACTGTCCAATCCAATTACCAAACTGTTAATTTCTAATCAGAATTTATCAATTTCTTCCTATGTATGTCTTATCGAGTTCATCCAAATCGAAAGTGCTATGGTTGACTATGCTTTCTTCCACATACCTAAACAGTTTTTGATGGAATATCCTTCTCCACTAGCAATATATCTGCAATTAATTGTTAATAAATATAATGACTAACTAAACCTAATCGAATACTATTGCAACTTTTACCTTTTTCCTTTTTCCATCAATTTTTGTTGTCTCTACACTTTTTTGTTACTTTCTTGCCAAGAGTGCCACAATGAACCTTTATGAAATATTCAATATAAGTTTCATCAAGATAAACACAAATTCAAATAGTTTAAAAAATTGAATTATTTTTACAACTGGCAGTGGATCTTCACAGCATTTAAACCATATGCCCTTGTAAGAGTGTATGAAAGGATGTCTTACATCCCTCAAAAAGCTGCATGTCCTTTATGTATATCTGAGAAGTGAAGATTGGAACTTTGTAAAATGGTAGAAACTAATGGGATTATTTATGGTTTATTCGAGTGATTGACCTTTTTCATAGTTGACGACATAGCTATTCGAGGGAGCCCGGAGAAAGAGACCGTCGAACTTTGCACATTAATATTTGGGTCTGAACCCGTGTTGTTCGTCTGATATGATATGGTTCTGCTCTGCAAAAAGCTGAGAGCTTTTTCAGTTGGAATACTGATATTTCATCGTATCCAGGTGCCTTTTTGGGCTTCAGTTTGCTGATGATTTTTTGTAGCATTTTTGGTGAGACTAGATGGTTTTGGAGAGAGTTTGGAGGCATTATTTTCACTAGATTATTGGCCTCTCTGATGACGTTTTTGTTTCGAGTGGCGCCACTTCCTTTTTTAAAAGGTAGGCATCCCATTAGTTTTTCGAAGGATTCGGCAAGGAGACTACGAAATTTCCTGACCATGCAGATTTCAGGGGGGTGAATGTCTTTTTTGACTTTTCGAGATTCTCCAGATGTCTGCGGGCGCTGCTGGGTTTCCAGTCTCAGCTGCATAAAGATGAGGAAAATAGAATTACTAGCTCTCTAGATTCGCCATTTCAAGTGGATTTAGCGCACGAGAAATTAAGGGTCAATAAAGTTGCCATAAAGCCAATGAAACAAAATCAACGCATATAACGTTTACCCTGCGTGGAAGAACATGTCCACCAGTGAATATCAATCATCGTCAACTCCCCCAAGCAGAGCATGTTAAATATCTTGGTATGCACTTAGATCGACGCCTAACCTGGAAGAAGCATATACTCTCTAAACGGAAACAACTGGGACTAAAATTATATCAAATGTATTGGCTCATCGGGCGCAAATCCAAATTATCATTAGATAACAAGGTATTGCTGTGTGAGTCTATACTCAAGTCCATTTGGACATATGGAATCCAACTATGGGGTACCGCTAGCAATTCTAATATACCCATCATTCAACGGTTCCAAAATAAGGTGTTGCGTGTCATTGTTGATGCTCCGTACTATATTTCAAATAAAATGATACAACGCGATATTCCTCTAGAACCTATAACGAGTGTAATTCAACGTGTTTGTGTGAAGTACTTCGAAGGAGTGTCAGTGCATCCCAATGTACTCGCTAATCAGCTAAATATGCGACGTGATAGTGAAGTGCGTAGACTAAAACGTTTAACACCACCTGATCGGATTACTAGACATATGTAGACTTTAGAATAAGACTAATTAATTAAGATAATATTTTATACAGAAGATTGCTTAATGAAGTGATTTTCTACATGCCATGTATATATAATATAGACATAAGAAATACTTATTGCCAATAGGGCAGATTGTGGACTCACGAGGAGTAATAAAAAAATATATTGAGACATTTTTTCGGTAAAGTCCAACTTAACCCAATCCAAAATGGTTGTCGGCTCCGCATCGAGTTGCAATATTGCGTTCTAGGGATGCAGAAAATATATCGATATTTTCTGAAAAAAATATCCATATTTTTGGTCGATCTATCGATATTTTTTGATATTTGTTCGAAATAGATTAAATATCGTTATATTAGTAATATATTAACTATATTATTACAATTGTAAAGGTTTAGTGAATTTTGGTAGTTAATTTTAAAGTTCCGCCAAACATTTTTATTATTTAAAAGAAATATATATTTCTTTACTCTAATATTTAACTGTTTTTGCTTTTTCTTAGAAATATCGATATTTTTTTCGGTGGCTAACACCCCCAATAGCGTTCTCATTCTCTATCTGCTCCACTCTAGCCCGGATGAACAAACTGCGCGAGTTCAGCGCGAAGCTGCAAAAATGCCCGAAGGCTATTGAAGAACTCAAGAAATGGGACCTGAAGCTGGCCCAGGACCTGGTCCAGTTCACAGGACGCGTGTTACCGCAGGAAACCCTCGCTGGCGGCTCGGGTTCGCTCATGCCCGGACCTCGTGCCGATTGGACCGGCAACCTGAAGACTGCCACCATGTTCGCGCCTGCCAAGTTGGACGCGCTGGTGGTGGTGTGTCCGGTACGGCTCAAGAAAGCCACCGGCGAGTTTGTCGCCAGCATACAACAGGTCGCCCGAGGTGAGTAATTTATCACCCCATACCATGTTGATTTGAGTGTTCAACTTTGCCAGTTCTCGCAAGTCATATGTAAATTCGAAGAATGTAGTATAAATAAAATAAACTATCTCGAATTTTTTAAAGTAGGGTAGGTACCCAGAAACTAAGATTGTGGCGTATATCAGACACATCCTGTATTTTTGACCTTGTTTACCCATGCTTCAACACTTGTAGCATCGCTTTTATATTTTGTACCTGTGATATTCAATTGATTTGCTTGCTGAATATTATATAAATCTTTATGAGTCAATAAGTCCAATCTTTTCAAATTGCCACTGGTCAGGTTTATTAGCTCGGGTTTCATACAATATGATATCTATTGCAATTTTAGCAGGGAGACTTGGCTTTGGCTTTGGTTAAAATCATACTTTTATCTTATTTTATTAACGCTCACCTCCCACCTTTGGATACAGTCTTATGAATTCCAGATCGATTAAGCTAAAATTTATAAATGCTAATATTTTTATGATTTTAGTTTGCTTTATGATCAACGAGCTGGGATTTTGATGGGATATACTCACGTAAAGAACATTGAGTCATATTTATGTGAACTTTTATATTCGTATGGTCAATTATATATATAGTGGGTGAAAGTTTTTTAACACTATTTACAGGTCATTGGTTTATATATTAATATCTACTATTTATGATTAAAATATGAAGTGTACAAAAGTAAATAAATTATAAACAACAAGATTCTTAACCTTACAAAACAATATAACAAGCCTAGGAACTATCGACTGAAAACAGACGATAGTCGTAAAACAGAAAAAAAAAGTCGATAGTCAAAAAACTAGCGACTAAAATTAGTAATTACTATTCAAAAATTCAAATGCACGGTTCGACATTTTTTTTCTAATTCGTGATGTCGACGAAGATGTACTGTGATTATATTTTCTAACGGTAGTATAAGCGAGTCGGAGATGTAAATATTCCCTTACGTAATACCTTTAAAAAAGACGAGAAGGAAAAAAATAATTACTGAATACTATTAACATGCAATTTAATATTTCATTTTAAACGAAATAGAATTACTTTTATATTGGAATGTTCTGTGGATATGTAAAAACGAATTGAATTTTTCTATAGAATGGTATAAGACCCCACACATGTTTTATCGTATTTTAATATGTTAGTTTAAAAAATGATCCCACAATAACTACTAGAGCTTTTTTAAATAAAGTAAATACTTTATTATTGAACGAAAGTATTGTTTAACAAAAATCGAGGGAGTAATCGAAATATTACCTATTAGTGCCGTAAAAAGTCAAAAATATTTTACTATTTATCATTCACAATTTTAATCTTTTTGCCCTATTACATTAACAATCTTGAAAAATATCGTTCCAAAATGCTGCTATATTAATATACAACATATTGTTATTTACAAGCAAATTACCACAAAATTATAAAACTATATATATTACATATAAATCTATGGAAGCATAAACTGGGTAAATTTTTGTCAAGGTCGCGGCTACTACGACAGAGCCAGAAGAATCAGTCGAATGAAATTAGTAGAACCAAAAATAGTAACTAAAAGTACCCGACAAAAAAGTCGATAGTAAATAATGACAAAATCAGTCGGGCCGAAAATAACGATTGAAACAGTCGATAGTAAAAAGTAGTCAATTATTAAAAAGTCGATAGTCGTTTTCATTCGATAGTTCCCAACGCTAAATATAACGCTTAAGCTAACTTAATGTATGAATATATAATATAATAATATAGGATACCATACAAACAATTAAGTGATACTAAAACTCCAACCAGCGCCAGGTTTGAAACAAAAGTGGCTGCCGCAGTCGTTGTTGGATTCAACCTTTCGATCGCTTGTGAACGGCAACGCCGCAAAATCAAGCGTAAACTGTGGAAACTCGCCGAATGCTGACTATGATCATGCAAAATCAGCTGCTACTGTCGCTTACGGCTAATGAATGTCTGTTTCGTTTTCCAGTGATGAAATTCCAAATCTCGGGGGTAAAAACCGTCGATTTGGGGGACGATCGGGCGCAGAGCTACCTGGGCGGTTTGGAATACGCCATGTCGACCCTCCACGCCCAGCTGGTGTTCGTGGTACTCACCAGTAATTCCCACGATAAATACACCGCGGTGAAGAAGAAATGCTACGTGGATAGGGCGATGCCGTGCCAGGTGGCCGTAGCGAAGACCGTTCAGAAGAGTAGGTGCTCATGGAATTCGTGATATCGGCGCTCAGTCTCGTTTGATTTCAGATAATCGGTCGGTAGCTATGAAGATCGCCATACAGATGAACTGTAAGCTTGGCGGGTCGCCGTGGGGTTCTACCATGCCTAGATTTACGATGGTCGTAGGGTAAGTGACGTAACGTTGTTTCAAACGATGACGGTACTCAAATGAGTACCCATATTTTCAAAACTCCCATGGGTACGAATTAAAACCCGCTGTTTTAACATAAGATGGCTCCAGGGAAACCTGGCCATGATATGTCAAGGGAAGACTGTAATATGACGTGATGTTTTTTAGGATCGAATTTTTCCACTATTTGTTTTCTCTGCAATTCTGTTAGCGACTCATCTACTACTTATTTTAGACGACTTTCTGTAATATTGCCGTATATTTAAACAACGGCGCACTACAACGGTATAATTATTATAGCCTCTTTTATCTTTTTATATGTATCGGAACAATACAGGCTATTTACCAAACTTGCGGTATTTGTTCCTTTTCCCATACTCCATACTAATTCTTTTGCGCCTCCTTTCAGTTACGACGTCTGCCGTGATACTGCCAACAAAGGGAAGAGTTTCGCCGGAATGGTGGCCTCCATTGATGTAGGATGCTCACAGTATTTCAGCATGGCAGTGGAGCACGCGCAAGAGCAAGAGCTCAGCAGTAACATAGCCGCCTTTGTCACGTTGGCCTGCGAACACTTCCAGTCGCGGAATGGTGTATATCCAGGTAAGGACGCGGTGTCCGGTACCACCGACGATTTTTATCTTATATCGTTTCAGAACGCATAGTGGTATACAGAGATGGTGTGGGCGACGGTCAGATAAAATACGTGAAGGAACACGAGGTGGAATTGCTGAAGGAGAAGCTGAAGAGCGATCTGTTCAAGGACCGACCCCTGAAGCTGGCCTTCATCATAGTATCGAAGCGTATTAACACCAAAATTTTTAGGGCCCAAGCGGACGGGCTGAGCAGCAATCCACCGGCGGGTACGGTCGTCGACGACGTCATCACGTTGCCGGAACGGTACGACTTCTTCCTGGTGTCCCAGTGTGTCAATCAGGGAACCGTAGCGCCTACCAGTTACAACATCATCGAGGATACATTGGGCATAGACGCCAACAGGATCCAGAGGTTCACATTCAAGCTCACGCACATGTACTTCAATTGGTCCGGTACCATCCGCGTGCCGGCTCCCTGTCAGTACGCCCATAAACTTGCTTTCATGACGGCCCAATATCTGCACAGGTGAGTTTTTGTGTCGATTAAATCTTTGTGTCTTGCCGCCGCATTCACTATTTTATTTAATAGTATTGTGACTTCTCTTAAATGTATAGTCTATTCAAAGTTTTTTGTCATGGATATTTGTGACGTCGAAACATTGCAACGTTGCCGCATCAACTCTGTGTTTTAATTCAATTTAGCTTTGACATACAAGAAAATTCTAATCTAAATAAAATAATTGAACAAAAATGTTACGAATACAATTTATTTTAACATTATAGTACATAACATAATACATATACTATTGAAAGACTTAAAACTATAATTAAGAACATTGGTATAATAGTTTGTAGGTTAGATTTGTTTTGTTTACATTGAACTCCTTCCACGCCACCCATGAGGCAGAATTTCTAGGCGCGTTTTTTTTATGTAGTGGTATCCCCTGGTAGAGGCCTAATCATCTACCTAATTAACAATTATATATCTCAGAAGCGAGTTCATTCTAGAGCATATTTACCTTTTTACGTTTAGTTCTTCCTTCGATGGTGTGTTTACTTGTTAAGTCATCTTGGCATCACTGTATATTTTATTTCTTCTGCTACTATCTGTGTACACCATTCTTCATAAACTTAGTCACTGAATTCCGTCTAATGCATTTACCATATCTACAAAACCAGTTGTATTCAATCTCTACTCATACATTCTAACTTATTGCACATGTTTAATTTTGAACAATTACAATCATATCTGTGCACACAAATCTTTCACGCCCTACAATACCATTTTCTACAGTTATATTCAATTAATTATGTGCATACATTTAGTTGATTACACTCTCATCACTCTGTCTCAGGAATTTCCGGCACTGCACATTTCAGCATTATCACATATCCTGAATGTTTCCTTCAGTCACTTTCACTTTCCGACGCAATCACTAAACTGTTAATTTCTAATCTGTCTAAAACATGTTCACGATTCCACCATTTATCAATTACTTCCTCTGTATGTCTTACCAAGTTCATCCAAACTGAAGGTGTTATAGTTGACAATGCTTCCTTCCACATATCCAAACAGTTTTTGTTGGATTATCCTTCTCGACCAGCAATATATCTGCAATTAATTATTAATAGATATAATACGCGACATCGGTAATTCATAAGACCATTTTCCAATTTTGGCAAGTTAGAAGCAGAGCCAAAATTGTAAAATTTCGATAGTCCATATCTCGGAAACTATAAGAGATAATGCAATTTGGTAATCGACATCGTAATTACCATGCCTAATTAGCAATATATCTGCAATTAACTATTAATAAGTATATATGACCAACAAAACCTAATCGAATACTATTGAAACTTTTACCTTTTTCCATCAATATTTGTTGTCTTTACACTTTTTTTGTTACTGTCTTGCCAAGAGTGCCACAATGAACCATTTTGAAATATTCAAGTTTCTTATATTATTTTAATTTTAAGGTAATATCTGGAAGTTCCATTAAACCTATCCGAGGGTTATCTTTACACCGTTTAAAATCTATACCCTGTAAGAGTGTATACCTCAAAAAGCTACATGTCCCTAATTCTTTTATGTATACTTTCCAGAGAGACAATTTTCTCTAACGTATTATTCTTCATTTTGTAAGCGATGTTATTCACACTACCCACAGTAATATTTAGCACGCCGGCACACTGCTAAAAAACATATTCATTAAAATTGTAGGGGCTTATATTATTTAATATCATCAATAATTACCTCTCTAACGAAATTTACCGGCAAAGAGGGCCTCCGTTACCCCGTTTCTTTTCGAAATAATCTATTAAAGCCGCAATCAATTTGTGACCCTGAATATCTGAAGTAATATGATATATTACGGAGCGACTTAAAATTTATCAAAATAAAAGACTAAAACCTGTAATAATAGGTTTATAACCTGTAATAATTATATGTAATGTTTTGAGTAATTTAGCGTACATCTGACAACCGGACGGTGACGACCACCTGTCAGACATATGCAAAATTCTAGAAAACAATTATGATACGAGGTTTTAACTCTTATCTATAAATTATTGTGGCTGTATAATTAACTGTAGTTTTTAGATATATTATAATGTTAAAATAAATTATATTTGGTAACATTTTTGTTCAATTATTTTATTTAGATTAGATTTTTTTTATGTCAGTGCCAAACTGAATTATAACTTAAGAGTTGTTAAGAGGTTTTAACTCTTACCTATAAATTATTGTTGCTTTATTTTTGTTCAATTATTCTATGTAGAATAGAATATTCTTGTATGTCAAAGTCAAACTGAACTAAAACTCAGAGTTGATGTGGTAACATTGCGATGTTTCGACAACACAAATATACATGGCGCTTTACTAAAAAAGCTTTGAATAGACATTATATTAAGTTGCTTTTGTTCAAAATAACCGATTATAGATCTAGTCTTTTTCTGACTATCTAATAGTAATCATAATATGTAAATTATCATAAATATTTTGTATTGTACTGCATTGCCCATCAGAAAGTCATAAGGAAACCAAGCCTCATTATCCCTGAGATATTTGGAATATTGACATTAGTTTAAAAAATTACAGTTCCAAAAAAAAAGTTAATTTAATTTAATCTACTGTTGTTGTTTAGGAAGAGTGGAGGAAGGTTAAGGGAAATGATCACCGAAAGGGGTCACCATGTTTATAATATTGTATTTGCCATATTATTTGATAATTTCGCATTCACCATATTATTTATAATTTAGCATTCGTCATATTATTAAATAGTTGATGAAATCGTTTTTTTTTTCTTTAATAGACCTGCCATAGCCGGATTGAACGAGACCCTATATTTCATGTGATGGATCTATGCATGTGAACACAGTTGTTTCTTTTAGGAGAAGAATTTTTTGTTTTGTTTTTAAGAGATCTCAGGTTTTGTTTTTATTCACACATACCTAAACGATGTAGTTCATAAAGGCACTTTGGAAGTTCGTCCACCGTACCTGATTTAAAGTTATATGTTAGTTAATATAGGATTACATTTTAGAATTAAGACATGAATGTACATTCTTTTTTAATATCATAAAAGTTTTGACAATATTTTCATAATAATAAAAACTATATAACAATAAACAACAAAAATATTTGTTTTATTCGAACTTCCAGTCCAGGATCTTCAGGTAGGCGGCCTCGGCCCTCTCGTTTACTTGCCAAGCCTCCAGGTGCATCTAAAACTATAAGAAAAAATGCTACGCTGTATAGCTAGAGGGTTATACTGAGTACAGACATGAAGGAAGCGAACAGTTCTGTCTCTGGGCGTATATTGTAATCGGCAAACGTATTCTCCGTAGCGGTATTTTCTCGTGATCGAAATTAACTCGAAAATTCGGGTCCATCAAATTTATTTAACGGTTTGGTTCGGAGGCGCGTATACTTTTCACAATAGCATAAGAAAGAAATTATGATTTGGTTATGGTAAGATAGAAAATACGAATAATATTGAAATCTAACTCATTTGAAGATTATGGTAATATGACATAACACTCTTATGTTTATACAACTTTAGTATTCTACTTATCGATTCCTAAAGATATTTCAAACATTTACAATTCTTTAATGACTAAAAAATAATCTAAATCATCAGAAGATATATTCAGCCGAAAATAAAATACCGTATATGTTGAAATTTCGCTATGAGTTAGACATTATAAAAATATAAATTAAAAATATTACCTTTATTACGTTACACCTTTACTTTATTACTTTACAAAAGTCCTTTTGAAATTCATTTATAGTATTTCTGGTCAAAAACTAGTGTAAGAAATAATACGTAAGTGAAAAATGAAGTTCGTGAAATAAATAAAGTATGTATTTTATTTTTTTATCCTCTGAGTATGTTGCATTGTTGCTTTAGGCGAGTTAGATGGTATGGCCTGTTTTGGTGACTGTAAGTTCCTTTTTTCTCCCAGTGCTGGATACATTTTTTTTGCAACACTTTATGGACTAGGCATCCCCTATAATTTGCAGGATGGTCACCGTCAGAGTTAACACATTTTACTTTGTCGTCAAGTGTTTTGCGTGTGCAATTATTGGTCGCATGCTCTCCTGCGCATTTCACGCATCACACAACTTGCAACAATATGTTTTAATTTCCCATATGCTTGACATCTGGCGCATTGTGGGATGATTCTTTTTGTGTTTGGTGGCTCACATTTAATGACATTGTGGTCCAAATCATCAATCTCCTAAACATGTTTATTATTTCCTTTTGGCTTCAAATCAATATAAAATATTGGTAGTTGCACGACCGGTCACAAATCTATTGTAGGCAAATTTAGATTATTTGCGATGATACATTTTAGTTCAATTTATTCAATTGTGTTATTTTTGTGCTTAGTTGCACAGAACCATTTTTTTACTATCAAATATAATAAATAATCCAATTTAAATCGAAGCGCCCTAAAATTTTAAATATTGGAATGCGGAAAAATAGAGAAAACGAGACTAAAACATTAAATACAAATCTTACTACTATGCAAAACTATATTTTATTGAATATTGCAGTTATTCAATATACAGCTGGCGGTAATAATACTAATTTAACATATCGGCAATGTTGCAGTCCCTCGAATGACAGTGTTTCAATGATGCAAACAGCTGCTAGTATTTTTTGTTTATAACCATACTTTTCACGATGGCATATCGCAAAAAAATGTTCTTTTTTTGCTATGATAAAATGTCTTGTGAAACATTTCTTGATGGGACGTGTAGTTTTCTTTTCCTAAAAAGCAATGTTTATTGCTAAAATAATATGTACCGTCTAAGAGTTTTTAAAAGAGTATGAAATTATTGTAAGTATGGCTGGTAGCATAATAAACAGTTATGATAAGGAAGAAAATACGAATAATATTGAAATTCACCACGTTTGAAGTTTATGGTAAGAATATAACATAAAACTCTTATGTTTATATGGCTTTAGTATTCTATTTATAGATTCGTGAAGAGATTTCAAACATATACATTTTTGTAACAATTACAAAATGATCCAAATTCACCAGAGAATATATACAGTCCCAAGAAAAAATAATGTATATGTGTAAATTTCCCGATGAGGTAGACATAATCAAACCTTAAATTTAGAATATTACTTTTATGTTGTGGCACAAAATGTATAAATGTCAATCAGGCAATTCATCCGTCAATGATATGGACAGAAATTATATAAACTAGTATGAATTTATATTTACTGCATGATGTATTTTGTATATATTTTATTACTATTTTGAAGATAATTGTTTACTGGGTTTAAATTATTTCAGACACTATTGCTATGTAGTATGAAAAAATAAAAGCTATCAAGTGCAAGATGATTTGGATGGAAGAGTCACAGTCCTTATAAGAGGATATTATGCTAGAATCCTTTCAAATCATAAAGTAAAAAATAAACTTCATAACAAGCACATTTGAGACATACCTTGGAGAAAATGAAGGATTAACACCTTGAAACCAGTGATATATTTGCTGTCTAAAGAATAACATAGGCAAGTGACTCTTTTCTCTAAAACTGTTGTGTTTAATAATTTTTATTTTATATTTTAGGTCGAAGATATGGCTCTTTTTATAAAAAAGCTAAGAAGCGATTGTTAAGTATAGTGCGTTTAATGGGTGGTTATTTTTACATGTTGATCTGTTCGTCACATTTTAAAATGTTTGCATTGCTTACAATATTTTAATTAATATTGCAAACTTAATATTTTCATGTTGTTAATAATTATTTTATATGGGGCTATTATTAAACATCTTTTCTCGTACTAGTTGTGTAATACTTTTTCCATATTATTGTAACAAATTTCAAAGTTAAATATTCCAGATTCCTGCAAGTTATATATAAATATTTTAATTTTTCGTATTTTTATGGGGTTTTTATATAATTATATGTTTTATTATTATTAATCATTAATAGATATAAAACACGTAGTTATCATTCAAAATCATCTTTATAGTAATCATTAAATTAAAAGGAAAAACAGGGTTACCTTCTCGAAATCAAAACATGTCATTCATAATCGCCAATATTTTCCACGTTCACTCAAATTTGTTAACTAAATCCGTTCGTCCTGTTTGTTCTGTATCCTGCGTTCTGTTTGTCGCCAAGCGCCGAAAGTTATTGTGGCGAACACTGGAACTAAGCAAAGAGAATTCAGTTCTGCTCGTGCGCATTTTCAATTTTCACAGGAAATTCGCCCCGAATGCTCAAGTCTGTACCCACCATTCTATATCCTAAAATTGTTCATTTGGTTCTAAATGTATTGTTTGATATTTTGAGATATTTAATTTAAATATCATCTGTGGTGGTGTATATATCTGAGATACATTGGAAAATCGGGTTTATAACTTATAAACTAAATTATAATCATATTATTATTATCAGAATGAAGGAATTACAATTGAAATATTTTAATTTATTCGAATCTATATATTATGTCCAGCGCTAATTGCTAACTTCATTAGAAAGAAAAGTAAGAAAACTTATTTACCGACTGAAACGCGAGGGAATTGTCATTCATTTTCCCTCGCTTCCGTATAAGGGCTGATTGTATTTTTGTATTATTCGCCTATTTATATTAATATTTGCTGAGATTTACATGATTAATGAGTTTAAAAACTTGTGAGGGTTTAGTTTTGTTTGTTTCTTTAACAGGTAAGCAGTTTTCTAATATTTTTGTCCGTTAAGCAGCTTTGTTCTTTCTTAAAATTTATTCGTTTCTATTTACGCGTTAAAATCAACGAAATTTGTATAGGTTTGTAATGGAAAACAGACCGAGGGGCAGGGCTCACGGCCGAGCCAGAGGCGAACATCAGCAGGGCCGAGGCAGCGGCCCCAGACCGGGTCCCTCGCAAGGCTCATCTCGTCAAGGTGGCTCCAGAACTTTTGCACCGCAAGGAGCCTGGGGCACCCGAGGAGCTTCGCAACAACATCAAGCACCACAGGGCCAGTGGGGCCCCAAAGTCCAACAATCTCAGTCCCAGCCCCCGCCGCAAGCGTCAGGTCAACAGAGTCAGTGGGGCGCTCGCGGACCTCCAGATTCCCTTCCGCAGGTGAGACGTTGTTGATAACGTTATGAGTTATTGTGGGTGATATTATGCATAATTTGCAGCAATCTGCGGGACGTGGTCCAGGAACTATATGCGTTGAAGAACAACAACAAACCTTGGCAGCTCAAGGTAAGATTGTCTCTGATTCATTTTGTAGATGAGTAGTATTAGACATTATTGATTTATAGTTCGACAGACTGGTGGTACAGATGACGAGAAACGTGGCGGAGGAGGGGGGGTTAAAGGAAGAACTAATCGGAAAGAAATCGTGGACACGAAGCCCAAACATTATGCGACCAAACAAGGTTAGGACCTCTAAACGTGCTTAAGACACAACAGATGATGGTTGATGATTTTCTATTTTGTAGGCTCGGATGGAGAAAAGATCTTGCTCAAAGCGAACTTTTTTCCGCTGCTGAGCGCGACCAAGTGGGGACTGAATCAGTACCGTGTCGATTTTAAACCGGAACTGGACAATACAAAAACACGACGGGCCCTAGTTCGCAGAGCCTTCGTAAACAAACTTTCTTCAGGCATATTGTTTGATGGTGCTGCTCTCTACACCCCAACCAAGCTCCAGCCAGATCCCTTGGAATTGGCTGTTGCTGATGATGGTAAGTGCTAAAGGACTACAGATTGTTTTTCATGATTTTAAAAGCGAATATATTTATACATTTATTGAGCGTATCAATTTGATCGATGAGCTTTTCCCACTTTTCTGGTAATATCATGATTTTGGCAATTTCTGGATTTTCTGAGCGAAAATCTAAACCAAATGATCTTCACAAGATCCTTTTAAAGTGAGATTTGCTCCGTTAGTATGAATAAATAACAATCTTTCTAGTTTAGGTTATATAGTAAACATATGGTTGCGCCAACCGATTTTTCCGGAGCTACTAAAGATGTGTGTGATCTAGGATGTCTGTGATGGAATATTTTTTAATCCCATATTTCAATCGCGTCATTTGTTGATAGCAGAAAGTCAAATTAATGGTATAAAACATATGAATATGTGTCAATGGTTCAAAACCTTTTCGTTGTGCACATTTGGTTGACTGGATCTACACCGATATGTTTAAAAATGGCCAGCTAGTAACTCAATGATTCTGTAGCTAATTTAGCTACCAATTAGTCCCTTCGTCCTATAATTCAACATTATCCAATATCAATAACTGCAAACCTTCAACTCGACTCTCCTCTTGTTTTTTAATTTGGTATCAGTTTTATATATTTCCTCTCCCACGATGAGAAATCTATTCACTTCCAGTCTTTTAGCTAGTTCTGTGCTCTTACAGGCTATAGATTTTTGGAGTAGTATTAAAAAAAAATTAAAAGCATGATCGCTAGTCTTTACATGCTGATACCAACATTGGAAGGTCTTTGTTATTTCTGTATGATATATTTTTGAAAATACCGAGCAGGTCATGTTTCGTCAAAAGAAGCATTAATCAAGAGGGATAACGTCTGGTAAATACGCCAGGTCATGCCGATTGTGTTAGCCGGGTTTATTTTCAAGTTTCCGTCGACTCATTGGCGAGTGATGTTTTGCAGATAACGTGAAATACTTGGTGTCCATTCGCTTGGTGGGAGAGGTGAACTGGGGCGACTGGCACTACCTGCAGATCTTCAATCTCATCGTCAGGCGTTGCCTGGAGTCGCTCGAGTTCAAGCTGCTGGGGAGAAATTATTTCGATCCTATGTACAAGGTGACTATACCGCAGTATAATCTGGAGCTGTGGCCCGGTTATATCACGTCGATGAGGCAGCATGAAAAACAGATCATGTTGAACATCGATCTAAACTTTAAGGTGCGTTCTAGGATATTTCGGCCAAGACTGAAGCTTATCACGTTCGTATATTTGCAGGTCCTCCGTACCGACAACGTCTATGACCTTCTATTGGAGTGTCAGAACGATCGTAACGCCAGGAAAGAGTTCCAGCAACGGGTGATGGGCTGCATCGTCATGACCTACTACAACAACAAGACCTACCGGATAGACGACGTCGATTACGATCAGAACCCAGATAGCAAATTCAAGAAACGCGATGGTAAGATTATCGGCGCGATTCGGGGACTCGTCGTGTGATTATGCCGTGCCCGTTGTTTGTAGGAACCGAAATTAGTTACCGCCAATATTTCGAAGAGAGATACCGCGTCCGCATAACCCGCAATAATCAGCCAATGCTCATTTCCCGGTCCAAACCGCGAGAAATCCGAGCCGGAATGCCAGAGATCGTCATGCTGGTGCCCCAGCTATGCACGATGACGGGTCTGACGGAGAAACAGAGAGAGAACTTCCAGCTGATGAAGTCCCTGAGCGAACACACCCGTATCGGATCAAGTGGTAAGTATAGTCTATTCAAAGTGTTTTTAGTAATGCGTCATAGATATTTGTGACATCGAAAATAAATGAAATAATTGAACAAAAATGTCATTAAATATAATTTATTTTAACATTCAATACATATATTATCGAAGGACTTAAAACTACAATTTGGAACACAGGTATAAGTTTGTACGTTAGATTTGTTTTGCTTCCATTAAACTCTTTTCCACAACACCCACCCAATTAACAATTGTATACATTAGAGACGTATTTTACTTTCATTCGAGAGCATATTTACCTTTTTTAGAAGTCATCTTGGTATCACTGTATATTTTATTTCTTCTGCTACCATCTATGTACACCATTCTTCATAAAATTAATCACTGAATTATGTCTAATACATCTACCATATCTACAAAGCAGTATTTATTCTCTCCTTATACGTTATAACCTAATGCCCATATTTAATTTTGAACAATTACAATCATATCTGTGCATACAAACCTTTCACGCCCTACAATACCATTTTCTACAGTTATATTCAGTTAATATATAATTAATTACCATGCATACTTTTAGCTTTTTCCACTCCCATCACACTGTCTCAGGAATTTCCAACATTGCACAGCATTACCTCATATCCTTAAAGTTTCCTTCAGTCAATTTCACTTTCCGACTCACTGTCCAATCCAATTACCAAACTGTTAATTTCTAATCAGAATTTATCAATTTCTTCCTATGTATGTCTTATCGAGTTCATCCAAATCGAAAGTGCTATGGTTGACTATGCTTTCTTCCACATACCTAAACAGTTTTTGATGGAATATCCTTCTCCACTAGCAATATATCTGCAATTAATTGTTAATAAATATAATGACTAACTAAACCTAATCGAATACTATTGCAACTTTTACCTTTTTCCTTTTTCCATCAATTTTTGTTGTCTCTACACTTTTTTGTTACTTTCTTGCCAAGAGTGCCACAATGAACCTTTATGAAATATTCAATATAAGTTTCATCAAGATAAACACAAATTCAAATAGTTTAAAAAATTGAATTATTTTTACAACTGGCAGTGGATCTTCACAGCATTTAAACCATATGCCCTTGTAAGAGTGTATGAAAGGATGTCTTACATCCCTCAAAAAGCTGCATGTCCTTTATGTATATCTGAGAAGTGAAGATTGGAACTTTGTAAAATGGTAGAAACTAATGGGATTATTTATGGTTTATTCGAGTGATTGACCTTTTTCATAGTTGACGACATAGCTATTCGAGGGAGCCCGGAGAAAGAGACCGTCGAACTTTGCACATTAATATTTGGGTCTGAACCCGTGTTGTTCGTCTGATATGATATGGTTCTGCTCTGCAAAAAGCTGAGAGCTTTTTCAGTTGGAATACTGATATTTCATCGTATCCAGGTGCCTTTTTGGGCTTCAGTTTGCTGATGATTTTTTGTAGCATTTTTGGTGAGACTAGATGGTTTTGGAGAGAGTTTGGAGGCATTATTTTCACTAGATTATTGGCCTCTCTGATGACGTTTTTGTTTCGAGTGGCGCCACTTCCTTTTTTAAAAGGTAGGCATCCCATTAGTTTTTCGAAGGATTCGGCAAGGAGACTACGAAATTTCCTGACCATGCAGATTTCAGGGGGGTGAATGTCTTTTTTGACTTTTCGAGATTCTCCAGATGTCTGCGGGCGCTGCTGGGTTTCCAGTCTCAGCTGCATAAAGATGAGGAAAATAGAATTACTAGCTCTCTAGATTCGCCATTTCAAGTGGATTTAGCGCACGAGAAATTAAGGGTCAATAAAGTTGCCATAAAGCCAATGAAACAAAATCAACGCATATAACGTTTACCCTGCGTGGAAGAACATGTCCACCAGTGAATATCAATCATCGTCAACTCCCCCAAGCAGAGCATGTTAAATATCTTGGTATGCACTTAGATCGACGCCTAACCTGGAAGAAGCATATACTCTCTAAACGGAAACAACTGGGACTAAAATTATATCAAATGTATTGGCTCATCGGGCGCAAATCCAAATTATCATTAGATAACAAGGTATTGCTGTGTGAGTCTATACTCAAGTCCATTTGGACATATGGAATCCAACTATGGGGTACCGCTAGCAATTCTAATATACCCATCATTCAACGGTTCCAAAATAAGGTGTTGCGTGTCATTGTTGATGCTCCGTACTATATTTCAAATAAAATGATACAACGCGATATTCCTCTAGAACCTATAACGAGTGTAATTCAACGTGTTTGTGTGAAGTACTTCGAAGGAGTGTCAGTGCATCCCAATGTACTCGCTAATCAGCTAAATATGCGACGTGATAGTGAAGTGCGTAGACTAAAACGTTTAACACCACCTGATCGGATTACTAGACATATGTAGACTTTAGAATAAGACTAATTAATTAAGATAATATTTTATACAGAAGATTGCTTAATGAAGTGATTTTCTACATGCCATGTATATATAATATAGACATAAGAAATACTTATTGCCAATAGGGCAGATTGTGGACTCACGAGGAGTAATAAAAAAATATATTGAGACATTTTTTCGGTAAAGTCCAACTTAACCCAATCCAAAATGGTTGTCGGCTCCGCATCGAGTTGCAATATTGCGTTCTAGGGATGCAGAAAATATATCGATATTTTCTGAAAAAAATATCCATATTTTTGGTCGATCTATCGATATTTTTTGATATTTGTTCGAAATAGATTAAATATCGTTATATTAGTAATATATTAACTATATTATTACAATTGTAAAGGTTTAGTGAATTTTGGTAGTTAATTTTAAAGTTCCGCCAAACATTTTTATTATTTAAAAGAAATATATATTTCTTTACTCTAATATTTAACTGTTTTTGCTTTTTCTTAGAAATATCGATATTTTTTTCGGTGGCTAACACCCCCAATAGCGTTCTCATTCTCTATCTGCTCCACTCTAGCCCGGATGAACAAACTGCGCGAGTTCAGCGCGAAGCTGCAAAAATGCCCGAAGGCTATTGAAGAACTCAAGAAATGGGACCTGAAGCTGGCCCAGGACCTGGTCCAGTTCACAGGACGCGTGTTACCGCAGGAAACCCTCGCTGGCGGCTCGGGTTCGCTCATGCCCGGACCTCGTGCCGATTGGACCGGCAACCTGAAGACTGCCACCATGTTCGCGCCTGCCAAGTTGGACGCGCTGGTGGTGGTGTGTCCGGTACGGCTCAAGAAAGCCACCGGCGAGTTTGTCGCCAGCATACAACAGGTCGCCCGAGGTGAGTAATTTATCACCCCATACCATGTTGATTTGAGTGTTCAACTTTGCCAGTTCTCGCAAGTCATATGTAAATTCGAAGAATGTAGTATAAATAAAATAAACTATCTCGAATTTTTTAAAGTAGGGTAGGTACCCAGAAACTAAGATTGTGGCGTATATCAGACACATCCTGTATTTTTGACCTTGTTTACCCATGCTTCAACACTTGTAGCATCGCTTTTATATTTTGTACCTGTGATATTCAATTGATTTGCTTGCTGAATATTATATAAATCTTTATGAGTCAATAAGTCCAATCTTTTCAAATTGCCACTGGTCAGGTTTATTAGCTCGGGTTTCATACAATATGATATCTATTGCAATTTTAGCAGGGAGACTTGGCTTTGGCTTTGGTTAAAATCATACTTTTATCTTATTTTATTAACGCTCACCTCCCACCTTTGGATACAGTCTTATGAATTCCAGATCGATTAAGCTAAAATTTATAAATGCTAATATTTTTATGATTTTAGTTTGCTTTATGATCAACGAGCTGGGATTTTGATGGGATATACTCACGTAAAGAACATTGAGTCATATTTATGTGAACTTTTATATTCGTATGGTCAATTATATATATAGTGGGTGAAAGTTTTTTAACACTATTTACAGGTCATTGGTTTATATATTAATATCTACTATTTATGATTAAAATATGAAGTGTACAAAAGTAAATAAATTATAAACAACAAGATTCTTAACCTTACAAAACAATATAACAAGCCTAGGAACTATCGACTGAAAACAGACGATAGTCGTAAAACAGAAAAAAAAAGTCGATAGTCAAAAAACTAGCGACTAAAATTAGTAATTACTATTCAAAAATTCAAATGCACGGTTCGACATTTTTTTTCTAATTCGTGATGTCGACGAAGATGTACTGTGATTATATTTTCTAACGGTAGTATAAGCGAGTCGGAGATGTAAATATTCCCTTACGTAATACCTTTAAAAAAGACGAGAAGGAAAAAAATAATTACTGAATACTATTAACATGCAATTTAATATTTCATTTTAAACGAAATAGAATTACTTTTATATTGGAATGTTCTGTGGATATGTAAAAACGAATTGAATTTTTCTATAGAATGGTATAAGACCCCACACATGTTTTATCGTATTTTAATATGTTAGTTTTAAAAATGATCCCACAATAACTACTAGAGCTTTTTTAAATAAAGTAAATACTTTATTATTGAACGAAAGTATTGTTTAACAAAAATCGAGGGAGTAATCGAAATATTACCTATTAGTGCCGTAAAAAGTCAAAAATATTTTACTATTTATCATTCACAATTTTAATCTTTTTGCCCTATTACATTAACAATCTTGAAAAATATCGTTCCAAAATGCTGCTATATTAATATACAACATATTGTTATTTACAAGCAAATTACCACAAAATTATAAAACTATATATATTACATATAAATCTATGGAAGCATAAACTGGGTAAATTTTTGTCAAGGTCGCGGCTACTACGACAGAGCCAGAAGAATCAGTCGAATGAAATTAGTAGAACCAAAAATAGTAACTAAAAGTACCCGACAAAAAAGTCGATAGTAAATAATGACAAAATCAGTCGGGCCGAAAATAACGATTGAAACAGTCGATAGTAAAAAGTAGTCAATTATTAAAAAGTCGATAGTCGTTTTCATTCGATAGTTCCCAACGCTAAATATAACGCTTAAGCTAACTTAATGTATGAATATATAATATAATAATATAGGATACCATACAAACAATTAAGTGATACTAAAACTCCAACCAGCGCCAGGTTTGAAACAAAAGTGGCTGCCGCAGTCGTTGTTGGATTCAACCTTTCGATCGCTTGTGAACGGCAACGCCGCAAAATCAAGCGTAAACTGTGGAAACTCGCCGAATGCTGACTATGATCATGCAAAATCAGCTGCTACTGTCGCTTACGGCTAATGAATGTCTGTTTCGTTTTCCAGTGATGAAATTCCAAATCTCGGGGGTAAAAACCGTCGATTTGGGGGACGATCGGGCGCAGAGCTACCTGGGCGGTTTGGAATACGCCATGTCGACCCTCCACGCCCAGCTGGTGTTCGTGGTACTCACCAGTAATTCCCACGATAAATACACCGCGGTGAAGAAGAAATGCTACGTGGATAGGGCGATGCCGTGCCAGGTGGCCGTAGCGAAGACCGTTCAGAAGAGTAGGTGCTCATGGAATTCGTGATATCGGCGCTCAGTCTCGTTTGATTTCAGATAATCGGTCGGTAGCTATGAAGATCGCCATACAGATGAACTGTAAGCTTGGCGGGTCGCCGTGGGGTTCTACCATGCCTAGATTTACGATGGTCGTAGGGTAAGTGACGTAACGTTGTTTCAAACGATGACGGTACTCAAATGAGTACCCATATTTTCAAAACTCCCATGGGTACGAATTAAAACCCGCTGTTTTAACATAAGATGGCTCCAGGGAAACCTGGCCATGATATGTCAAGGGAAGACTGTAATATGACGTGATGTTTTTTAGGATCGAATTTTTCCACTATTTGTTTTCTCTGCAATTCTGTTAGCGACTCATCTACTACTTATTTTAGACGACTTTCTGTAATATTGCCGTATATTTAAACAACGGCGCACTACAACGGTATAATTATTATAGCCTCTTTTATCTTTTTATATGTATCGGAACAATACAGGCTATTTACCAAACTTGCGGTATTTGTTCCTTTTCCCATACTCCATACTAATTCTTTTGCGCCTCCTTTCAGTTACGACGTCTGCCGTGATACTGCCAACAAAGGGAAGAGTTTCGCCGGAATGGTGGCCTCCATTGATGTAGGATGCTCACAGTATTTCAGCATGGCAGTGGAGCACGCGCAAGAGCAAGAGCTCAGCAGTAACATAGCCGCCTTTGTCACGTTGGCCTGCGAACACTTCCAGTCGCGGAATGGTGTATATCCAGGTAAGGACGCGGTGTCCGGTACCACCGACGATTTTTATCTTATATCGTTTCAGAACGCATAGTGGTATACAGAGATGGTGTGGGCGACGGTCAGATAAAATACGTGAAGGAACACGAGGTGGAATTGCTGAAGGAGAAGCTGAAGAGCGATCTGTTCAAGGACCGACCCCTGAAGCTGGCCTTCATCATAGTATCGAAGCGTATTAACACCAAAATTTTTAGGGCCCAAGCGGACGGGCTGAGCAGCAATCCACCGGCGGGTACGGTCGTCGACGACGTCATCACGTTGCCGGAACGGTACGACTTCTTCCTGGTGTCCCAGTGTGTCAATCAGGGAACCGTAGCGCCTACCAGTTACAACATCATCGAGGATACATTGGGCATAGACGCCAACAGGATCCAGAGGTTCACATTCAAGCTCACGCACATGTACTTCAATTGGTCCGGTACCATCCGCGTGCCGGCTCCCTGTCAGTACGCCCATAAACTTGCTTTCATGACGGCCCAATATCTGCACAGGTGAGTTTTTGTGTCGATTAAATCTTTGTGTCTTGCCGCCGCATTCACTATTTTATTTAATAGTATTGTGACTTCTCTTAAATGTATAGTCTATTCAAAGTTTTTTGTCATGGATATTTGTGACGTCGAAACATTGCAACGTTGCCGCATCAACTCTGTGTTTTAATTCAATTTAGCTTTGACATACAAGAAAATTCTAATCTAAATAAAATAATTGAACAAAAATGTTACGAATACAATTTATTTTAACATTATAGTACATAACATAATACATATACTATTGAAAGACTTAAAACTATAATTAAGAACATTGGTATAATAGTTTGTAGGTTAGATTTGTTTTGTTTACATTGAACTCCTTCCACGCCACCCATGAGGCAGAATTTCTAGGCGCGTTTTTTTTATGTAGTGGTATCCCCTGGTAGAGGCCTAATCATCTACCTAATTAACAATTATATATCTCAGAAGCGAGTTCATTCTAGAGCATATTTACCTTTTTACGTTTAGTTCTTCCTTCGATGGTGTGTTTACTTGTTAAGTCATCTTGGCATCACTGTATATTTTATTTCTTCTGCTACTATCTGTGTACACCATTCTTCATAAACTTAGTCACTGAATTCCGTCTAATGCATTTACCATATCTACAAAACCAGTTGTATTCAATCTCTACTCATACATTCTAACTTATTGCACATGTTTAATTTTGAACAATTACAATCATATCTGTGCACACAAATCTTTCACGCCCTACAATACCATTTTCTACAGTTATATTCAATTAATTATGTGCATACATTTAGTTGATTACACTCTCATCACTCTGTCTCAGGAATTTCCGGCACTGCACATTTCAGCATTATCACATATCCTGAATGTTTCCTTCAGTCACTTTCACTTTCCGACGCAATCACTAAACTGTTAATTTCTAATCTGTCTAAAACATGTTCACGATTCCACCATTTATCAATTACTTCCTCTGTATGTCTTACCAAGTTCATCCAAACTGAAGGTGTTATAGTTGACAATGCTTCCTTCCACATATCCAAACAGTTTTTGTTGGATTATCCTTCTCGACCAGCAATATATCTGCAATTAATTATTAATAGATATAATACGCGACATCGGTAATTCATAAGACCATTTTCCAATTTTGGCAAGTTAGAAGCAGAGCCAAAATTGTAAAATTTCGATAGTCCATATCTCGGAAACTATAAGAGATAATGCAATTTGGTAATCGACATCGTAATTACCATGCCTAATTAGCAATATATCTGCAATTAACTATTAATAAGTATATATGACCAACAAAACCTAATCGAATACTATTGAAACTTTTACCTTTTTCCATCAATATTTGTTGTCTTTACACTTTTTTTGTTACTGTCTTGCCAAGAGTGCCACAATGAACCATTTTGAAATATTCAAGTTTCTTATATTATTTTAATTTTAAGGTAATATCTGGAAGTTCCATTAAACCTATCCGAGGGTTATCTTTACACCGTTTAAAATCTATACCCTGTAAGAGTGTATACCTCAAAAAGCTACATGTCCCTAATTCTTTTATGTATACTTTCCAGAGAGACAATTTTCTCTAACGTATTATTCTTCATTTTGTAAGCGATGTTATTCACACTACCCACAGTAATATTTAGCACGCCGGCACACTGCTAAAAAACATATTCATTAAAATTGTAGGGGCTTATATTATTTAATATCATCAATAATTACCTCTCTAACGAAATTTACCGGCAAAGAGGGCCTCCGTTACCCCGTTTCTTTTCGAAATAATCTATTAAAGCCGCAATCAATTTGTGACCCTGAATATCTGAAGTAATATGATATATTACGGAGCGACTTAAAATTTATCAAAATAAAAGACTAAAACCTGTAATAATAGGTTTATAACCTGTAATAATTATATGTAATGTTTTGAGTAATTTAGCGTACATCTGACAACCGGACGGTGACGACCACCTGTCAGACATATGCAAAATTCTAGAAAACAATTATGATACGAGGTTTTAACTCTTATCTATAAATTATTGTGGCTGTATAATTAACTGTAGTTTTTAGATATATTATAATGTTAAAATAAATTATATTTGGTAACATTTTTGTTCAATTATTTTATTTAGATTAGATTTTTTTTATGTCAGTGCCAAACTGAATTATAACTTAAGAGTTGTTAAGAGGTTTTAACTCTTACCTATAAATTATTGTTGCTTTATTTTTGTTCAATTATTCTATGTAGAATAGAATATTCTTGTATGTCAAAGTCAAACTGAACTAAAACTCAGAGTTGATGTGGTAACATTGCGATGTTTCGACAACACAAATATACATGGCGCTTTACTAAAAAAGCTTTGAATAGACATTATATTAAGTTGCTTTTGTTCAAAATAACCGATTATAGATCTAGTCTTTTTCTGACTATCTAATAGTAATCATAATATGTAAATTATCATAAATATTTTGTATTGTACTGCATTGCCCATCAGAAAGTCATAAGGAAACCAAGCCTCATTATCCCTGAGATATTTGGAATATTGACATTAGTTTAAAAAATTACAGTTCCAAAAAAAAAGTTAATTTAATTTAATCTACTGTTGTTGTTTAGGAAGAGTGGAGGAAGGTTAAGGGAAATGATCACCGAAAGGGGTCACCATGTTTATAATATTGTATTTGCCATATTATTTGATAATTTCGCATTCACCATATTATTTATAATTTAGCATTCGTCATATTATTAAATAGTTGATGAAATCGTTTTTTTTTTCTTTAATAGACCTGCCATAGCCGGATTGAACGAGACCCTATATTTCATGTGATGGATCTATGCATGTGAACACAGTTGTTTCTTTTAGGAGAAGAATTTTTTGTTTTGTTTTTAAGAGATCTCAGGTTTTGTTTTTATTCACACATACCTAAACGATGTAGTTCATAAAGGCACTTTGGAAGTTCGTCCACCGTACCTGATTTAAAGTTATATGTTAGTTAATATAGGATTACATTTTAGAATTAAGACATGAATGTACATTCTTTTTTAATATCATAAAAGTTTTGACAATATTTTCATAATAATAAAAACTATATAACAATAAACAACAAAAATATTTGTTTTATTCGAACTTCCAGTCCAGGATCTTCAGGTAGGCGGCCTCGGCCCTCTCGTTTACTTGCCAAGCCTCCAGGTGCATCTAAAACTATAAGAAAAAATGCTACGCTGTATAGCTAGAGGGTTATACTGAGTACAGACATGAAGGAAGCGAACAGTTCTGTCTCTGGGCGTATATTGTAATCGGCAAACGTATTCTCCGTAGCGGTATTTTCTCGTGATCGAAATTAACTCGAAAATTCGGGTCCATCAAATTTATTTAACGGTTTGGTTCGGAGGCGCGTATACTTTTCACAATAGCATAAGAAAGAAATTATGATTTGGTTATGGTAAGATAGAAAATACGAATAATATTGAAATCTAACTCATTTGAAGATTATGGTAATATGACATAACACTCTTATGTTTATACAACTTTAGTATTCTACTTATCGATTCCTAAAGATATTTCAAACATTTACAATTCTTTAATGACTAAAAAATAATCTAAATCATCAGAAGATATATTCAGCCGAAAATAAAATACCGTATATGTTGAAATTTCGCTATGAGTTAGACATTATAAAAATATAAATTAAAAATATTACCTTTATTACGTTACACCTTTACTTTATTACTTTACAAAAGTCCTTTTGAAATTCATTTATAGTATTTCTGGTCAAAAACTAGTGTAAGAAATAATACGTAAGTGAAAAATGAAGTTCGTGAAATAAATAAAGTATGTATTTTATTTTTTTATCCTCTGAGTATGTTGCATTGTTGCTTTAGGCGAGTTAGATGGTATGGCCTGTTTTGGTGACTGTAAGTTCCTTTTTTCTCCCAGTGCTGGATACATTTTTTTTGCAACACTTTATGGACTAGGCATCCCCTATAATTTGCAGGATGGTCACCGTCAGAGTTAACACATTTTACTTTGTCGTCAAGTGTTTTGCGTGTGCAATTATTGGTCGCATGCTCTCCTGCGCATTTCACGCATCACACAACTTGCAACAATATGTTTTAATTTCCCATATGCTTGACATCTGGCGCATTGTGGGATGATTCTTTTTGTGTTTGGTGGCTCACATTTAATGACATTGTGGTCCAAATCATCAATCTCCTAAACATGTTTATTATTTCCTTTTGGCTTCAAATCAATATAAAATATTGGTAGTTGCACGACCGGTCACAAATCTATTGTAGGCAAATTTAGATTATTTGCGATGATACATTTTAGTTCAATTTATTCAATTGTGTTATTTTTGTGCTTAGTTGCACAGAACCATTTTTTTACTATCAAATATAATAAATAATCCAATTTAAATCGAAGCGCCCTAAAATTTTAAATATTGGAATGCGGAAAAATAGAGAAAACGAGACTAAAACATTAAATACAAATCTTACTACTATGCAAAACTATATTTTATTGAATATTGCAGTTATTCAATATACAGCTGGCGGTAATAATACTAATTTAACATATCGGCAACGTTGCAGATGGCCCTCGAATGACAGTGTTTCAATGGTGTAAACAGCCGCTAGTATTCTTTTGTTTATAAGCATACTTTTCACGATGGCATACCATAATAAAATGTCTTGTGAAACATTTTTCGACGGGACGTGTAGTTTTCTTTTCCTAAAAAACAATGTTTATTGCTAAAATAATATGTACCGTCTAAGAGTTTTTAAAAGAGTATGAAATTATTGTAAGTATGGCTGGTAGCATAATAAACAGTTATGATAAGGAAGAAAATACGAATAATATTGAAATTCACCACGTTTGAAGTTTATGGTAAGAATATAACATAAAACTCTTATGTTTATACGGCTTTAGTATTCTATTTATAGATTCGTGAAGAGATTTCAAACATATACATTTCTGTAACAATTACAAAATGATCCAAATTCACCAGAGGATATACAGTCCCAAGAGAAAATAATGTATATGTGTAAATTTCCCGATGAGGTAGACATAATCAAACCTTAAATTTAGAATATTACTTTTATGTTGTGGCACAAAATGTATAAATGTCAATCAGGCAATTCATCCGTCAATGATATGGACAAAAATTATATAAACTAGTATGAATTTATATTTACTGCATGATGTATTTTGTATATATTTTATTGCTATTTTGTAGATAATTGTTTACTGGGTTTAAATTATTTCAGACACTATTGCTATGTAGTATGAAAAAATAAAAGCTATCAAGTGCAAGATGATTTGGATGGAAGAGTCACAGTCCTTATAAGAGGATATTATGCTAGAATCCTTTCAAATCATAAAGTAAAAAATAAACTTCATAACAAGCACATTTGAGACATACCTTGGAGAAAATGAAGGATTAACACCTTGAAACCAGTGATATATTTGCTGTCTAAAGAATAACATAGGCAAGTGACTCTTTTCTCTAAAACTGTTGTGTTTAATAATTTTTATTTTATATTTTAGGTCGAAGATATGGCTCTTTTTATAAAAAAGCTAAGAAGCGATTGTTAAGTATAGTGCGTTTAATGGGTGGTTATTTTTACATGTTGATCTGTTCGTCACATTTTAAAATGTTTGCATTGCTTACAATATTTTAATTAATATTGCAAACTTAATATTTTCATGTTGTTAATAATTATTTTATATGGGGCTATTATTAAACATCTTTTCTCGTACTAGTTGTGTAATACTTTTTCCATATTATTGTAACAAATTTCAAAGTTAAATATTCCAGATTCCTGCAAGTTATATATAAATATTTTAATTTTTCGTATTTTTATGGGGTTTTTATATAATTATATGTTTTATTATTATTAATCATTAATAGATATAAAACACGTAGTTATCATTCAAAATCATCTTTATAGTAATCATTAAATTAAAAGGAAAAACAGGGTTACCTTCTCGAAATCAAAACATGTCATTCATAATCGCCAATATTTTCCACGTTCACTCAAATTTGTTAACTAAATCCGTTCGTCCTGTTTGTTCTGTATCCTGCGTTCTGTTTGTCGCCAAGCGCCGAAAGTTATTGTGGCGAACACTGGAACTAAGCAAAGAGAATTCAGTTCTGCTCGTGCGCATTTTCAATTTTCACAGGAAATTCGCCCCGAATGCTCAAGTCTGTACCCACCATTCTATATCCTAAAATTGTTCATTTGGTTCTAAATGTATTGTTTGATATTTTGAGATATTTAATTTAAATATCATCTGTGGTGGTGTATATATCTGAGATACATTGGAAAATCGGGTTTATAACTTATAAACTAAATTATAATCATATTATTATTATCAGAATGAAGGAATTACAATTGAAATATTTTAATTTATTCGAATCTATATATTATGTCCAGCGCTAATTGCTAACTTCATTAGAAAGAAAAGTAAGAAAACTTATTTACCGACTGAAACGCGAGGGAATTGTCATTCATTTTCCCTCGCTTCCGTATAAGGGCTGATTGTATTTTTGTATTATTCGCCTATTTATATTAATATTTGCTGAGATTTACATGATTAATGAGTTTAAAAACTTGTGAGGGTTTAGTTTTGTTTGTTTCTTTAACAGGTAAGCAGTTTTCTAATATTTTTGTCCGTTAAGCAGCTTTGTTCTTTCTTAAAATTTATTCGTTTCTATTTACGCGTTAAAATCAACGAAATTTGTATAGGTTTGTAATGGAAAACAGACCGAGGGGCAGGGCTCACGGCCGAGCCAGAGGCGAACATCAGCAGGGCCGAGGCAGCGGCCCCAGACCGGGTCCCTCGCAAGGCTCATCTCGTCAAGGTGGCTCCAGAACTTTTGCACCGCAAGGAGCCTGGGGCACCCGAGGAGCTTCGCAACAACATCAAGCACCACAGGGCCAGTGGGGCCCCAAAGTCCAACAATCTCAGTCCCAGCCCCCGCCGCAAGCGTCAGGTCAACAGAGTCAGTGGGGCGCTCGCGGACCTCCAGATTCCCTTCCGCAGGTGAGACGTTGTTGATAACGTTATGAGTTATTGTGGGTGATATTATGCATAATTTGCAGCAATCTGCGGGACGTGGTCCAGGAACTATATGCGTTGAAGAACAACAACAAACCTTGGCAGCTCAAGGTAAGATTGTCTCTGATTCATTTTGTAGATGAGTAGTATTAGACATTATTGATTTATAGTTCGACAGACTGGTGGTACAGATGACGAGAAACGTGGCGGAGGAGGGGGGGTTAAAGGAAGAACTAATCGGAAAGAAATCGTGGACACGAAGCCCAAACATTATGCGACCAAACAAGGTTAGGACCTCTAAACGTGCTTAAGACACAACAGATGATGGTTGATGATTTTCTATTTTGTAGGCTCGGATGGAGAAAAGATCTTGCTCAAAGCGAACTTTTTTCCGCTGCTGAGCGCGACCAAGTGGGGACTGAATCAGTACCGTGTCGATTTTAAACCGGAACTGGACAATACAAAAACACGACGGGCCCTAGTTCGCAGAGCCTTCGTAAACAAACTTTCTTCAGGCATATTGTTTGATGGTGCTGCTCTCTACACCCCAACCAAGCTCCAGCCAGATCCCTTGGAATTGGCTGTTGCTGATGATGGTAAGTGCTAAAGGACTACAGATTGTTTTTCATGATTTTAAAAGCGAATATATTTATACATTTATTGAGCGTATCAATTTGGTAATATCATGATTTTGGCAATTTCTGGATTTTCTGAGCGAAAATCTAAACCAAATGATCTTCACAAGATCCTTTTAAAGTGAGATTTGCTCCGTTAGTATGAATAAATAACAATCTTTCTAGTTTAGGTTATATAGTAAACATATGGTTGCGCCAACCGATTTTTCCGGAGCTACTAAAGATGTGTGTGATCTAGGATGTCTGTGATGGAATATTTTTTAATCCCATATTTCAATCGCGTCATTTGTTGATAGCAGAAAGTCAAATTAATGGTATAAAACATATGCATATGTGCCAATGGTTCAAAACCTTTTCGTTGTGCACATTTGGTTGACTGGATCTACACCGATATGTTTAAAAATGGCCAGCTAGTAACTCAATGATTCTGTAGCTAATTTAGCTACCAATTAGTCCCTTCGTCCTATAATTCAACATTATCCAATATCAATAACTGCAAACCTTCAACTCGACTCTCCTCTTGTTTTTTAATTTGGTATCAGTTTTATATATTTCCTCTCCCACGATGAGAAATCTATTCACTTCCAGTCTTTTAGCTAGTTCTGTGCTCTTACAGGCTATAGATTTTTGGAGTAGTATTAAAAAAAAATTAAAAGCATGATCGCTAGTCTTTACATGCTGATACCAACATTGGAAGGTCTTTGTTATTTCTGTATGATATATTTTTGAAAATACCGAGCAGGTCATGTTTCGTCAAAAGAAGCATTAATCAAGAGGGATAACGTCTGGTAAATACGCCAGGTCATGCCGATTGTGTTAGCCGGGTTTATTTTCAAGTTTCCGTCGACTCATTGGCGAGTGATGTTTTGCAGATAACGTGAAATACTTGGTGTCCATTCGCTTGGTGGGAGAGGTGAACTGGGGCGACTGGCACTACCTGCAGATCTTCAATCTCATCGTCAGGCGTTGCCTGGAGTCGCTCGAGTTCAAGCTGCTGGGGAGAAATTATTTCGATCCTATGTACAAGGTGACTATACCGCAGTATAATCTGGAGCTGTGGCCCGGTTATATCACGTCGATGAGGCAGCATGAAAAACAGATCATGTTGAACATCGATCTAAACTTTAAGGTGCGTTCTAGGATATTTCGGCCAAGACTGAAGCTTACCACGTTCGTATATTTGCAGGTCCTCCGTACCGACAACGTCTATGACCTTCTATTGGAGTGTCAGAACGATCGTAACGCCAGGAAAGAGTTCCAGCAACGGGTGATGGGCTGCATCGTCATGACCTACTACAACAACAAGACCTACCGGATAGACGACGTCGATTACGATCAGAACCCAGATAGCAAATTCAAGAAACGCGATGGTAAGATTATCGGCGCGATTCGGGGACTCGTCGTGTGATTATGCCGTGCCCGTTGTTTGTAGGAACCGAAATTAGTTACCGCCAATATTTCGAAGAGAGATACCGCGTCCGCATAACCCGCAATAATCAGCCAATGCTCATTTCCCGGTCCAAACCGCGAGAAATCCGAGCCGGAATGCCAGAGATCGTCATGCTGGTGCCCCAGCTATGCACGATGACGGGTCTGACGGAGAAACAGAGAGAGAACTTCCAGCTGATGAAGTCCCTGAGCGAACACACCCGTATCGGATCAAGTGGTAAGTATAGTCTATTCAAAGTGTTTTTAGTAATGCGTCATAGATATTTGTGACATCGAAAATAAATGAAATAATTGAACAAAAATGTCATTAAATATAATTTATTTTAACATTCAATACATATATTATCGAAGGACTTAAAACTACAATTTGGAACACAGGTATAAGTTTGTACGTTAGATTTGTTTTGCTTCCATTAAACTCTTTTCCACATCACCCACCCAATTAACAATTGTATACATTAGAGACGTATTTTACTTTCATTCGAGAGCATATTTACCTTTTTTAGAAGTCATCTTGGTATCACTGTATATTTTATTTCTTCTGCTACCATCTATGTACACCATTCTTCATAAAATTAATCACTGAATTATGTCTAATACATCTACCATATCTACAAAGCAGTATTTATTCTCTCCTTATACGTTATAACCTAATGCCCATATTTAATTTTGAACAATTACAATCATATCTGTGCATACAAACCTTTCACGCCCTACAATACCATTTTCTACAGTTATATTCAGTTAATATATAATTAATTACCATGCATACCTTTAGCTTTTTCCACTCCCATCACACTGTCTCAGGAATTTCCAACATTGCACAGCATTACCTCATATCCTTAAAGTTTCCTTCAGTCAATTTCACTTTCCGACTCACTGTCCAATCCAATTACCAAACTGTTAATTTCTAATCACAATTTATCAATTTCTTCCTATGTATGTCTTATCGAGTTCATCCAAATCGAAAGTGCTATGGTTGACTATGCTTTCTTCCACATACCTAAACAGTTTTTGATGGAATATCCTTCTCCACTAGCAATATATCTGCAATTAATTGTTAATAAATATAATGACTAACTAAACCTAATCGAATACTATTGCAACTTTTACCTTTTTCCTTTTTCCATCAATTTTTGTTGTCTCTACACTTTTTTGTTACTTTCTTGCCAAGAGTGCCACAATGAACCTTTATGAAATATTCAATATAAGTTTCATCAAGATAAACACAAATTCAAATAGTTTAAAAAATTGAATTATTTTTACAACTGGCAGTGGATCTTCACAGCATTTAAACCATATGCCCTTGTAAGAGTGTATGAAAGGATGTCTTACATCCCTCAAAAAGCTGCATGTCCTTTATGTATATCTGAGAAGTGAAGATTGGAACTTTGTAAAATGGTAGAAACTAATGGGATTATTTATAGTTTATTCGAGTGATTGACCTTTTTCATAGTTGACGACATAGCTATTCGAGGGAGCCCGGAGAAAGAGACCGTCGAACTTTGCACATTAATATTTGGGTCTGAACCCGTGTTGTTCGTCTGATATGATATGGTTCTGCTCTGCAAAAAGCTGAGAGCTTTTTCAGTTGGAATACTGATATTTCATCGTATCCAGGTGCCTTTTTGGGCTTCAGTTTGCTGATGATTTTTTGTAGCATTTTTGGTGAGACTAGATGGTTTTGGAGAGAGTTTGGAGGCATTATTTTCACTAGATTATTGGCCTCTCTGATGACGTTTTTGTTTCGAGTGGCGCCACTTCCTTTTTTAAAAGGTAGGCATCCCATTAGTTTTTCGAAGGATTCGGCAAGGAGACTACGAAATTTCCTGACCATGCAGATTTCAGGGGGGTGAATGTCTTTTTTGACTTTTCGAGATTCTCCAGATGTCTGCGGGCGCTGCTGGGTTTCCAGTCTCAGCTGCATAAAGATGAGGAAAATAGAATTACTAGCTCTCTAGATTCGCCATTTCAAGTGGATTTAGCGCACGAGAAATTAAGGGTCAATAAAGTTGCCATAAAGCCAATGAAACAAAATCAACGCATATAACGTTTACCCTGCGTGGGAGAACATGTCCACCAGTGAATATCAATCATCGTCAACTCCCCCAAGCAGAGCATGTTAAATATCTTGGTATGCACTTAGATCGACGCCTAACCTGGAAGAAGCATATACTCTCTAAACGGAAACAACTGGGACTAAAATTATATCAAATGTATTGGCTCATCGGGCGCAAATCCAAATTATCATTAGATAACAAGGTATTGCTGTATGAGTCTATACTCAAGTCCATTTGGACATATGGAATCCAACTATGGGGTACCGCTAGCAATTCTAATATACCCATCATTCAACGGTTCCAAAATAAGGTGTTGCGTGTCATTGTTGATGCTCCGTACTATATTTCAAATAAAATGATACAACGCGATATTCCTCTAGAACCTATAACGAGTGTAATTCAACGTGTTTGTGTGAAGTACTTCGAAGGAGTGTCAGTGCATCCCAATGTACTCGCTAATCAGCTAAATATGCGACGTGATAGTGAAGTGCGTAGACTAAAACGTTTAACACCACCTGATCGGATTACTAGACATATGTAGACTTTAGAATAAGACTAATTAATTAAGATAATATTTTATACAGAAGATTGCTTAATGAAGTGATTTTCTACATGCCATGTATATATAATATAGACATAAGAAATACTTATTGCCAATAGGGCAGATTGTGGACTCACGAAGAGTAATAAAAAAATATATTGAGACATTTTTTCGGTAAAGTCCAACTTAACCCAATCCAAAATGGTTGTCGGCTCCGCATCGAGTTGCAATATTGCGTTCTAGGGATGCAGAAAATATATCGATATTTTCTGAAAAAAATATCCATATTTTTGGTCGATCTATCGATATTTTTTGATATTTGTTCGAAATAGATTAAATATCGTTATATTAGTAATATATTAACTATATTATTACAATTGTAAAGGTTTAGTGAATTTTGGTAGTTAATTTTAAAGTTCCGCCAAACATTTTTATTATTTAAAAGAAATATATATTTCTTTACTCTAATATTTAACTGTTTTTGCTTTTTCTTAGAAATATCGATATTTTTTTCGGTGGCTAACACCCCCAATAGCGTTCTCATTCTCTATCTGCTCCACTCTAGCCCGGATGAACAAACTGCGCGAGTTCAGCGCGAAGCTGCAAAAATGCCCGAAGGCTATTGACGAACTCAAGAAATGGGACCTGAAGCTGGCCCAGGACCTGGTCCAGTTCACAGGACGCGTGTTACCGCAGGAAACCCTCGCTGGCGGCTCGGGTTCGCTCATGCCCGGACCTCGTGCCGATTGGACCGGCAACCTGAAGACTGCCACCATGTTCGCGCCTGCCAAGTTGGACGCGCTGGTGGTGGTGTGTCCGGTACGGCTCAAGAAAGCCACCGGCGAGTTTGTCGCCAGCATACAACAGGTCGCCCGAGGTGAGTAATTTATCACCCCATACCATGTTGATTTGAGTGTTCAACTTTGCCAGTTCTCGCAAGTCATATGTAAATTCGAAGAATGTAGTATAAATAAAATAAATTATCTCGAATTTTTTAAAGTAGTGTAGGTACCCAGAAACTAAGATTGTGGCGTATATCAGACACATCCTGTATTTTTGACCTTGTTTACCCATGCTTCAACACTTGTAGCATCGCTTTTATATTTTGTACCTGTGATATTCAATTGATTTGCTTGCTGAATATTATATAAATCTTTATGAGTCAATAAGTCCAATCTTTTCAAATTGCCACTGGTCAGGTTTATTAGCTCGGGTTTCATACAATATGATATCTATTGCAATTTTAGCAGGGAGACTTGGCTTTGGCTTTGGTTAAAATCATACTTTTATCTTATTTTATTAACGCTCACCTCCCACCTTTGGATACAGTCTTATGAATTCCAGATCGATTAAGCTAAAATTTATAAATGCTAATATTTTTATGATTTTAGTTTGCTTTATGATCAACGAGCTGGGATTTTGATGGGATATACTCACGTAAAGAACATTGAGTCATATTTATGTGAACTTTTATATTCGTATGGTCAATTATATATATAGTGGGTGAAAGTTTTTTAACACTATTTACAGGTCATTGGTTTATATATTAATATCTACTATTTATGATTAAAATATGAAGTGTACAAAAGTAAATAAATTATAAACAACAAGATTCTTAACCTTACAAAACAATATAACAAGCCTAGGAACTATCGACTGAAAACAGACGATAGTCGTAAAACAGAAAAAAAAAGTCGATAGTCAAAAAACTAGCGACTAAAATTAGTAATTACTATTCAAAAATTCAAATGCACGGTTCGACATTTTTTTTCCAATTCGTGATGTCGACGAAGATGTACTGTGATTATATTTTCTAACGGTAGTATAAGCGAGTCGGAGATGTAAATATTCCCTTACGTAATACCTTTAAAAAAGACGAGAAGGAAAAAAATAATTACTGAATACTATTAACATGCAATTTAATATTTCATTTTAAACGAAATAGAATTACTTTTATATTGGAATGTTCTGTGGATATGTAAAAACGAATTGAATTTTTCTATAGAATGGTATAAGACCCCACACATGTTTTATCGTATTTTAATATGTTAGTTTTAAAAATGATCCCACAATAACTACTAGAGCTTTTTTAAATAAAGTAAATACTTTATTATTGAACGAAAGTATTGTTTAACAAAAATCGAGGGAGTAATCGAAATATTACCTATTAGTGCCGTAAAAAGTCAAAAATATTTTACTATTTATCATTCACAATTTTAATCTTTTTGCCCTATTACATTAACAATCTTGAAAAATATCGTTCCAAAATGCTGCTATATTAATATACAACATATTGTTATTTACAAGCAAATTACCACAAAATTATAAAACTATATATATTACATATAAATCTATGGAAGCATAAACTGGGTAAATGTTTGTCAAGGTCGCGGCTACTACGACAGAGCCAGAAGAATCAGTCGAATGAAATTAGTAGAACCAAAAATAGTAACTAAAAGTACCCGACAAAAAAGTCGATAGTAAATAATGACAAAATCAGTCGGGCCGAAAATAACGATTGAAACAGTCGATAGTAAAAAGTAGTCAATTATTAAAAAGTCGATAGTCGTTTTCATTCGATAGTTCCCAACGCTAAATATAACGCTTAAGCTAACTTAATGTATGAATATATAATATAATAATATAGGATACCATACAAACAATTAAGTGATACTAAAACTCCAACCAGCGCCAGGTTTGAAACAAAAGTGGCTGCCGCAGTCGTTGTTGGATTCAACCTTTCGATCGCTTGTGAACGGCAACGCCGCAAAATCAAGCGTAAACTGTTGAAACTCGCCGAATGCTGACTATGATCATGCAAAATCAGCTGCTACTGTCGCTTACGGCTAATGAATGTCTGTTTCGTTTTCCAGTGATGAAATTCCAAATCTCGGGGGTAAAAACCGTCGATTTGGGGGACGATCGGGCGCAGAGCTACCTGGGCGGTTTGGAATACGCCATGTCGACCCTCCACGCCCAGCTGGTGTTCGTGGTACTCACCAGTAATTCCCACGATAAATACACCGCGGTGAAGAAGAAATGCTACGTGGATAGGGCGATGCCGTGCCAGGTGGCCGTAGCGAAGACCGTTCAGAAGAGTAGGTGCTCATGGAATTCGTGATATCGGCGCTCAGTCTCGTTTGATTTCAGATAATCGGTCGGTAGCTATGAAGATCGCCATACAGATGAACTGTAAGCTTGGCGGGTCGCCGTGGGGTTCTACCATGCCTAGATTTACGATGGTCGTAGGGTAAGTGACGTAACGTTGTTTCAAACGATGACGGTACTCAAATGAGTACCCATATTTTCAAAACTCCCATGGGTACGAATTAAAACCCGCTGTTTTAACATAAGATGGCTCCAGGGAAACCTGGCCATGATATGTCAAGGGAAGACTGTAATATGACATGATGTTTTTTAGGATCGAATTTTTCCACTATTTGTTTTCTCTGCAATTCTGTTAGCGACTCATCTACTACTTATTTTAGACGACTTTCTGTAATATTGCCGTATATTTGAACAACGGCGCACTACAACGGTATAATTATTATAGCCTCTTTTATCTTTTTATATGTATCGGAACAATACAGGCTATTTACCAAACTTGCGGTATTTGTTCCTTTTCCCATACTCCATACTAATTCTTTTGCGCCTCCTTTCAGTTACGACGTCTGCCGTGATACTGCCAACAAAGGGAAGAGTTTCGCCGGAATGGTGGCCTCCATTGATGTAGGATGCTCACAGTATTTCAGCATGGCAGTGGAGCACGCGCAAGAGCAAGAGCTCAGCAGTAACAGAGCCGCCTTTGTCACGTTGGCCTGCGAACACTTCCAGTCGCGGAATGGTGTATATCCATGTAAGGACGCGGTGTCCGGTACCACCGACGATTTTCATCTTATATCGTTTCAGAACGCATAGTGGTATACAGAGATGGTGTGGGCGACGGTCAGATAAAATACGTGAAGGAACACGAGGTGGAATTGCTGAAGGAGAAGCTGAAGAGCGATCTGTTCAAGGACCGACCCCTGAAGCTGGCCTTCATCATAGTATCGAAGCGTATTAACACCAAAATTTTTAGGGCCCAAGCGGACGGGCTGAGCAGCAATCCACCGGCGGGTACGGTCGTCGACGACGTCATCACGTTGCCGGAACGGTACGACTTCTTCCTGGTGTCCCAGTGTGTCAATCAGGGAACCGTAGCGCCTACCAGTTACAACATCATCGAGGATACATTGGGCATAGACGCCAACAGGATCCAGAGGTTCACCTTCAAGCTCACGCACATGTACTTCAATTGGTCCGGTACCATCCGCGTGCCGGCTCCCTGTCAGTACGCCCACAAACTTGCTTTCATGACGGCCCAATATCTGCACAGGTGAGTTTTTGTGTCGATTAAATCTTTGTGTCTTGCCGCCGCATTCACTATTTTATTTAATAGTATTGTGACTTCTCTTAAAAGTATAGTCTATTCAAAGTTTTTTGTCATGGATATTTGTGACGTCGAAACATTGCAACGTTGCCGCATCAACTCTGTGTTTTAATTCAATTTAGCTTTGACATACAAGAAAATTCTAATCTAAATAAAATAATTGAACAAAAATGTTACGAATACAATTTATTTTAACATTATAGTACATAACATAATACATATACTATTGAAAGACTTAAAACTATAATTAAGAACATTGGTATAATAGTTTGTAGGTTAGATTTGTTTTGTTTACATTGAACTCCTTCCACGCCACCCATGAGGCAGAATTTCTAGGCGCGTTTTTTTTTATGTAGTGGTATCCCCTGGTAGAGGCCTAATCATCTACCTAATTAACAATTATATATCTCAGAAGCGAGTTCATTCTAGAGCATATTTACCTTTTTACGTTTAGTTCTTCCTTCGATGGTGTGTTTACTTGTTAAGTCATCTTGGCATCACTGTATATTTTATTTCTTCTGCTACTATCTGTGTACACCATTCTTCATAAACTTAGTCACTGAATTCCGTCTAATGCATTTACCATATCTACAAAACCAGTTGTATTCAATCTCTACTCATACATTCTAACTTATTGCACATGTTTAATTTTGAACAATTACAACCATATCTGTGCACACAAATCTTTCACGCCCTACAATACCATTTTCTACAGTTATATTCAATTAATTATGTGCATACCTTTAGTTGATTACACTCTCATCACTCTGTCTCAGGAATTTCTGGCACTGCACATTCCAGCATTATCACATATCCTGAATGTTTCCTTCAGTCACTTTCACTTTCCGACGCAATCACTAAACTGTTAATTTCTAATCTGTCTAAAACATGTTCACGATTCCACCATTTATCAATTACTTCCTCTGTATGTCTTACCAAGTTCATCCAAACTGAAGGTGTTATAGTTGACAATGCTTCCTTCCACATATCCAAACAGTTTTTGTTGGATTATCCTTCTTGACCAGCAATATATCTGCAATTAATTATTAATAAATATAATACGCGACATCGGTAATTCATAAGACCATTTTCCAATTTTGGCCCAAGTTAGAAGCAGAGCCAAAATTGTAAAATTTCGATAGTCCATATCTCGGAAACTATAAGAGATAATGCAATTTGGTAATCGACAACGTACTTACCATGCCGAATTAGCAATATATCTGCAATTAACTATTAATAAGTATATATAACCAACAAAACCTAATCGAATACTATTGAAACTTTTACCTTTTTCCATCAATATTTGTTGTCTTTACACTTTTTTTGTTACTGTCTTGCCAAGAGTGCCACAATGAACCATTTTGAAATATTCAAGTTTCTTATATTATTTTAATTTTAAGGTAATATCTGGAAGTTCCATTAAACCTATCCGAGGGTTATCTTTACACCGTTTAAAATCTATACCCTGTAAGAGTGTATACCTCAAAAAACTACATGTCCCTAATTCTTTTATGTATACTTTCCAGAGAGACAATTTTCTCTAACGTATTATTCTTCATTTTGTAAGCGATGTTATTCACACTACCCACAGTAATATTTAGCACGCCGGCACACTGCTAAAACACATATTCATTAAAATTGTAGGGGCTTATATTATTTAATATCATCAATAATTACCTCTCTAACGAAATTTACCGGCAAAGAGGGCCTCCGTTACCCCGTTTCTTTTCGAAATAATCTATTAAAGCCGCAATCAATTTGTGACCCTGAATATCTGAAGTAATATGATATATTACGGAGCGACTTAAAATTTATCAAAATAAAGGGCTAAAACCTGTAATAATAGGTTTATAACCTGTAATAATTATATGTAATGTTTTGAGTAATTTAGCGTACATCTGACAACCGAACGGTGACCACCTGTCAGACATATGCAAAATTCTAGAAAACAATTATGATACGAGGTTTTAACTCTTATCTATAAATTATTGTGGCTGTATAATTAACTGTAGTTTTTAGATATATTATAATGTTAAAATAAATTATATTTGGTAACATTTTTGTTCAATTATTTTATTTAGATTAGATTTTTTTTATGTCAGTGCCAAACTGAATTATAACTTAAGAGTTGTTAAGAGGTTTTAACCCTTACCTATAAATTATTGTTGCTTTATTTTTGTTCAATTATTCTATGTAGAATAGAATATTCTTGTATGTCAAAGTCAAACTGAACTAAAACTCAGAGTTGATGTGGTAACATTGCGATGTTTCGACAACACAAATATACATGGCGCTTTACTAAAAAAGCTTTGAATAGACATTATATTAAGTTGCTTTTGTTCAAAATAACCGATTATAGATCTAGTCTTTTTCTGACTATCTAATGGTAATCATAATATGTAAATTATCATAAATATTTTGTATTGTACTGCATTGCCCATCAGAAAGTCATAAGGAAACCAAGGCTCATTATCCCTGAGATATTTGGAATATTGACATTATTTTAAAAAATTACAGTTCCAAAAAAAAAGTTAATTTAATTTAATCTACTGTTGTTGTTTAGGAAGAGTGGAGGAAGGTTAACGGAAATGATCACCGAAAGGGGTCACCATGTTTATAATATTGTATTTGCCATATTATTTGATAATTTCGCATTCACCATATTATTTATAATTTAGCATTCGTCATATTATTAAATAGTTGATGAAATCGTTTTTTTTTCTTTAATAGACCTGCCATAGCCGGATTGAACGAGACCCTATATTTCATGTGATGGATCTATGCATGTGAACAAAGTTGTTTCTTTTAGGAGAAGAATTTTTTGTTTTGTTTTTAAGAGATCTCAGGTTTTGTTTTTATTCACACATACCTAAACGATGTAGTTCATAAAGGCACTTTGGAAGTTCGTCCACCGTACCTGATTTAAAGTTATATGTTAGTTAATATAGGATTACATTTTAGAATTAAGACATGAATGTACATTCTTTTTTAATATCATAAGAGTTTTGACATTATTTTCATAATAATAAAAACTATATAACAATAAACAACAAAAATATTTGTTTTATTCGAACTTCCAGTCCAGGATCTTCAGGTAGGCGGCCTCGGCCCTCTCGTTTACTTGCCAAGCCTCCAGGTGCATCTAAAACTATAAGAAAAAACGCTACGCTCTATAGCTATAGGGTTATAGTGAGTACAGACATGAAGGAAGCGAAAGGTTCTGTCTCTGGGCGTATATTGTAATCGGCAAACGTATTCTCCGTAGCGGTATTTTCTCGTGATCGAAATTAACTCGAAAATTCGGGTCCACCAAATTTATTTAATGGTTTGGTTCGGAGGCGCGTATACTTTTCACAATAGCATAAGAAAGAAATTATGATTGGTTATGGTAAGATAGAAAATACGAATAATATTGAAATCTAACTCATTTGAAGATTATGGTAATAAGACATAACACTCTTATGTTTATACAACTTTAGTATTCTACTTATCGATTCCTAAAGATATTTCAAACATTTACAATTCTGTAATGACTAAAAAATAATCTAAATCATCAGAAGATATATTCAGCCGAAAATAAAATAACGTATATGTTGAAATTTCACTATGAGGTAGACATTATAAAAATATAAATTAAAAATATTACCTTTATTACTTTATACCTTTACTTTATTACTTTACAAAAGTCCTTTTGAAATTCATTTATAGTATTTCTGGTCAAAAACATAAGTGAAAAATGAAGTCCGTTAAATAAACAAAGTATGTATTTTATTTTTTTATCCTCTGAGTATGTTGCATTGTTGCTTTAGGCGAGTTAGATGGTATGGCCTGTTTTGGTGACTGTAAGTTCCTTTTTTCTCCCAGTGCTGGATACATTTTTTTTGCAACACTTTATGGACTAGGCATCCCCTATAATTTGCAGGATGGTCACCGTCAGAGTTAACACATTTTACTTTGTCGTCACGTGTTTTGCGTGTGCAATTATTGGTCGCATGCTCTCCTGCGCATTTCACGCATCTACACAACTTGCAACAATATGTTTTAATTTCCCATATGCTTGACATCTGGCGCATTGTGGGTTGATTCTTTTTGTGTTTGGTGGCTCACATTTAATGACATTGTGGTCCAAATCATCAATCTCCTAAACATGTTTATTATTTCCTTTTGGCTTCAAATCAATATAAAATATTGGTAGTTGCACGACCGGTCACAAATCTATTGTAGGCAAATTTAGATTATTTGCGATGATACATTTTAGTTCAATTGATTCAATTGTGTTATTTTTGTGCTTGGTTGCACAGGACCATTTTTTTACTATCAAATATAATAAATAATCCAATTTAAATCGAAGCGCCCTAAAATTTTAAATGTTGGAATGCGGAAAAATAGAGAAAACGAGACTAAAACAATAAATACAAATCTTACTACTATGCAAAACTATATTTTATTGAATATTGCAGTTATTCAATATACAGCTGGCGGCAAATGTATAAATCCGCCACTATACCACCATTTATATATATATATATATATATATATATATATATATATATATATATATATATATATATATATATATATGTATATATATATTTATATATAATATAATAATACTAATTTAACATATCGGCAACATTGCAGATGGCCCTCGAATGACAGTGTTTCAATGGTGTAAACAGCCGCTAGTATTCTTTTGTTTATAACCATACTTTTCACGATGGCATACCATAATAAAATGCCTTGTGAAACATTTTTCGACGGTACGTGTAGTTTTCTTTTCCTAAAAAACAATGTTTATTGCTAAAATAATATGTACCGTCTAAGAGTTTTTAAAAGAGTATGAAATTATTGTAAGTATGGCTGGTAGCATAATAAACAGTTATGATAAGGAAGAAAATACTAATAATATTGAAATTCACCAGGTTTGAAGTTTATGGTAAGAATATAACATAAAACTCTTATGTTTATACGGCTTTAGTATTCTATTTATAGATTCGTGAAGAGATTTCAAACATATACATTTCTGTAACAATTACAAAATGATCCAAATTCACCAGAGGAGTCCCAAGAGAAAATAATGTATATGTGTAAATTTCCCGATGAGGTAGACATAATGAAACCTTAAATTTAGAATATTACTTTTATGTTGTGGCACAAAATGTATAAATGTCAATCAGGCAATTCATCCGTCAATGATATGGACAAAAATTATATAAACTAGTATGAATTTATATTTACTGCATGATGTATTTTGTATATATTTTATTGCTATTTTGTAGATAATTGTTTACTGGGTTTAAATTATTTCAGACACTATTGCTATGTAGTATGAAAAAATAAAAGCTATCAAGTGCAAGATGATTTGGATGGAAGAGTGACAGTCCTTATAAGAGGATATTATGCTAGAATCCTTTCAAACCATAAAGTAAAAAATAAACTTCATAACAAGCACATTTGAGACATACCTTGGAGAAAATGAAGGATTAACACCTTGAAACCAGTGATATATTTGCTGTCTAAAGAATAACATAGGCAAGTGACTCTTTTCTCTAAAACTGTTGTGTTTAATAATTTTTATTTTATATTTTAGGTTGAAGATATGGCTCTTTTTATAAAAAAGCTAAGAAGCGATTGTTAAGTATAGTGCGTTTAATGGGTGGTTATTTTTACATGTTGATCTGTTCGTCACATTTTAAAATGTTTGCATTGCTTACAATATTTTAATTAATATTGCAAACTTAATATTTTCATGTTGTTAATAATTATTTTATATGGGGCTATTATTAAACATCTTTTCTCGTACTACTTGTGTAATACTTTTTCCATATTATTGTAACAAATTTCAAAGTTAAATATTCCAGATTCCTGCAAGTTATATATAAATATTTTAATTTTTCGTATTTTTATGGGGTTTTTATATAATTATATGTTTTATTATTATTAATCATTAATAGATATAAAACACGTAGTTATCATTCAAAATCATCTTTATAGTAATCATTAAATTAAAAGGAAAAACAGGGTTACTTTCTCGAAATCAAAACATGTCATTCATAATCGCCAATATTTTCCACGTTCACTCAAATTTGTTAACTAAATCCGTTCGTCCTGTTTGTTCTGTATCCTGCGTTCTGTTTGTCGCCAAGCGCCGAAAGTTATTGTGGCGAACACTGGAACTAAGCAAAGAGAATTCAGTTCTGCTCGTGCGCATTTTCAATTTTCACAGGAAATTCGCCCCGAATGCTCAAGTCTGTACCCACCATTCTATATCCTAAAATTGTTCATTTGGTTCTAAATGTATTGTTTGATATTTTGAGATATTTAATTTAAATATCATCTGTGGTGGTGTATATATCTGAGATACATTGGAAAATCGGGTTTATAACTTATAAACTAAATTATAATCATATTATTATTATCAGAATGAAGGAATTACAATTGAAATATTTTAATTTATTCGAATCTATATATTATGTCCAGCGCTAATTGCTAACTTCATTAGAAAGAAAAGTAAGAAAACTTATTTACCGACTGAAACGCGAGGGAATTGTCATTCATTTTCCCTCGCTTCCGTATAAGGGCTGATTGTATTTTTGTATTATTCGCCTATTTATATTAATATTTGCTGAGATTTACATGATTAATGAGTTTAAAAACTTGTGAGGGTTTAGTTTTGTTTGTTTCTTTAACAGGTAAGCAGTTTTCTAATATTTTTGTCCGTTAAGCAGCTTTGTTCTTTCTTAAAATTTATTCGTTTCTATTTACGCGTTAAAATCAACGAAATTTGTATAGGTTTGTAATGGAAAACAGACCGAGGGGCAGGGCTCACGGCCGAGCCAGAGGCGAACATCAGCAGGGCCGAGGCAGCGGCCCCAGACCGGGTCCCTCGCAAGGCTCATCTCGTCAAGGTGGCTCCAGAACTTTTGCACCGCAAGGAGCCTGGGGCACCCGAGGAGCTTCGCAACAACATCAAGCACCACAGGGCCAGTGGGGCCCCAAAGTCCAACAATCTCAGTCCCAGCCCCCGCCGCAAGCGTCAGGTCAACAGAGTCAGTGGGGCGCTCGCGGACCTCCAGATTCCCTTCCGCAGGTGAGACGTTGTTGATAACGTTATGAGTTATTGTGGGTGATATTATGCATAATTTGCAGCAATCTGCGGGACGTGGTCCAGGAACTATATGCGTTGAAGAACAACAACAAACCTTGGCAGCTCAAGGTAAGATTGTCTCTGATTCATTTTGTAGATGAGTAGTATTAGACATTATTGATTTATAGTTCGACAGACTGGTGGTACAGATGACGAGACACGTGGCGGAGGAGGGGGGGTTAAAGGAAGAACTAATCGGAAAGGAATCGTGGACACGAAGCCCAAACATTATGCGACCAAACAAGGTTAGGACCTCTAAACGTGCTTAAGACACAACAGATGATGGTTGATGATTTTCTATTTTGTAGGCTCGGATGGAGAAAAGATCTTCCTCAAAGCGAACTTTTTTCCGCTGCTGAGCGCGACCAAGTGGGGACTGAATCAGTACCGTGTCGATTTTAAACCGGAACTGGACAATACAAAAACACGACGGGCCCTAGTTCGCAGAGCCTTCGTAAACAAACTTTCTTCAGGCATATTGTTTGATGGTGCTGCTCTCTACACCCCAACCAAGCTCCAGCCAGATCCCTTGGAATTGGCTGTTGCTGATGATGGTAAGTGCTAAAGGACTACAGATTGTTTTTCATGATTTTAAAAGCGAATATATTTATACATTTATTGAGCGTATCAATTTGATCGATGAGCTTTTCCCACTTTTCTGGTAATATCATGATTTTGGCAATTTCTGGATTTTCTGAGCGAAAATCTAAACCAAATGATCTTCACAAGATCCTTTTAAAGTGAGATTTGCTCCGTTAGTATGAATAAATAACAATCTTTCTAGTTTAGGTTATATAGTAAACATATGGTTGCGCCAACCGATTTTTCCGGAGCTACTAAAGATGTGTGTGATCTAGGATGTCTGTGATGGAATATTTTTTAATCCCATATTTCAATCGCGTCATTTGTTGATAGCAGAAAGTCAAATTAATGGTATAAAACATATGAATATGTGTCAATGGTTCAAAACCTTTTCGTTGTGCACATTTGGTTGACTGGATCTACACCGATATGTTTAAAAATGGCCAGCTAGTAACTCAATGATTCTGTAGCTAATTTAGCTACCAATTAGTCCCTTCGTCCTATAATTCAACATTATCCAATATCAATAACTGCAAACCTTCAACTCGACTCTCCTCTTGTTTTTTAATTTGGTATCAGTTTTATATATTTCCTCTCCCACGATGAGAAATCTATTCACTTCCAGTCTTTTAGCTAGTTCTGTGCTCTTACAGGCTATAGATTTTTGGAGTATTATTAAAAAAAAAATAAAAGCATGATCGCTAGTCTTTACATGCTGATACCAACATTGGAAGGTCTTTGTTATTTCTGTATGATATATTTTTGAAAATACCGAGCAGGTCATGTTTCGTCAAAAGAAGCATTAATCAAGAGGGATAACGTCTGGTAAATACGCCAGGTCATGCCGATTGTGTTAGCCGGGTTTATTTTCAAGTTTCCGTCGACTCATTGGCGAGTGATGTTTTGCAGATAACGTGAAATACTTGGTGTCCATTCGCTTGGTGGGAGAGGTGAACTGGGGCGACTGGCACTACCTGCAGATCTTCAATCTCATCGTCAGGCGTTGCCTGGAGTCGCTCGAGTTCAAGCTGCTGGGGAGAAATTATTTCGATCCTATGTACAAGGTGACTATACCGCAGTATAATCTGGAGCTGTGGCCCGGTTATATCACGTCGATGAGGCAGCATGAAAAACAGATCATGTTGAACATCGATCTAAACTTTAAGGTGCGTTCTAGGATATTTCGGCCAAGACTGAAGCTTATCACGTTCGTATATTTGCAGGTCCTCCGTACCGACAACGTCTATGACCTTCTATTGGAGTGTCAGAACGATCGTAACGCCAGGAAAGAGTTCCAGCAACGGGTGATGGGCTGCATCGTCATGACCTACTACAACAACAAGACCTACCGGATAGACGACGTCGATTACGATCAGAACCCAGATAGCAAATTCAAGAAACGCGATGGTAAGATTATCGGCGCGATTCGGGGACTCGTCGTGTGATTATGACGTGCCCGTTGTTTGTAGGAACCGAAATTAGTTACCGCCAATATTTCGAAGAGAGATACCGCGTCCGCATAACCCGCAATAATCAGCCAATGCTCATTTCCCGGTCCAAACCGCGAGAAATCCGAGCCGGAATGCCAGAGATCGTCATGCTGGTGCCCCAGCTATGCACGATGACGGGTCTGACGGAGAAACAGAGAGAGAACTTCCAGCTGATGAAGTCCCTGAGCGAACACACCCGTATCGGATCAAGTGGTAAGTATAGTCTATTCAAAGTGTTTTTAGTAATGCGTCATAGATATTTGTGACATCGAAAATAAATGAAATAATTGAACAAAAATGTCATTAAATATAATTTATTTTAACATTCAATACATATATTATCGAAGGACTTAAAACTACAATTTGGAACACAGGTATAAGTTTGTACGTTAGATTTGTTTTGCTTCCATTAAACTCTTTTCCACAACACCCACCCAATTAACAATTGTATACATTAGAGACGTATTTTACTTTCATTCGAGAGCATATTTACCTTTTTTAGAAGTCATCTTGGTATCACTGTATATTTTATTTCTTCTGCTACCATCTATGTACACCATTCTTCATAAAATTAATCACTGAATTATGTCTAATACATCTACCATATCTACAAAGCAGTATTTATTCTCTCCTTATACGTTATAACCTAATGCCCATATTTAATTTTGAACAATTACAATCATATCTGTGCATACAAACCTTTCACGCCCTACAATACCATTTTCTACAGTTATATTCAGTTAATATATAATTAATTACCATGCATACCTTTAGCTTTTTCCACTCCCATCACACTGTCTCAGGAATTTCCAACATTGCACAGCATTACCTCATATCCTTAAAGTTTCCTTCAGTCAATTTCACTTTCCGACTCACTGTCCAATCCAATTACCAAACTGTTAATTTCTAATCACAATTTATCAATTTCTTCCTATGTATGTCTTATCGAGTTCATCCAAATCGAAAGTGCTATGGTTGACTATGCTTTCTTCCACATACCTAAACAGTTTTTGATGGAATATCCTTCTCCACTAGCAATATATCTGCAATTAATTGTTAATAAATATAATGACTAACTAAACCTAATCGAATACTATTGCAACTTTTACCTTTTTCCTTTTTCCATCAATTTTTGTTGTCTCTACACTTTTTTGTTACTTTCTTGCCAAGAGTGCCACAATGAACCTTTATGAAATATTCAATATAAGTTTCATCAAGATAAACACAAATTCAAATAGTTTAAAAAATTGAATTATTTTTACAACTGGCAGTGGATCTTCACAGCATTTAAACCATATGCCCTTGTAAGAGTGTATGAAAGGATGTCTTACATCCCTCAAAAAGCTGCATGTCCTTTATGTATATCTGAGAAGTGAAGATTGGAACTTTGTAAAATGGTAGAAACTAATGGGATTATTTATGGTTTATTCGAGTGATTGACCTTTTTCATAGTTGACGACATAGCTATTCGAGGGAGCCCGGAGAAAGAGACCGTCGAACTTTGCACATTAATATTTGGGTCTGAACCCGTGTTGTTCGTCTGATATGATATGGTTCTGCTCTGCAAAAAGCTGAGAGCTTTTTCAGTTGGAATACTGATATTTCATCGTATCCAGGTGCCTTTTTGGGCTTCAGTTTGCTGATGATTTTTTGTAGCATTTTTGGTGAGACTAGATGGTTTTGGAGAGAGTTTGGAGGCATTATTTTCACTAGATTATTGGCCTCTCTGATGACGTTTTTGTTTCGAGTGGCGCCACTTCCTTTTTTAAAAGGTAGGCATCCCATTAGTTTTTCGAAGGATTCGGCAAGGAGACTACGAAATTTCCTGACCATGCAGATTTCAGGGGGGTGAATGTCTTTTTTGACTTTTCGAGATTCTCCAGATGTCTGCGGGCGCTGCTGGGTTTCCAGTCTCAGCTGCATAAAGATGAGGAAAATAGAATTACTAGCTCTCTAGATTCGCCATTTCAAATGGATTTAGCGCACGAGAAATTAAGGGTCAATAAAGTTGCCATAAAGCCAATGAAACAAAATCAACGCATATAACGTTTACCCTGCGTGGAAGAACATGTCCACCAGTGAATATCAATCATCGTCAACTCCCCCAAGCAGAGCATGTTAAATATCTTGGTATGCACTTAGATCGACGCCTAACCTGGAAGAAGCATATACTCTCTAAACGGAAACAACTGGGACTAAAATTATATCAAATGTATTGGCTCATCGGGCGCAAATCCAAATTATCATTAGATAACAAGGTATTGCTGTGTGAGTCTATACTCAAGTCCATTTGGACATATGGAATCCAACTATGGGGTACCGCTAGCAATTCTAATATACCCATCATTCAACGGTTCCAAAATAAGGTGTTGCGTGTCATTGTTGATGCTCCGTACTATATTTCAAATAAAATGATACAACGCGATATTCCTCTAGAACCTATAACGAGTGTAATTCAACGTGTTTGTGTGAAGTACTTCGAAGGAGTGTCAGTGCATCCCAATGTACTCGCTAATCAGCTAAATATGCGACGTGATAGTGAAGTGCGTAGACTAAAACGTTTAACACCACCTGATCGGATTACTAGACATATGTAGACTTTAGAATAAGACTAATTAATTAAGATAATATTTTATACAGAAGATTGCTTAATGAAGTGATTTTCTACATGCCATGTATATATAATATAGACATAAGAAATACTTATTGCCAATAGGGCAGATTGTGGACTCACGAGGAGTAATAAAAAAATATATTGAGACATTTTTTCGGTAAAGTCCAACTTAACCCAATCCAAAATGGTTGTCGGCTCCGCATCGAGTTGCAATATTGCGTTCTAGGGATGCAGAAAATATATCGATATTTTCTGAAAAAAATATCCATATTTTTGGTCGATCTATCGATATTTTTTGATATTTGTTCGAAATAGATTAAATATCGTTATATTAGTAATATATTAACTATATTATTACAATTGTAAAGGTTTAGTGAATTTTGGTAGTTAATTTTAAAGTTCCGCCAAACATTTTTATTATTTAAAAGAAATATATATTTCTTTACTCTAATATTTAACTGTTTTTGCTTTTTCTTAGAAATATCGATATTTTTTTCGGTGGCTAACACCCCCAATAGCGTTCTCATTCTCTATCTGCTCCACTCTAGCCCGGATGAACAAACTGCGCGAGTTCAGCGCGAAGCTGCAAAAATGCCCGAAGGCTATTGACGAACTCAAGAAATGGGACCTGAAGCTGGCCCAGGACCTGGTCCAGTTCACAGGACGCGTGTTACCGCAGGAAACCCTCGCTGGCGGCTCGGGTTCGCTCATGCCCGGACCTCGTGCCGATTGGACCGGCAACCTGAAGACTGCCACCATGTTCGCGCCTGCCAAGTTGGACGCGCTGGTGGTGGTGTGTCCGGTACGGCTCAAGAAAGCCACCGGCGAGTTTGTCGCCAGCATACAACAGGTCGCCCGAGGTGAGTAATTTATCACCCCATACCATGTTGATTTGAGTGTTCAACTTTGCCAGTTCTCGCAAGTCATATGTAAATTCGAAGAATGTAGTATAAATAAAATAAATTATCTCGAATTTTTTAAAGTAATGTAGGTACCCAGAAACTAAGATTGTGGCGTATATCAGACACATCCTGTATTTTTGACCTTGTTTACCCATGCTTCAACACTTGTAGCATCGCTTTTATATTTTGTACCTGTGATATTCAATTGATTTGCTTGCTGAATATTATATAAATCTTTATGAGTCAATAAGTCCAATCTTTTCAAATTGCCACTGGTCAGGTTTATTAGCTCGGGTTTCATACAATATGATATCTATTGCAATTTTAGCAGGGAGACTTGGCTTTGGCTTTGGTTAAAATCATACTTTTATCTTATTTTATTAACGCTCACCTCCCACCTTTGGATACAGTCTTATGAATTCCAGATCGATTAAGCTAAAATTTATAAATGCTAATATTTTTATGATTTTAGTTTGCTTTATGATCAACGAGCTGGGATTTTGATGGGATATACTCACGTAAAGAACATTGAGTCATATTTATGTGAACTTTTATATTCGTATGGTCAATTATATATATAGTGGGTGAAAGTTTTTTAACACTATTTACAGGTCATTGGTTTATATATTAATATCTACTATTTATGATTAAAATATGAAGTGTACAAAAGTAAATAAATTATAAACAACAAGATTCTTAACCTTACAAAACAATATAACAAGCCTAGGAACTATCGACTGAAAACAGACGATAGTCGTAAAACAGAAAAAAAAAGTCGATAGTCAAAAAACTAGCGACTAAAATTAGTAATTACTATTCAAAAATTCAAATGCACGGTTCGAAATTTTTTTTCCAATTCGTGATGTCGACGAAGATGTACTGTGATTATATTTTCTAACGGTAGTATAAGCGAGTCGGAGATGTAAATATTCCCTTACGTAATACCTTTAAAAAAGACGAGAAGGAAAAAAATAATTACTGAATACTATTAACATGCAATTTAATATTTCATTTTAAACGAAATAGAATTACTTTTATATTGGAATGTTCTGTGGATATGTAAAAACGAATTGAATTTTTCTATAGAATGGTATAAGACCCCACACATGTTTTATCGTATTTTAATATGTTAGTTTTAAAAATGATCCCACAATAACTACTAGAGCTTTTTTAGATAAAGTAAATACTTTATTATTGAACGAAAGTATTGTTTAACAAAAATCGAGGGAGTAATCGAAATATTACCTATTAGTGCCGTAAAAAGTCAAAAATATTTTACTATTTATCATTCACAATTTTAATCTTTTTGCCCTATTACATTAACAATCTTGAAAAATATCGTTCCAAAATGCTGCTATATTAATATACAACATATTGTTATTTACAAGCAAATTACCACAAAATTATAAAACTATATATATTACATATAAATCTATGGAAGCATAAACTGGGTAAATTTTTGTCAAGGTCGCGGCTACTACGACAGAGCCAGAAGAATCAGTCGAATGAAATTAGTAGAACCAAAAATAGTAACTAAAAGTACCCGACAAAAAAGTCGATAGTAAATAATGACAAAATCAGTCGGGCCGAAAATAACGATTGAAACAGTCGATAGTAAAAAGTAGTCAATTATTAAAAAGTCGATAGTCGTTTTCATTCGATAGTTCCCAACGCTAAATATAACGCTTAAGCTAACTTAATGTATGAATATATAATATAATAATATAGGATACCATACAAACAATTAAGTGATACTAAAACTCCAACCAGCGCCAGGTTTGAAACAAAAGTGGCTGCCGCAGTCGTTGTTGGATTCAACCTTTCGATCGCTTGTGAACGGCAACGCCGCAAAATCAAGCGTAAACTGTGGAAACTCGCCGAATGCTGACTATGATCATGCAAAATCAGCTGCTACTGTCGCTTACGGCTAATGAATGTCTGTTTCGTTTTCCAGTGATGAAATTCCAAATCTCGGGGGTAAAAACCGTCGATTTGGGGGACGATCGGGCGCAGAGCTACCTGGGCGGTTTGGAATACGCCATGTCGACCCTCCACGCCCAGCTGGTGTTCGTGGTACTCACCAGTAATTCCCACGATAAATACACCGCGGTGAAGAAGAAATGCTACGTGGATAGGGCGATGCCGTGCCAGGTGGCCGTAGCGAAGACCGTTCAGAAGAGTAGGTGCTCATGGAATTCGTGATATCGGCGCTCAGTCTCGTTTGATTTCAGATAATCGGTCGGTAGCTATGAAGATCGCCATACAGATGAACTGTAAGCTTGGCGGGTCGCCGTGGGGTTCTACCATGCCTAGATTTACGATGGTCGTAGGGTAAGTGACGTAACGTTGTTTCAAACGATGACGGTACTCAAATGAGTACCCATATTTTCAAAACTCCCATGGGTACGAATTAAAACCCGCTGTTTTAACATAAGATGGCTCCAGGGAAACCTGGCCATGATATGTCAAGGGAAGACTGTAATATGACGTGATGTTTTTTAGGATCGAATTTTTCCACTATTTGTTTTCTCTGCAATTCTGTTAGCGACTCATCTACTACTTATTTTAGACGACTTTCTGTAATATTGCCGTATATTTAAACAACGGCGCACTACAACGGTATAATTATTATAGCCTCTTTTATCTTTTTATATGTATCGGAACAATACAGGCTATTTACCAAACTTGCGGTATTTGTTCCTTTTCCCATACTCCATACTAATTCTTTTGCGCCTCCTTTCAGTTACGACGTCTGCCGTGATACTGCCAACAAAGGGAAGAGTTTCGCCGGAATGGTGGCCTCCATTGATGTAGGATGCTCACAGTATTTCAGCATGGCAGTGGAGCACGCGCAAGAGCAAGAGCTCAGCAGTAACATAGCCGCCTTTGTCACGTTGGCCTGCGAACACTTCCAGTCGCGGAATGGTGTATATCCAGGTAAGGACGCGGTGTCCGGTACCACCGACGATTTTTATCTTATATCGTTTCAGAACGCATAGTGGTATACAGAGATGGTGTGGGCGACGGTCAGATAAAATACGTGAAGGAACACGAGGTGGAATTGCTGAAGGAGAAGCTGAAGAGCGATCTGTTCAAGGACCGACCCCTGAAGCTGGCCTTCATCATAGTATCGAAGCGTATTAACACCAAAATTTTTAGGGCCCAAGCGGACGGGCTGAGCAGCAATCCACCGGCGGGTACGGTCGTCGACGACGTCATCACGTTGCCGGAACGGTACGACTTCTTCCTGGTGTCCCAGTGTGTCAATCAGGGAACCGTAGCGCCTACCAGTTACAACATCATCGAGGATACATTGGGCATAGACGCCAACAGGATCCAGAGGTTCACCTTCAAGCTCACGCACATGTACTTCAATTGGTCCGGTACCATCCGCGTGCCGGCTCCCTGTCAGTACGCCCACAAACTTGCTTTCATGACGGCCCAATATCTGCACAGGTGAGTTTTTGTGTCGATTAAATCTTTGTGTCTTGCCGCCGCATTCACTATTTTATTTAATAGTATTGTGACTTCTCTTAAATGTATAGTCTATTCAAAGTTTTTTGTCATGGATATTTGTGACGTCGAAACATTGCAACGTTGCCGCATCAATTCTGTGTTTTAATTCAATTTAGCTTTGACATACAAGAAAATTCTAATCTAAATAAAATAATTGAACAAAAATGTTACGAATACAATTTATTTTAACATTATAGTACATAACATAATACATATACTATTGAAAGACTTAAAACTATAATTAAGAACATTGGTATAATAGTTTGTAGGTTAGATTTGTTTTGTTTACATTGAACTCCTTCCACGCCACCCATGAGGCAGAATTTCTAGGCGCGTTTTTTTTATGTAGTGGTATCCCCTGGTAGAGGCCTAATCATCTACCTAATTAACAATTATATATCTCAGAAGCGAGTTCATTCTAGAGCATATTTACCTTTTTACGTTTAGTTCTTCCTTCGATGGTGTGTTTACTTGTTAAGTCATCTTGGCATCACTGTATATTTTATTTCTTCTGCTACTATCTGTGTACACCATTCTTCATAAACTTAGTCACTGAATTCCGTCTAATGCATTTACCATATCTACAAAACCAGTTGTATTCAATCTCTACTCATACATTCTAACTTATTGCACATGTTTAATTTTGAACAATTACAATCATATCTGTGCACACAAATCTTTCACGCCCTACAATACCATTTTCTACAGTTATATTCAATTAATTATGTGCATACCTTTAGTTGATTACACTCTCATCACTCTGTCTCAGGAATTTCTGGCACTGCACATTCCAGCATTATCACATATCCTGAATGTTTCCTTCAGTCACTTTCACTTTCCGACGCAATCACTAAACTGTTAATTTCTAATCTGTCTAAAACATGTTCACGATTCCACCATTTATCAATTACTTCCTCTGTATGTCTTACCAAGTTCATCCAAACTGAAGGTGTTATAGTTGACAATGCTTCCTTCCACATATCCAAACAGTTTTTGTTGGATTATCCTTCTCGACCAGCAATATATCTGCAATTAATTATTAATAGATATAATACGCGACATCGGTAATTCATAAGACCATTTTCCAATTTTGGCAAGTTAGAAGCAGAGCCAAAATTGTAAAATTTCGATAGTCCATATCTCGGAAACTATAAGAGATAATGCAATTTGGTAATCGACATCGTAATTACCATGCCTAATTAGCAATATATCTGCAATTAACTATTAATAAGTATATATGACCAACAAAACCTAATCGAATACTATTGAAACTTTTACCTTTTTCCATCAATATTTGTTGTCTTTACACTTTTTTTGTTACTGTCTTGCCAAGAGTGCCACAATGAACCATTTTGAAATATTCAAGTTTCTTATATTATTTTAATTTTAAGGTAATATCTGGAAGTTCCATTAAACCTATCCGAGGGTTATCTTTACACCGTTTAAAATCTATACCCTGTAAGAGTGTATACCTCAAAAAGCTACATGTCCCTAATTCTTTTATGTATACTTTCCAGAGAGACAATTTTCTCTAACGTATTATTCTTCATTTTGTAAGCGATGTTATTCACAGTACCCACAGTAATATTTAGCACGCCGGCACACTGCTAAAAAACATATTCATTAAAATTGTAGGGGCTTATATTATTTAATATCATCAATAATTACCTCTCTAACGAAATTTACCGGCAAAGAGGGCCTCCGTTACCTCGTTTCTTTTCGAAATAATCTATTAAAGCCGCAATCAATTTGTGACCCTGAATATCTGAAGTAATATGATATATTACGGAGCGACTTAAAATTTATCAAAATAAAGGACTAAAACCTGTAATAATAGGTTTATAACCTGTAATAATTATATGTAATGTTTTGAGTAATTTAGCGTACATCTGACAACCGGACGGTGACGACCACCTGTCAGACATATGCAAAATTCTAGAAAACAATTATGATACGAGGTTTTAACTCTTATCTATAAATTATTGTGGCTGTATAATTAACTGTAGTTTTTAGATATATTATAATGTTAAAATAAATTATATTTGGTAACATTTTTGTTCAATTATTTTATTTAGATTAGATTTTTTTTATGTCAGTGCCAAACTGAATTATAACTTAAGAGTTGTTAAGAGGTTTTAACTCTTACCTATAAATTATTGTTGCTTTATTTTTGTTCAATTATTCTATGTAGAATAGAATATTCTTGTATGTCAAAGTCAAACTGAACTAAAACTCAGAGTTGATGTGGTAACATTGCGATGTTTCGACAACACAAATATACATGGCGCTTTACTAAAAAAGCTTTGAATAGACATTATATTAAGTTGCTTTTGTTCAAAATAACCGATTATAGATCTAGTCTTTTTCTGACTATCTAATGGTAATCATAATATGTAAATTATCATAAATATTTTGTATTGTACTGCATTGCCCATCAGAAAGTCATAAGGAAACCAAGGCTCATTATCCCTGAGATATTTGGAATATTGACATTATTTTAAAAAATTACAGTTCCAAAAAAAAAGTTAATTTAATTTAATCTACTGTTGTTGTTCAGGAATAGTGGAGGACTGTTAAGGGAAATGATCACCGAAAGGGGTCACCATGTTTATAATATTGTATTTGCCATATTATTTGATAATTTCGCATTCACCATATTATTTATAATTTAGCATTCGTCATATTATTAAATAGTTGATGAAATCGTTTTTTTTTCTTTAATAGACCTGCCATAGCCGGATTGAACGAGACCCTATATTTCATGTGATGGATCTATGCATGTGAACAAAGTTGTTTCTTTTAGGAGAAGAATTTTTTGTTTTGTTTTTAAGAGATCTCAGGTTTTGTTTTTATTCACACATACCTAAACGATGTAGTTCATAAAGGCACTTTGGAAGTTCGTCCACCGTACCTGATTTAAAGTTATATGTTAGTTAATATAGGATTACATTTTAGAATTAAGACATGAATGTACATTCTTTTTTAATATCATAAGAGTTTTGACATTATTTTCATAATAATAAAAACTATATAACAATAAACAACAAAAATATTTGTTTTATTCGAACTTCCAGTCCAGGATCTTCAGGTAGGCGGCCTCGGCCCTCTCGTTTACTTGCCAAGCCTCCAGGTGCATCTAAAACTATAAGAAAAAACGCTACGCTGTATAGCTATAGGGTTATAGTGAGTACAGACATGAAGGAAGCGAATGGTTCTGTCTCTGGGCGTATATTGTAATCGGCAAACGTATTCTCCGTAGCGGTATTTTCTCGTGATCGAAATTAACTCGAAAATTCGGGTCCACCAAATTTATTTAACGGTTTGGTTCGGAGGCGCGTATACTTTTCACAATAGCATAAGAAAGAAATTATGATTGGTTATGGTAAGATAGAAAATACGAATAATATTGAAATCTAACTCATTTGAAGATTATGATATTATGACATAACATGTTTATACAACTCTTATGTTTATACAACTTTAGTATTCTACTTATCGATTCCTAAAGATATTTCAAACATTTACAATTCTGTAATGACTAAAAAATAATCTAAATCATCAGAAGATATATTCAGCCGAAAATAAAATACCGTATATGTTGAAATTTCACTATGAGGTAGACATTATAAAAATATAAATTAAAAATATTACCTTTATTACTTTATACCTTTACTTTATTACTTTACAAAAGTCCTTTTGAAATTCATTTATAGTATTTCTGGTCAAAAAATAGTGTAAGAAATAATACGTAAGTGAAAAATGAAGTTCGTGAAATAAATAAAGTATGTATTTTATTTTTTTATCCTCTGAGTATGTTGCATTGTTGCTTTAGGCGAGTTAGATGGTATGGCCTGTTTTGGTGACTGTAAGTTCCTTTTTTCTCCCAGTGCTGGATACATTTTTTTTGCAACACTTTATGGACTAGGCATCCCCTATAATTTGCAGGATGGTCACCGTCAGAGTTAACACATTTTACTTTGTCGTCAAGTGTTTTGCGTGTGCAATTATTGGTCGCATGCTCTCCTGCGCATTTCACGCATCACACAACTTGCAACAATATGTTTTAATTTCCCATATGCTTGACATCTGGCGCATTGTGGGATGATTCTTTTTGTGTTTGGTGGCTCACATTTAATGACATTGTGGTCCAAATCATCAATCTCCTAAACATGTTTATTATTTCCTTTTGGCTTCAAATCAATATAAAATATTGGTAGTTGCACGACCGGTCACAAATCTATTGTAGGCAAATTTAGATTATTTGCGATGATACATTTTAGTTCAATTTATTCAATTGTGTTATTTTTGTGCTTAGTTGCACAGAACCATTTTTTTACTATCAAATATAATAAATAATCCAATTTAAATCGAAGCGCCCTAAAATTTTAAATATTGGAATGCGGAAAAATAGAGAAAACGAGACTAAAACATTAAATACAAATCTTACTACTATGCAAAACTATATTTTATTGAATATTGCAGTTATTCAATATACAGCTGGCGGTAATAATACTAATTTAACATATCGGCAACGTTGCAAATGGCCCTCGAATGACAGTGTTTCAATGGTGTAAACAGCCGCTAGTATTCTTTTGTTTATAACCATACTTTTCACGATGGCATACCATAATAAAATGTCTTGTGAAACATTTTTCGACGGAACGTGTAGTTTTCTTTTCCTAAAAAACAATGTTTATTGCTAAAATAATATGTACCGTCTAAGAGTTTTTAAAAGAGTATGAAATTATTGTAAGTATGGCTGGTAGCATAATAAACAGTTATGATAAGGAAGAAAATACGAATAATATTGAAATTCACCACGTTTGAAGTTTATGGTAAGAATATAACATAAAACTCTTATGTTTATACGGCTTTAGTATTCTATTTATAGATTCGTGAAGAGATTTCAAACATATACATTTCTGTAACAATTACAAAATGATCCAAATTCACCAGAGGATATACAGTCCCAAGAGAAAATAATGTATATGTGTAAATTTCCCGATGAGGTAGACATAATGAAACCTTAAATTTAGAATATTACTTTTATGTTGTGGCACAAAATGTATAAATGTCAATCAGGCAATTCATCCGTCAATGATATGGGCAAAAATTATATAAACTACTATGAATTTATATTTACTGCATGATGTATTTTGTATATATTTTATTGCTATTTTGTAGATAATTGTTTACTGGGTTTAAATTATTTCAGACACTATTGCTATGTAGTATGAAAAAATAAAAGCTATCAAGTGCAAGATGATTTGGATGGAAGAGTCACAGTCCTTATAAGAGGATATTATGCTAGAATCCTTTCAAATCATAAAGTAAAAAATAAACTTCATAACAAGCACATTTGAGACATACCTTGGAGAAAATGAAGGATTAACACCTTGAAACCAGTGATATATTTGCTGTCTAAAGAATAACATAGGCAAGTGACTCTTTTCTCTAAAACTGCTGTGTTTAATAATTTTTATTTTATATTTTAGGTCGAAGATATGGCTCTTTTTATAAAAAAGCTAAGAAGCGATTGTTAAGTATAGTGCGTTTAATGGGTGGTTATTTTTACATGTTGATCTGTTCGTCACATTTTAAAATGTTTGCATTGCTTACAATATTTTAATAAATATTGCAAACTTAATATTTTCATGTTGTTAATAATTATTTTATATGGGGCTATTATTAAACATCTTTTCTCGTACTAGTTGTGTAATACTTTTTCCATATTATTGTAACAAATTTCAAAGTTAAATATTCCAGATTCCTGCAAGTTATATATAAATATTTTAATTTTTCGTATTTTTATGGGGTTTTTATATAATTATATGTTTTATTATTATTAATCATTAATAGATATAAAACACGTAGTTATCATTCAAAATCATCTTTATAGTAATCATTAAATTAAAAGGAAAAACAGGGTTACTTTCTCGAAATCAAAACATGTCATTCATAATCGCCAATATTTTCCACGTTCACTCAAATTTGTTAACTAAATCCGTTCGTCCTGTTTGTTCTGTATCTTGCATTCTGTTTGTCGCCAAGCGCCGAAAGTTATTGTGGCGAACACTGGAACTAAGCAAAGAGAATTCAGTTCTGCTCGTGCGCATTTTCAATTTTCACAGGAAATTCGCCACGAATGCTCAAGTCTGTACCCACCATTCTATATCCTAAAATTGTTCATTTGGTTCTAAATGTATTGTTTGATATTTTGAGATATTTAATTTAAATATCATCTGTGGTGGTACATATATCTGAGATACATTGGAAAATCTCGGGTTTATGACTTATAAGTTAAATTATAATCATATTATTATTATCAGAATGAAGGAATTACAATTGAAATATTTTAATTCATTCGAATCTATATATTATGTCCAGCGCTAATTGCTAACTTCATTAGAAAGAAAAGTAAGAAAACTTATTTACCGACTGAAACGCGAGGGAATTGTCATTCATTTTCCCTCGCTTCTGTATAAGGGCTGATTGTATTTTTGTATTATTCGCCTATTTATATTAATATTTGCTGAGATTTACATGATTAATGAGTTTAAAAACTTGTGAGGGTTTAGTTTTGTTTGTTTCTTTAACAGGTAAGCAGTTTTCTAATATTCTTGTCCGTTAAGCAGCTTTGTTCTTTCTTAAAATTGATTCGTTTCTATTTACGCGTTAAAATCAACGAAATTTGTATAGGTTTGTAATGGAAAATAGACCGGGGGGCAGGGCTCACGGCCGAGCCAAAGGCGAACATCAGCAGGGCCGAGGGAGCGGCCCCAGACCGGGTCTCTCGCAAGGCCCATCTCGTCAATGTGGCTCCAGAACTTTTGCACCGCAAGGAGCCTGGGGCACCCGAGGAACTTCGCAGCAACATCAAGCACCACAGGGCCAGTGGGGCCCCAAAGTCCAACAATCTCAGTCCCAGCCCCCGCCGCAAGTGTCAGGGCAACAGAGTCAGTGGGGCGCTCGCGGACCTCCAGATTCCCTTCCGCAGATGAGACGTTGTTGATAACGTTATGAGTTATTGTGGGTGATATTATGCATAATTTGCAGCAATCTGCGGGACGTGATCCAGGAACTATATGCGTTGAAGAACAACAACAAGCCTTGACAGCTCAAGGTAAGATTGTCTCTGATTCATTTTGTAGATGAGTAGTATTAGACATTATTGATTTATAGTTCGACAGACTGGTGGTACAGGCGACGAGAAACGTGGCGGCGGTAGGGGAGTTAAAGGAAGAACTAATCGGAAAGGAATCGTGGACTCGAAGCCCAAACATTATGCGACCAAACAAGGTTAGGACCTCTAAACGTACTTAAGACACAACAGATGATGGTTGGTGATTTTCTATTTTGTAGGCTCGGATGGAGAGAAAATCTTGCTCAAAGCGAACATTTTTCCGCCGCTGAGCGCGACCAAGTGGGGACTGAATCAGTACCGTGTCGATTTTAAACCGGAACTGAACAATACAAAAACACGACAGGTCCTAGTTCGCAGAGCCTTCGTAAACAAACTTTCTTCAGGCATATTGTTTGATGGTGCTGCTCTCTACACCCCAACCAAACTCCAGCCGGATCCCATGGAACTGGCTGTTGCTGATGATAGTAAGTGCTAAATGACTACAGATTGTTTTTCATGCTTTTAAAAGCGAATATATTTATACATTTATTGAGCGTATCAATTTGATCGATGAGCTTTTCCCACTTTTCTGGTAATATCATGATTTTGGCAATTTCTGGATTTTCTGAGCCTAAATCTAAACCAAATGATCTTCACAAGATCCTTTTAAAGTGAGATTTGCTCCGTTAGTATGAATAAATAGCAATCTTTCTAGTTTAGGTTATATAGTAGATATATAGTTGCGCCAACCGATTTTTCCGGAGCTACTAAAGATGTGTGTGATCTAGGATGCCTGCGATGGAATATTTTTTAAACCCATATTTCAATCGCGTCATTTGTTGATAGCAGAAAGTCAAATTAATGGTATAAAACATATTCATATGTGTCAATGGTTCAAAACATTTTCGTTGTGCACATTTGGTTGTCTGGATCTACACCGATATGTTTAAAAGTGGCCAGCTAGTAACTCAATGATTATGTAGCTAATTTAGCTACCAATTAGTCCCTTCGTTCTATAATTCAACATTATCCAACATCAGTAACTGCAAACCTTTAACTCGACTCTCATCTTGTTTTTTAATTTGGTATCAGTTTTATATATTTTCTTTCCTATGATGACAAATCTATTAACTTCCAGTCTTTTAGCTAGTTCTGTGCTCTTACAGGCTATAGATTTTTGGAGTACTATTAAAAAAAAATTAAAAGCATGATCGTTAGTCTTTACATGCTGATACCAACATTGGAAGGTCTTTGTTGTTTCTGTGTGATATATTTTTGAAAATACCGAGCAGGTCATGTTTCGTCAAAAGAACAAGCATTAATAAAGAGGAATAACGTCTGGTAAATACGCCGGTAATGCCGATTGTGTTAGCTGGGTTTATTTTCAAGTTTCCGTCGACTCATTGGCGAGTGATGTTTTGCAGATAACGTGAAATACTTGGTGTCCATTCGCTTGGTGGGAGAGGTGAACTGGGGCGATTGGCACTACCTGCATATCTTCAATCTCATTGTCAGGCGTTGCCTGGAGTCGTTCGATTTCAAGCTGCTGGGGAGAAATTATTTCGATCCTATGTACAAGGTGACTATACCGCAGTATAATCTGGAGCTCTGGCCCGGTTATATCACGTCGATAAGGCAGTTATATCACGTCGCTGGTGCTGAGATCTGACGGAGAAACAGAGAGAGAACTTCCAGCTGATAAAGTCCCTGAGCGAACACACCTGTATCGGATCAAGTGGTAAGTATAGTCTATTCAAAGTGTTTTTAGTAATGCGTCATTGATATTTGTGTAGTATTTTTAGTATTAGTATTTTTTTAAGGCCGGAATCAATTTGTAACCCTGAATATCTGAATTAATATGATATATTACGGAGCGACTTAAAATTTATCAAAATAAAGGGCTAAAACCTGTAATAATAGGTTTATAACCTGTAATAATTATAAGTAATGTTTTGAGTAATTTAGCGTACATCTGACAACCGGACGGTGACCCGCTGTCAGACATATGCAAAGTTCTTGAAAACAATTATGATACGAGGTTTTAACTCTTACCTATAAATTATTGTGGCTGTATAATTAACTGTAGTTTTTAGATATAGTATAATGTTAAAATAAATTATATTTGGTAACATTTTTGTTCAATTATTTTATTTAGATTAAATTTTAAAATTTTTTTATGTCAATGTTTCTTTTCGAAATAACCTATTAAAGCCGAAATCAATTTGTGACCCTAAGTATCTATTGTTTTCGACATTTTCAAACTAGGTAAAATATTACGGAGCGACTTAAAATCAAAATATTCAAAGAAACAAAATAATGTTTGCCGGTTTATATCCTGGAGTAAACTCTAGTAATTATAACTAATGTTTTCAACATTTTAACGTACATTTGACAACCGGGCGGCGACCAGTTCTCAGACGAATGCAAAATTCCTGAAGGCAATTAATGATAAAAGTGATAAGAGGTTTTAACTCTTACCTATAAATTATTGTTGCTTTATAATTAACTTTTTTTATGTATACTATAATATTAAAATAAATTATATTTGATAACGTTTTTGTTCAATTATTTTATTTAGAATAGAATATTCTGGTATGTCAACGTCAAACTGAACTAAAACTCAGAGTTGATGCGGCAACATTGCGATGTTTCGATAACACAAATATACATGGTGCTTTACTGAAAAAAACTTTGAATAGACAATATATTAAGTTGCTTTTGTTCAAAATAACCGATTATAGATGTAGTCTTTTTCTGACCATCTAATGGCAATCGCAATATGTAAATTATCATATATATTTTGTATTGTATTGCATTGCCCATCAGAAAGTCATAAGGAAACCAAGCCTCATTATCCCTGAGATATTTGGAATATTGACATTATTTAAAAAAATTACAGTTTCAAAAAAAGTTAATTTAATTTAATCTACTGTTGTTATTTAGGAAGAGTGGAGGAAGGTTAAGGGAAATGATCACCGAAAGGGGTCACCATGTTTATAATATTGTATTTGCCATATTATTTGATAATTTCGCATTCACCATATTATTTATAATTTAGCATTCGTCATATTATTAAATAGTTGATGAAATCGTTTTTTTTTCTTTAATAGACCTGCCATAGCCGGATTGAACGAGACCCTATATTTCATGTGATGGATCTATGCATGTGAACAAAGTTGTTTCTCTTAGGATAAGAATTTTTTGTTTTGTTTTTAAGAGATCTCAGGTTTTGTTTTTATTCACACATACCTAAACGATGTAGTTCATAAAGGCACTTTGGAAGTTCGTCCACCGTACCTGATTTAAAGTTAAATGTTAGTTAATATAGGATTACATTTTAGAATTAAGACATGAATGTACATTCTTTTTTAATATCATAAGAGTTTTGACATTATTTTCATAATAATAAAAACTATATAACAATAAACAACAAAAATATTTGTTTTATTCGAACTTCCAGTCCAGGATCTTCAGGTAGGCGGCCTCGGCCCTCTCGTTTACTTGCCAAGCCTCCAGGTGCATCTAAAACTATAAGAAAAAACGCTACGCTGTATAGCTAGAGCGTTATAGTGAGTACAGACATGAATTTCGAAATTTTCGAAAACGAGACTAAAACAATAAATACAAATCTTACTACTATGCAAAACTATATTTTATTGAATATTGCAGTTATTCAATATACAGCTGGCGGCAAATGTATAAATCCGCCACTATACCACCATTTATATATATATATATATATATATATATATATATATATATATATATATATATATATATATATATATATGTATATATATATTTATATATAATATAATAATACTAATTTAACATATCGGCAACATTGCAGATGGCCCTCGAATGACAGTGTTTCAATGGTGTAAACAGCCGCTAGTATTCTTTTGTTTATAACCATACTTTTCACGATGGCATACCATAATAAAATGTCTTGTGAAACATTTTTCGACGGTACGTGTAGTTTTCTTTTCCTAAAAAACAATGTTTATTGCTAAAATAATATGTACCGTCTAAGAGTTTTTAAAAGAGTATGAAATTATTGTAAGTATGGCTGGTAGCATAATAAACAGTTATGATAAGGAAGAAAATACGAATAATATTGAAATTCACCAGGTTTGAAGTTTATGGTAAGAATATAACATAAAACTCTTATGTTTATACGGCTTTAGTATTCTATTTATAGATTCGTGAAGAGATTTCAAACATATACATTTCTGTAACAATTACAAAATGATCCAAATTCACCAGAGGAGTCCCAAGAGAAAATAATGTATATGTGTAAATTTCCCGATGAGGTAGACATAATGAAACCTTAAATTTAGAATATTACTTTTATGTTGTGGCACAAAATGTATAAATGTCAATCAGGCAATTCATCCGTCAATGATATGGGCAAAAATTATATAAACTACTATGAATTTATATTTACTGCATGATGTATTTTGTATATATTTTATTGCTATTTTGTAGATAATTGTTTACTGGGTTTAAATTATTTCAGACACTATTGCTATGTAGTATGAAAAAATAAAAGCTATCAAGTGCAAGATGATTTGGATGGAAGAGTCACAGTCCTTATAAGAGGATATTATGCTAGAATCCTTTCAAATCATAAAGTAAAAAATAAACTTCATAACAAGCACATTTGAGACATACCTTGGAGAAAATGAAGGATTAACACCTTGAAACCAGTGATATATTTGCTGTCTAAAGAATAACATAGGCAAGTGACTCTTTTCTCTAAAACTGTTGTGTTTAATAATTTTTATTTTATATTTTAGGTCGAAGATATGGCTCTTTTTATAAAAAAGCTAAGAAGCGATTGTTAAGTATAGTGCGTTTAATGGGTGGTTATTTTTACATGTTGATCTGTTCGTCACATTTTAAAATGTTTGCATTGCTTACAATATTTTAATAAATATTGCAAACTTAATATTTTCATGTTGTTAATAATTATTTTATATGGGGCTATTATTAAACATATTTTCTCTTACTAGTTGTGAAATACTTTTTCCATATTATTGTAACAAATTTCAAAGTTAAATATTCCAGATTCCTGCAAGTTATATATAAATATTTTAATTTTTCGTATTTTTATGGGGTTTTTATATAATTATATGTTTTATTATTATTAATCATTAATAGATATAAAACACGTAGATATCATTCAAAATCATCTTTATAGTAATCATTAAATTAAAAGGAAAAACAGGGTTACTTTCTCGAAATCAAAACATGTCATTCATAATCGCCAATATTTTCCACGTTCACTCAAATTTGTTAACTAAATCCGTTCGTCCTGTTTGTTCTGTATCTTGCATTCTGTTTGTCGCCAAGCGCCGAAAGTTATTGTGGCGAACACTGGAACTAAGCAAAGAGAATTCAGTTCTGCTCGTGCGCATTTTCAATTTTCACAGGAAATTCGCCACGAATGCTCAAGTCTGTACCCACCATTCTATATCCTAAAATTGTTCATTTGGTTCTAAATGTATTGTTTGATATTTTGAGATATTTAATTTAAATATCATCTGTGGTGGTGTATATATCTGAGATACATTGGAAAATCGGGTTTATAACTTATAAACTAAATTATAATCATATCATTATTATCAGAATGAAGGAATTACAATTGAAATATTTTAATTTATTCGAATCTATATATTATGTCCAGCGCTAATTGCTAACTTCATTAGAAAGAAAAGTAAGAAAACTTATTTACCGACTGAAACGCGAGGGAATTGTCATTCATTTTCCCTCGCTTCCGTATAAGGGCTGATTGTATTTTTGTATTATTCGCCTATTTATATTAATATTTGCTGAGATTTACATGATTAATGAGTTTAAAAACTTGTGAGGGTTTAGTTTTGTTTGTTTCTTTAACAGGTAAGCAGTTTTCTAATATTTTTGTCCGTTAAGCAGCTTTGTTCTTTCTTAAAATTTATTCGTTTCTATTTACGCGTTAAAATCAACGAAATTTGTATAGGTTTGTAATGGAAAACAGACCGAGGGGCAGGGCTCACGGCCGAGCCAGAGGCGAACATCAGCAGGGCCGAGGCAGCGGCCCCAGACCGGGTCCCTCGCAAGGCTCATCTCGTCAAGGTGGCTCCAGAACTTTTGCACCGCAAGGAGCCTGGGGCACCCGAGGAGCTTCGCAACAACATCAAGCACCACAGGGCCAGTGGGGCCCCAAAGTCCAACAATCTCAGTCCCAGCCCCCGCCGCAAGCGTCAGGTCAACAGAGTCAGTGGGGCGCTCGCGGACCTCCAGATTCCCTTCCGCAGGTGAGACGTTGTTGATAACGTTATGAGTTATTGTGGGTGATATTATGCATAATTTGCAGCAATCTGCGGGACGTGGTCCAGGAACTATATGCGTTGAAGAACAACAACAAACCTTGGCAGCTCAAGGTAAGATTGTCTCTGATTCATTTTGTAGATGAGTAGTATTAGACATTATTGATTTATAGTTCGACAGACTGGTGGTACAGATGAGGAGAAACGTGGCGGCGGAGGGGGGGTTAAAGGAAGAACTAATCGGAAAGGAATCGTGGACACGAAGCCCAAACATTATGCGACCAAACAAGGTTAGGACCTCTAAACGTGCTTAAGATACAACAGATGATGGTTGATGATTTTCTATTTTGTAGGCTCGGATGGAGAAAAGATCTTGCTCAAAGCGAACTTTTTTCCGCTGCTGAGCGCGACCAAGTGGGGACTGAATCAGTACCGTGTCGATTTTAAACCGGAACTGGACAATACAAAAACACGACGGGCCCTAGTTCGCAGAGCCTTCGTAAACAAACTTTCTTCAGGCATATTGTTTGATGGTGCTGCTCTCTACACCCCAACCAAGCTCCAGCCAGATCCCTTGGAATTGGCTGTTGCTGATGATGGTAAGTGCTAAAGGACTACAGATTGTTTTTCATGCTTTTAAAAGCGAATATATTTATACATTTATTGAGCGTATCAATTTGATCGATGAGCTTTTCCCACTTTTCTGGTAATATCATGATTTTGGCAATTTCTGGATTTTCTGAGCCTAAATCTAAACCAAATGATCTTCACAAGATCCTTTTAAAGTGAGATTTGCTCCGTTAGTATGAATAAATAGCAATCTTTCTAGTTTAGGTTATATAGTAGATATATAGTTGCGCCAACCGATTTTTCCGGAGCTACTAAAGATGTGTGTGATCTAGGATGCCTGTGATAGAATATTTTTTAATCCCATATTTCAATCGCGTCATTTGTTGATAGCAGAGAGTCAAATTAATGGTACAAAACATATGCATATGTGTCAATGGTTCAAAACCTTTTCGTTGTGCACATTTGGTTGACTGGATCTACACCGATATGTTTAAAAATGGCCAGCTAGTAACTCAATGATTCTGTAGCTAATTTAGCTACCAATTAGTCCCTTCGTCCTATAATTCAACATTATCCAACATCAATAACTGCAAACCTTCAACTCGACTCTCCTCTTGTTTTTTAATTTGGTATCAGTTTTATATATTTTCTCTCCCACGATGAGAAATCTATTCACTTCCAGTCTTTTAGCTAGTTCTGTGCTCTTACAGGCTATAGATTTTTGGAGTAGTATTAAAAAAAAATTAAAAGCATGATCGCTAGTCTTTACATGCTGATACCAACATTGGAAGGTCTTTGTTATTTCTGTATGATATATTTTTGAAAATACCGAGCAGGTCATGTTTCGTCAAAAGAACAAGCATTAATCAAGAGGGATAACGTCTGGTAAATACGCCAGGTCATGCCGATTGTGTTAGCCGGGTTTATTTTCAAGTTTCCGTCGACTCATTGGCGAGTGATGTTTTGCAGATAACGTGAAATACTTGGTGTCCATTCGCTTGGTGGGAGAGGTGAACTGGGGCGACTGGCACTACCTGCAGATCTTCAATCTCATCGTCAGGCGTTGCCTGGAGTCGCTCGAGTTCAAGCTGCTGGGGAGAAATTATTTCGATCCTATGTACAAGGTGACTATACCGCAGTATAATCTGGAGCTGTGGCCCGGTTATATCACGTCGATGAGGCAGCATGAAAAACAGATCATGTTGAACATCGATCTAAACTTTAAGGTGCGTTCTAGGATATTTCGGCCAAGACTGAAGCTTACCACGTTCGTATATTTGCAGGTCCTCCGTACCGACAACGTCTATGACCTTCTATTGGAGTGTCAGAACGATCGTAACGCCAGGAAAGAGTTCCAGCAACGGGTGATGGGCTGCATCGTCATGACCTACTACAACAACAAGACATACCGGATAGACGACGTCGATTACGATCAGAACCCAGATAGCAAATTCAAGAAACGCGATGGTAAGATTATCGGCGCGATTCGGGGACTCGTCGTGTGATTATGCCGTGCCCGTTGTTTGTAGGAACCGAAATTAGTTACCGCCAATATTTCGAAGAGAGATACCGCGTCCGCATAACCCGCAATAATCAGCCAATGCTCATTTCCCGGTCCAAACCGCGAGAAATCCGAGCCGGAATGCCAGAGATCGTCATGCTGGTGCCCCAGCTATGCACGATGACGGGTCTGACGGAGAAACAGAGAGAGAACTTCCAGCTGATGAAGTCCCTGAGCGAACACACCCGTATCGGATCAAGTGGTAAGTATAGTCTATTCAAAGTGTTTTTAGTAATGCGTCATAGATATTTGTGACATCGAAAATAAATGAAATAATTGAACAAAAATGTCATTAAATAAAATTTATTTTAACATTCAATACATATATTATCGAAGGACTTAAAACTACAATTTGGAACACAGGTTTAAGTTTGTACGTTAGATTTGTTTTGCTTCCATTAAACTCTTTTCCACAACACCCACCCAATTAACAATTGTATACATTAGAGACGTATTTTACTTTCATTCGAGAGCATATTTACCTTTTTTAGAAGTCATCTTGGTATCACTGTATATTTTATTTCTTCTGCTACCATCTATGTACACCATTCTTCATAAAATTAATCACTGAATTATGTCTAATACATCTACCATATCTACAAAGCAGTATTTATTCTCTCCTTATACGTTATAACCTAATGCCCATATTTAATTTTGAACAATTACAATCATATCTGTGCATACAAACCTTTCACGCCCTACAATACCATTTTCTACAGTTATATTCAGTTAATATATAATTAATTACCATGCATACCTTTAGCTTTTTCCACTCCCATCACACTGTCTCAGGAATTTCCAACATTGCACAGCATTACCTCATATCCTTAAAGTTTCCTTCAGTCAATTTCACTTTCCGACTCACTGTCCAATCCAATTACCAAACTGTTAATTTCTAATCACAATTTATCAATTTCTTCCTATGTATGTCTTATCGAGTTCATCCAAATCGAAAGTGCTATGGTTGACTATGCTTTCTTCCACATACCTAAACAGTTTTTGATGGAATATCCTTCTCCACTAGCAATATATCTGCAATTAATTGTTAATAAATATAATGACTAACTAAACCTAATCGAATACTATTGCAACTTTTACCTTTTTCCTTTTTCCATCAATTTTTGTTGACTCTACACTTTTTTGTTACTTTCTTGCCAAGAGTGCCACAATGAACCTTTATGAAATATTCAATATAAGTTTCATCAAGATAAACACAAATTCAAATAGTTTAAAAAATTGAATTATTTTTACAACTGGCAGTGGATCTTCACAGCATTTAAACCATATGCCCTTGTAAGAGTGTATGAAAGGATGTCTTACATCCCTCAAAAAGCTGCATGTCCTTTATGTATATCTGAGAAGTGAAGATTGGAACTTTGTAAAATGGTAGAAACTAATGGGATTATTTATGGTTTATTCGAGTGATTGACCTTTTTCATAGTTGACGACATAGCTATTCGAGGGAGCCCGGAGAAAGAGACCGTCGAACTTTGCACATTAATATTTGGGTCTGAACCCGTGTTGTTCGTCTGATATGATATGGTTCTGCTCTGCAAAAAGCTGAGAGCTTTTTCAGTTGGAATACTGATATTTCATCGTATCCAGGTGCCTTTTTGGGCTTCAGTTTGCTGATGATTTTTTGTAGCATTTTTGGTGAGACTAGATGGTTTTGGAGAGAGTTTGGAGGCATTATTTTCACTAGATTATTGGCCTCTCTGATGACGTTTTTGTTTCGAGTGGCGCCACTTCCTTTTTTAAAAGGTAGGCATCCCATTAGTTTTTCGAAGGATTCGGCAAGGAGACTACGAAATTTCCTGACCATGCAGATTTCAGGGGGGTGAATGTCTTTTTTGACTTTTCGAGATTCTCCAGATGTCTGCGGGCGCTGCTGGGTTTCCAGTCTCAGCTGCATAAAGATGAGGAAAATAGAATTACTAGCTCTCTAGATTCGCCATTTCAAATGGATTTAGCGCACGAGAAATTAAGGGTCAATAAAGTTGCCATAAAGCCAATGAAACAAAATCAACGCATATAACGTTTACCCTACGTGGAAGAACATGTCCACCAGTGAATATCAATCATCGTCAACTCCCCCAAGCAGAGCATGTTAAATATCTTGGTATGCACTTAGATCGACGCCTAACCTGGAAGAAGCATATACTCTCTAAACGGAAACAACTGGGACTAAAATTATATCAAATGTATTGGCTCATCGGGCGCAAATCCAAATTATCATTAGATAACAAGGTATTGCTGTATGAGTCTATACTCAAGTCCATTTGGACATATGGAATCCAACTATGGGGTACCGCTAGCAATTCTAATATACCCATCATTCAACGGTTCCAAAATAAGGTGTTGCGTGTCATTGTTGATGCTCCGTACTATATTTCAAATAAAATGATACAACGCGATATTCCTCTAGAACCTATAACGAGTGTAATTCAACGTGTTTGTGTGAAGTACTTCGAAGGAGTGTCAGTGCATCCCAATGTACTCGCTAATCAGCTAAATATGCGACGTGATAGTGAAGTGCGTAGACTAAAACGTTTAACACCACCTGATCGGATTACTAGACATATGTAGACTTTAGAATAAGACTAATTAATTAAGATAATATTTTATACAGAAGATTGCTTAATGAAGTGATTTTCTACATGCCATGTATATATAATATAGACATAAGAAATACTTATTGCCAATAGGGCAGATTGTGGACTCACGAAGAGTAATAAAAAAATATATTGAGACATTTTTTCGGTAAAGTCCAACTTAACCCAATCCAAAATGGTTGTCGGCTCCGCATCGAGTTGCAATATTGCGTTCTAGGGATGCAGAAAATATATCGATATTTTCTGAAAAAAATATCCATATTTTTGGTCGATCTATCGATATTTTTTGATATTTGTTCGAAATAGATTAAATATCGTTATATTAGTAATATATTAACTATATTATTACAATTGTAAAGGTTTAGTGAATTTTGGTAGTTAATTTTAAAGTTCCGCCAAACATTTTTATTATTTAAAAGAAATATATATTTCTTTACTCTAATATTTAACTGTTTTTGCTTTTTCTTAGAAATATCGATATTTTTTTCGGTGGCTAACACCCCCAATAGCGTTCTCATTCTCTATCTGCTCCACTCTAGCCCGGATGAACAAACTGCGCGAGTTCAGCGCGAAGCTGCAAAAATGCCCGAAGGCTATTGAAGAACTCAAGAAATGGGACCTGAAGCTGGCCCAGGACCTGGTCCAGTTCACAGGACGCGTGTTACCGCAGGAAACCCTCGCTGGCGGCTCGGGTTCGCTCATGCCCGGACCTCGTGCCGATTGGACCGGCAACCTGAAGACTGCCACCATGTTCGCGCCTGCCAAGTTGGACGCGCTGGTGGTGGTGTGTCCGGTACGGCTCAAGAAAGCCACCGGCGAGTTTGTCGCCAGCATACAACAGGTCGCCCGAGGTGAGTAATTTATCACCCCATACCATGTTGATTTGAGTGTTCAACTTTGCCAGTTCTCGCAAGTCATATGTAAATTCGAAGAATGTAGTATAAATAAAATAAATTATCTCGAATTTTTTAAAGTAGTGTAGGTACCCAGAAACTAAGATTGTGGCGTATATCAGACACATCCTGTATTTTTGACCTTGTTTACCCATGCTTCAACACTTGTAGCATCGCTTTTATATTTTGTACCTGTGATATTCAATTGATTTGCTTGCTGAATATTATATAAATCTTTATGAGTCAATAAGTCCAATCTTTTCAAATTGCCACTGGTCAGGTTTATTAGCTCGGGTTTCATACAATATGATATCTATTGCAATTTTAGCAGGGAGACTTGGCTTTGGTTAAAATCATACTTTTATCTTATTTTATTAACGCTCACCTCCCACCTTTGGATACAGTCTTATGAATTCCAGATCGATTAAGCTAAAATTTATAAATGCTAATATTTTTATGATTTTAGTTTGCTTTATGATCAACGAGCTGGGATTTTGATGGGATATACTCACGTAAAGAACATTGAGTCATATTTATGTGAACTTTTATATTCGTATGGTCAATTATATATATAGTGGGTGAAAGTTTTTTAACACTATTTACAGGTCATTGGTTTATATATTAATATCTACTATTTATGATTAAAATATGAAGTGTACAAAAGTAAATAAATTATAAACAACAAGATTCTTAACCTTACAAAACAATATAACAAGCCTAGGAACTATCGACTGAAAACAGACGATAGTCGTAAAACAGAAAAAAAAGTCGATAGTCAAAAAACTAGCGACTAAAATTAGTAATTACTATTCAAAAATTCAAATGCACGGTTCGACATTTTTTTTCCAATTCGTGATGTCGACGAAGATGTACTGTGATTATATTTTCTAACGGTAGTATAAGCGAGTCGGAGATGTAAATATTCCCTTACGTAATACCTTTAAAAAAGACGAGAAGGAAAAAAATAATTACTGAATACTATTAACATGCAATTTAATATTTCATTTTAAACGAAATAGAATTACTTTTATATTGGAATGTTCTGTGGATATGTAAAAACGAATTGAATTTTTCTATAGAATGGTATAAGACCCCACACATGTTTTATCGTATTTTAATATGTTAGTTTTAAAAATGATCCCACAATAACTACTAGAGCTTTTTTAAATAAAGTAAATACTTTATTATTGAACGAAAGTATTGTTTAACAAAAATCGAGGGAGTAATCGAAATATTACCTATTAGTGCCGTAAAAAGTCAAAAATATTTTACTATTTATCATTCACAATTTTAATCTTTTTGCCCTATTACATTAACAATCTTGAAAAATATCGTTCCAAAATGCTGCTATATTAATATACAACATATTGTTATTTACAAGGAAATTACCACAAAATTATAAAACTATATATATTACATATAAATCTATGGAAGCATAAACTGGGTAAATTTTTGTCAAGGTCGCGGCTACTACGACAGAGCCAGAAGAATCAGTCGAATGAAATTAGTAGAACCAAAAATAGTAACTAAAAGTACCCGACAAAAAAGTCGATAGTAAATAATGACAAAATCAGTCGGGCCGAAAATAACGATTGAAACAGTCGATAGTAAAAAGTAGTCAATTATTAAAAAGTCGATAGTCGTTTTCATTCGATAGTTCCCAACGCTAAATATAACGCTTAAGCTAACTTAATGTATGAATATATAATATAATAATATAGGATACCATACAAACAATTAAGTGATACTAAAACTCCAACGAGCGCCAGGTTTGAAACAAAAGTGGCTGCCGCAGTCGTTGTTGGATTCAACCTTTCGATCGCTTGTGAACGGCAACGCCGCAAAATCAAGCGTAAACTGTTGAAACTCGCCGAATGCTGACTATGATCATGCAAAATCAGCTGCTACTGTCGCTTACGGCTAATGAATGTCTGTTTCGTTTTCCAGTGATGAAATTCCAAATCTCGGGGGTAAAAACCGTCGATTTGGGGGACGATCGGGCGCAGAGCTACCTGGGCGGTTTGGAATACGCCATGTCGACCCTCCACGCCCAGCTGGTGTTCGTGGTACTCACCAGTAATTCCCACGATAAATACACCGCGGTGAAGAAGAAATGCTACGTGGATAGGGCGATGCCGTGCCAGGTGGCCGTAGCGAAGACCGTTCAGAAGAGTAGGTGCTCATGGAATTCGTGATATCGGCGCTCAGTCTCGTTTGATTTCAGATAATCGGTCGGTAGCTATGAAGATCGCCATACAGATGAACTGTAAGCTTGGCGGGTCGCCGTGGGGTTCTACCATGCCTAGATTTACGATGGTCGTAGGGTAAGTGACGTAACGTTGTTTCAAACGATGACGGTACTCAAATGAGTACCCATATTTTCAAAACTCCCATGGGTACGAATTAAAACCCGCTGTTTTAACATAAGATGGCTCCAGGGAAACCTGGCCATGATATGTCAAGGGAAGACTGTAATATGACGTGATGTTTTTTAGGATCGAATTTTTCCACTATTTGTTTTCTCTGCAATTCTGTTAGCGACTCATCTACTACTTATTTTAGACGACTTTCTGTAATATTGCCGTATATTTAAACAACGGCGCACTACAACGGTATAATTATTATAGCCTCTTTTATCTTTTTATATGTATCGGAACAATACAGGCTATTTACCAAACTTGCGGTATTTGTTCCTTTTCCCATACTCCATACTAATTCTTTTGCGCCTCCTTTCAGTTACGACGTCTGCCGTGATACTGCCAACAAAGGGAAGAGTTTCGCCGGAATGGTGGCCTCCATTGATGTAGGATGCTCACAGTATTTCAGCATGGCAGTGGAGCACGCGCAAGAGCAAGAGCTCAGCAGTAACATAGCCGCCTTTGTCACGTTGGCCTGCGAACACTTCCAGTCGCGGAATGGTGTATATCCAGGTAAGGACGCGGTGTCCGGTACCACCGACGATTTTCATCTTATATCGTTTCAGAACGCATAGTGGTATACAGAGATGGTGTGGGCGACGGTCAGATAAAATACGTGAAGGAACACGAGGTGGAATTGCTGAAGGAGAAGCTGAAGAGCGATCTGTTCAAGGACCGACCCCTGAAGCTGGCCTTCATCATAGTATCGAAGCGTATTAACACCAAAATTTTTAGGGCCCAAGCGGACGGGCTGAGCAGCAATCCACCGGCGGGTACGGTCGTCGACGACGTCATCACGTTGCCGGAACGGTACGACTTCTTCCTGGTGTCCCAGTGTGTCAATCAGGGAACCGTAGCGCCTACCAGTTACAACATCATCGAGGATACATTGGGCATAGACGCCAACAGGATCCAGAGGTTCACCTTCAAGCTCACGCACATGTACTTCAATTGGTCCGGTACCATCCGCGTGCCGGCTCCCTGTCAGTACGCCCACAAACTTGCTTTCATGACGGCCCAATATCTGCACAGGTGAGTTTTTGTGTCGATTAAATCTTTGTGTCTTGCCGCCGCATTCACTATTTTATTTAATAGTATTGTGACTTCTCTTAAATGTATAGTCTATTCAAAGTTTTTTGTCATGGATATTTGTGACGTCGAAACATTGCAACGTTGCCGCATCAACTCTGTGTTTTAATTCAATTTAGCTTTGACATACAAGAAAATTCTAATATAAATAAAATAATTGAACAAAAATGTTACGAATACAATTTATTTTAACATTATAGTACATAACATAATACATATACTATTGAAAGACTTAAAACTATAATTAAGAACATTGGTATAATAGTTTGTAGGTTAGATTTGTTTTGTTTACATTGAACTCCTTCCACGCCACCCATGAGGCAGAATTTCTAGGCGCGTTTTTTTTATGTAGTGGTATCCCCTGGTAGAGGCCTAATCATCTACCTAATTAACAATTATATATCTCAGAAGCGAGTTCATTCTAGAGCATATTTACCTTTTTACGTTTAGTTCTTCCTTCGATGGTGTGTTTACTTGTTAAGTCATCTTGGCATCACTGTATATTTTATTTCTTCTGCTACTATCTGTGTACACCATTCTTCATAAACTTAGTCACTGAATTCCGTCTAATGCATTTACCATATCTACAAAACCAGTTGTATTCAATCTCTACTCATACATTCTAACTTATTGCACATGTTTAATTTTGAACAATTACAATCATATCTGTGCACACAAATCTTTCACGCCCTACAATACCATTTTCTACAGTTATATTCAATTAATTATGTGCATACCTTTAGTTGATTACACTCTCATCACTCTGTCTCAGGAATTTCTGGCACTGCACATTCCAGCATTATCACATATCCTGAATGTTTCCTTCAGTCACTTTCACTTTCCGACGCAATCACTAAACTGTTAATTTCTAATCTGTCTAAAACATGTTCACGATTCCACCATTTATCAATTACTTCCTCTGTATGTCTTACCAAGTTCATCCAAACTGAAGGTGTTATAGTTGACAATGCTTCCTTCCACATATCCAAACAGTTTTTGTTGGATTATCCTTCTCGACCAGCAATATATCTGCAATTAATTATTAATAAATATAATACGCGACATCGGTAATTCATAAGACCATTTTCCAATTTTGGCCCAAGTTAGAAGCAGAGCCAAAATTGTAAAATTTCGATAGTCCATATCTCGGAAACTATAAGAGATAATGCAATTTGGTAATCGACAACGTACTTACCATGCCGAATTAGCAATATATCTGCAATTAACTATTAATAAGTATATATAACCAACAAAACCTAATCGAATACTATTGAAACTTTTACCTTTTTCCATCAATATTTGTTGTCTTTACACTTTTTTTGTTACTGTCTTGCCAAGAGTGCCACAATGAACCATTTTGAAATATTCAAGTTTCTTATATTATTTTAATTTTAAGGTAATATCTGGAAGTTCCATTAAACCTATCCGAGGGTTATCTTTACACCGTTTAAAATCTATACCCTGTAAGAGTGTATACCTCAAAAAGCTACATGTCCCTAATTCTTTTATGTATACTTTCCAGAGAGACAATTTTCTCTAACGTATTATTCTTCATTTTGTAAGCGATGTTATTCACAGTACCCACAGTAATATTTAGCACGCCGGCACACTGCTAAAACACATATTCATTAAAATTGTAGGGGCTTATATTATTTAATATCATCAATAATTACCTCTCTAACGAAATTTACCGACAAAGAGGGCCTCCGTTACCTCGTTTCTTTTCGAAATAATCTATTAAAGCCGCAATCAATTTGTGACCCTGAATATCTGAAGTAATATGATATATTACGGAGCGACTTAAAATTTATCAAAATAAAGGGCTAAAACCTGTAATAATAGGTTTATAACCTGTAATAATTATATGTAATGTTTTGAGTAATTTAGCGTACATCTGACAACCGGACGGTGACCACCTGTCAGACATATACAAAATTCTAGAAAACAATTATGATACGAGGTTTTAACTCTTACCTATAAATTATTGTGGCTGTATAATTAACTGTAGTTTTTAGATATATTATAATGTTAAAATAAATTATATTTGGTAACATTTTTGTTCAATTATTTTATTTAGATTAGATTTTTTTTATGTCAGTGCCAAACTGAATTATAACTTAAGAGTTGTTAAGAGGTTTTAACCCTTACCTATAAATTATTGTTGCTTTATTTTTGTTCAATTATTCTATGTAGAATAGAATATTCTTGTATGTCAAAGTTAAACTGAACTAAAACTCAGAGTTGATGTGGTAACATTGCGATGTTTCGACAACACAAATATACATGGCGCTTTACTAAAAAAGCTTTGAATAGACATTATATTAAGTTGCTTTTGTTCAAAATAACCGATTATAGATCTAGTCTTTTTCTGACTATCTAATGGTAATCATAATATGTAAATTATCATAAATATTTTGTATTGTACTGCATTGCCCATCAGAAAGTCATAAGGAAACCAAGGCTCATTATCCCTGAGATATTTGGAATATTGACATTATTTTAAAAAATTACAGTTCCAAAAAAAATTAATTTAATTTAATCTACTGTTGTTGTTTAGGAAGAGTGGAGGAAGGTTAAGGGAAATGATCACCGAAAGGGGTCACCATGTTTATAATATTGTATTTGCCATATTATTTATAATTTAGCATTCGTCATATTATTAAATAGTTGATGAAATTGTTTTTTTTTTCTTTAACAGACCTGCCATAGCCGGATTGAACGAAACCCTATATTTCATGTGATGGAACTATGCATGTGAACAAAGTTGTTTCTCTTAGGATAAGAATTTTTTGTTTTGTTTTTAAGAAATCTCAGGTTTTGTTTTTATTCACACATACCTAAACGATGTAGTTCATAAAGGCACTTTGGAAGTTCGTCCACCGTACCTGATTTAAAGTTAAATGTTAGTTAATATAGGATTACATTTTAGAATTAAGACATGAATGTACATTCTTTTTTAATATCCTAAAAGTTTTTACAATATTTTCATAATAATAAAAACTATATGACAATAAACAACAAAAATATTTGTTTTATTCGAACTTCCAGTCCAGGATCTGCAGGTAGTCGACCTCGGCCCTCTCATTTACTTGCCAAGCCTCCAGGTGCATCTAAAACTATAAGAAAAAACGCTACGCTGTATAGCTAGAGCGTGATAGTGAGTACCGACATGAACGAAGCGAATGGTTCTGTTTCTGGGCGTATATAGTAATCGGCGAGCGTAGCGTATTCTCCGTAGCGGTATTTTCTGGTGATCGAAATTAACTCGAAAATTCGGGTCCCCCAAATTCATTTAACGGTTTGGTTCGGAGGAACGTATACTTTTCACAATAGCATAAGAAAGAAATTATGATTGGTTATGGTAAGATAGAAAATACGAATAATATTGAAATCTAACTCATTTGAAGATTATGGTAATATGACATAACACTCTTATGTTTATACAACTTTAGTATTCTACTTATCGATTCCTAAAGATATTTCAAACATTTACAATTGTGTAATGACTAAAAAATAATTTAAATGATCATAAGATATATACAGCCGAAAAAAAACGGTATTTGTTGAAATTTCACTATGAGGTAGACATTATAAGAATATAAATTATGAATATTACCTTTATTTGGTAGTTCAGTTCCAAACTTCGTGGGGTGAAGACGTATTTTCAATACGCTCCAAGCTCTAGAAAGATACCTTTCTATAAAAAAAACCCAGTATTTTATTACGGTTATTTAATTGAGAGTTAAAAACGCATAACAGATGCGGCTATTCGTCTCTCAGCGGGCCTAAAGTGTAGTTAATAGGTGTTTACGTGACCAGACAAAAAGACTGCATCTCAATTTTATTAGTGTTTTAAAACTATTTCCCCTTACTTTACAACAGTCCTTTTGAAATTTATTTATAGTATTTTTGGTCAAAAACTAGTGCAAAAATAACGAAATTAAATAAAATATTAAAAATATAAACATGGCAAACCACAACGATTCAACCAAATCACCTGCACACTTTGATATAAAATTAGAACAATCAGCAATAACGCAAACTCCACCATCAGAATGGACTACACTCATTAATAAAAAGCAACTGGGAAGCCCAGAAGAAGAAATTGCGAGAAAACAAACAAGGATCAGTGACTATTGGTTACAGAAACCAATAGAGACAAAAAACAGCTTTAGCAACCTATCAGAAGAAATTGAAGGGAATAGACAAACAAGCCCTGAAAAAGTTGTTCCCAAACCACCACCAATCACAATCTATAAGGTAGGTGTAATAAAACACATCCATGACCTATTGGAAACCATCACTACGAACTACACAATTAAAACAGTGAGCTATGAAATAATAAAAATTCAATTGTTCGAAGCGGAGCACTTTAAAGTTTCAGTAAAAGAACTAGACGAAAGAAACACCCAGTACCATACATTCAAGTCTAAATTAAAGAGAACATTTAAATTCGTGTTAAAAGGATTACATCACGGGACGGACTTTAACACCATCAAGATAGCCCTAGCTGCACACAAAAACTTACTGTCGAAAATCATTTAGATGCGTAAAATGTACAGGAGAACACAATACAGGAGATTGTACTCGATGATGAAGTGAAATGTGCTAACTCTAACTGAAATCATCCAGCGAACTACAAGGGTTGCGCAGTTCACAAACAACTACAGTAGAAATTCTATCCTGCCTTACAAACTACTGAAACTAGCAGTCACATTTCTAGATTAGAAAATATGATGGCCTACTCACGACCGTCGTCAGCAAACTTACCTAATGCCTGAAACCATTAGCTATAAAATCGCCATCTGGAATGCCAATGGGCTCCGACAACACGCAAGGGAACTAAAAATTTTCGTAACTTAACAAAATATTGACGTTATGATGGTTTCCGAAACACATTTTACGGACAAACATTATTTGAAAATTCCCAAATATAAACTTTATCATACAAATCATCCTGAAAAAAAAATTCATTTCGAAAAAGAAAGATTCCGCAAAGACTACCTGCAAGCAACCAGTATAACCATAGAGGAAGTCCATGGACCATTAACAATATCTGCAATTTATTGCCCACCCAAACATAACAACAAGGCAGAACACTTTCAAGAATTCTTCAGTACGCTAGGTAATTGATTTATAGCCGGAGGAGATTATAATGCAGAACATTTAATGTGGGGTTCAAGAATAATAAACTCAAAAGGTAGAGAACTGTTAAAAGCAATAAAGACAGGTAATTTACAACATATCTCTACTGGTGAACCAACATATTGGCCTTCAGACAAATAAAAAGCCAGATACTATAGATTTCTGTATTACAAAAAATATTGATAAAAAAAAGTGTCATGCAGGATCATGTTTTGACCTGTTCTCTGATCATTCACCAATAATAGTAACACTTTTTCAAAAATTACCATCAAAGATAAACCCCCTTCTGTGTGCAATAATGGAACTAACTGGTCCTCACTTAGAGAAAACTTAGACCGAAACATCTCTCTAAACTTACCGTTACAAACTGAAATTGACATAGAAATGCGACTCTTAACAATTAAACATTTCCAAGAAAAAATACACATATATCATGTACAATACAGAAAAAGATAGCAGATAAAAGAAAGCTTAAGAGACCCCTGCAGCATAACCCACCTATTAAAACAAGCGAAAATATTCGAACTAGAAGCAATAAAGAGAAGGCTTACATTTTCTCAAAACACTTAAAAAATGTTTTTAAACCTTTCCAATCTCAGCTACATAAAGATGAGGAAAATAAAATTACAAGCTTTCTAGATTCGCCATTTCAAATGGACTTGCCGCACGAGAAATTAACTGTCAAAAAAGTTAATCAAACAATAATGAGAAAAATTAATACTAAAAAAGCTCCTGGTTATGACTTAATTTTTTTTTAATGACTTAATTTAAAATTTTAAAAGAACTACCAGAAAAGACCGATCTTCCCACCACAAAAATAACTACTGTGGCAACATACGCAGACGACACAGCAATATTGGCATCCCATGAAGATCCGGCCACAGCATCAATATACCTACAAACCCACCTGGATCAAATACAATTATGGTTGAAGACATGGCGCATTAAAGTCAATGAAATAAAATCCACCTATTTACCGCCATATAAGTGTTTACCCTGCGTAGAAGAACATGTCCACCAGTGAATATCAATCACCGTCAACTTCCACAAGCAGAGCAAGTTAAATATCTTGGTTTGTACTTAGACCGACGCCTAACCTGGAATAAGCACATACTCTATAAACGAAAACAACTTCGTCTGAAATTATATCAAATGTATTGGCTCATCGGGCGCAAATCCAAGTTATCATTAAATAACAAGGTGTTGCTGTATGAGCCTATACTCAAGCCTATTTGGCCATATGGAATCCAACTATGGGGTACTGCTAGCAAATCGAATATATCCATCATTCAACGGTTCCAAAATAAAGTGTTGCGTGCCATTGTTGATGCTCCGTACTATATTTCAAATAAAGTGATACAACGCGATATTCCTCTAGAACCTATAACGAGTGTAATTCAACGTGTTTGTGTGAAGTACTTCGATAGAGTGTCGGTGCATCCCAATGTACTCTCTAATCAGCTAAATTTGCCACGTTATAGTGAAGTCGTAGACTAAAACGTTTAACACCATCTGATCTGATTACTGGACATGTATAAATTTTAGAATAAGCTTTAGAATAAGACTAATTAATAAAGATAATATTTTATACAGAAGATCGCTTAATGAAGTGATTTTCTGTATGCAATGTAAATATAATATAGACAAAAGAAATACTTATTGCCTATAGGGCAGATTGTAGAATCACAAAAAGTAAAAAAAAAATTATTTGGTGGCACAAAATTTACAAATCGAGTCATCAGGCATAATCCATTAAGGATAGAGATAAATAATGTATAAATAGGTACAAAATTGTATTTACTGCATGGGGTATGATTATATTCTAGTAATGTAATTACTGTTTTGAAGGTGTAATATTTATTAACTGTGTTTAAACTTAGACATAACTATCAAGTAGTATGAAAAAATAAAAGCTGCCCTGTATAGGATAATTTGGAGTCATTGATCTTACAAGAAGATATTATGCTTTCTTTTTTTTGTTCTGGCCTAAAACCAGGCGGTGGAATGCATAACGCATACCTGGTCGCGGAGACTTGCCCTGTAGTGACAAGTTGGACCGGGTTATGTGGGACTGCCTCTGGGCTTACCAATACACTAAACCGAAATCGCCTCACAGTTGACCCCTATGGATCGCTACTGCTACTGCATTAAATTTGGGGATGTGGCACCCGCTGATGGGGCAGCCGTTATTGGGCACGAGGACCCGGGGATTCTATTGATTCGCGAACCTGAGTTAACACACAACTGAATACTGTTATATGTGGGCAAAAGTTTTGACTGTAGCGAGGGATGAGGCCATTTTAGCTTGGAAAAGCGGGAAAGCTTAGCGGTGACGCGGTGCTAAGCTCCCAGTATGTCGACCAGCTCGCGAACAAGCGCGTTTTCAGAAGAACTTGAGCTGAGTCGTTGTTTGTGGAATGATTGAGATATGAAGTGCTTGATTTCTGGAGTGTCAGTTTCCTTATGAATTTGAAGATTTCTTACAAACCATGGAGCGTTTAATATTCTCCTAAGGAGGTTATTTTTGAAAACTTGAAGCCGTTTGATCTGGTTGGGTGTAACAAACTTGTAGTCGAAGTGGAGACCTAGGTACGTGAAGTGGCCGTGAAGAAAGCAGTGTCGTTAGCGTAAAACGCGATGTCAATGTGCTTTTTTCTCGGCAGATCTGAAATAAAGTGGTTAAATAAGGCTGGGACCAGCGGGGAACCTTGAGGTACGCCAGCATCGATTTGTTTACGACTGGAAAATGATTCCCTGATCTTAACCTGGAAAGATCTTTCCGAGAAATAGGACTTGATGAGAGCGGTTAGGTCTTCTGGGAGGCCTATCCGCACGCACTTTGCGATTAATCCGTCATGCCAGACTTTGTCGAAGGCTTTGGTTAGGCCCAGAAGAACTGCTCCAAGCTTTTTACGTTGGTCAAGAGCGTGATGGATATGTGAGGCTAGACGGGAGCCTGATGGACGGATGCGTGGTGAGCGCAAAAGCCGAATTGTTCATCAGGAACGATGTTGTTTTCCTTTGTAAAAGAGTTAAGAGCGTAGAGTATTACCCTCTCGGCAAGCTTCGAAATGGCGCTGAGAAGGCTGATAGGCCTGTAATCACATGAAGATGATTTTGCTCCTTTCTTGGAAAGGCTGGGGTTACTGGTCTTTTGATGGAGTTGGATTCGTTGATGTCGTTGTCTTTAGCATTAGTGTTCTCTGCGGGTGGGGGACATTTCATTTGAGCTTCGTAGGTCTCTGCAAGGAGCTCGACTTTTTCTTGGTCAGTGACTGCGAAATTTTCTGTAACCGCTGACTTCAAGGGGTGGATGACATTATGCGTCTTCCTCATGAGGCATTTGGAGACACGCCAGAAGGAAGGGGGGCCATCCAGTCTTTGGTCCGCGAGAATTGAGTTCCATTTCATTGGTCGCCAAGTTGAGACGGCCGCCCTTATCACCTGCATGCTCTGTTCGCCTCCCTTTTGCCTGTAGCATCAAGGGTAAATTGAGCTAATCTGCATAAACCATTTTTGATACGAATTTCACGTTTAAGAGAGACGGGATGGTTGTTTTTCCACGGCTGGGGTTCTGATGAAATTTTGACTGTAGCAGATTCGTGAGCAGACTGAATATCACGAGTTAGCTTGAGTACGCCTTCCTCGAGCTGCTCTGGTGTGTTAATTTTCGGAATTGAAACGGATTTCAGGAGAAGAGGTTGGTAATTTTTCCAGTCGGTTTTTTTCCTGAATCTTGTTAGTTGGACTTGAGTGGTTAGTTGAGACTTGAGAAACTGTACTAGGGTGATGGGTGGGTTCATCTAGCAGGGCAAGACCGTAGCCCAGATCTGCCCTTAGAGCTACGATGGTGTTACCTGCGGGTTCGCTCTGGAACACCCCAGGTGGAGTGGTAGGCGTTGAAATCGCCACCTATTATTTAAGATCCGGTGTATTGATTGGAGAAGGAGTTTGACTTGGAGCAAGCTGGGTGGCGCTGGCTAGTTTTTGGGCTAGCTTCCTGCCACCTTGGTTACTACATGTGTGGAGGCGGCCTTAAGGTGGAGGATAACCTTGTGGAGGCCTGGGTTCGGTCGGAATTTTTTGTTTTCTTGGAGCAGGACGGCAGCTGCAACCGGTGAAATTTGCGGTGTGAATTTCACCGCAATTGCTGCACTTTGGAGGTGATTCTGGGATTTTTGTACAGGATCTAGTGTCGTGAGGCTCGGAACATTTGACGTACCGTGGGGGGGCTCGGCAATACGAGCTGAAATGCCCGAAAAGCTGGCAGTTGAAACACTGCACTGGCTGGCCGTTTCCTCTCTGGACCTTGACCTTCACTATGATGATGCCGAATTTGGTCATATATATGATATGTCGTTCTTCGCGAGGGACAACTACCTGAACAATTGGTAGTTCTATCCCGGATTTTAATTTCCATCTTTGCACAAATTTCGGATGGAAGCCTTGATCAAAGAGAAGTTCACGTACCTCGTCAATGCAAAGTGATCCTGGGATGTTTCTTATTATTACCCGGAATGCTCTCTCCTCCGAATGACAGAAGGAGTAAGGGTAATTCCTTTCCTCGAGCAGAGTAGTGAGTTTTCGGTAATTGTCGCTTGTGGTTACGAATAAGAAAACGCCCTACTTTTTGTTTCGGGTTATAATATCAATTAATTGTGCCTTAGTAATTCTAATGAGCTCCATGAACCTCTTCTTGTCACGGAGCACTATAGGCGGATTGTTTTCCTCTGGGGAGTTGCGTTTGGCACTGTTTTTGCTGTGGAGGTTAAGGTTTGTTTAGTGGCCTGGCTACTTACCTGTGCAGGCTGGGTTGGCCTTGTGGTAACTTGTTTCGGTAGCGGCTGTGGGACCTTCCTGGTGGTCGGTTTGTTTCGCACTGGTCTAGTGGAAAATTTTGTAATCGAAGGCTGTACGTTAGCCTTGGCTTTCGATTGGTTAGATTGAATGGCCGGCTTGGGTTGTGATTTGGAAGCAGTTGCCTGTTTCCCCTTGTTGCCGTCCTTCGGCAGCTGGCTTTCCTGAGGTGGAGTGATGGGCCCTCTCTTCCTTCTTCCCACCAAGGTGAAACCGTAGTCTGGGTCTTCAGTTTGGTCTGACCGTTGCGCCCGTTTAGCTAGTGTCTGGGTCCGGGTTTCTGTGGCAGCGCCAGTCTTTATTTCCATGGTATCTTTTTGATACTTCATGAAGTCTGTAATTGTAGCAGTGAGAATTTTGATTTCTCCTTTAAGATCGGAAGCCTATTCGCTCTTTTCCAGCTTTTCCGTCTGCTTGTTCAGAGCGTCTGTCTGTGCTTGAATGAACATTTTCATTTCGGCTATCTGCTTTCGCAGGTCTTCATTCTGTTTTCTTAAATCTTCTATGAGCTATTCTCGGCTGTCTTCGGAAGATGGTCCATTAGAATGAGGAAAGCTACGATAATGGTTAGGAGGCGACGTCTTCTCTGACGTACATGACGCCATTGCCTATAAATTGCCATTGTTTGTAAATGTGTAATAATAAATAAATCTCTGAGAAAATGATGGAATAATGCCATGAAACCGCAGTGATATCATAGCTGCTATCTGAAGAACAACATAGGTAAGTAACAAATCTTGGTAAGCTTATTTTTTTATTTTAATAGTTATTTTATAAGCTTATAATTGAACATCTTTTCCCCCATTAGTTGTGAAATAGTTTCTCCATGTTATTTGACAAGTTTGGTGCTACGGGGGGTGCCAATAAATGTAATTCCCTTCAATTCAACCAGAAATAAGAAAAGCAACTCATATTTTTACGACATTATTTTATTTTTATGACACGTTTTTGATAACTGCCATTTGCAAGATAGAAATCCAAGTTAAATATTATTTCACATTTTCATATATAGAATAATATTTTTGCACGGAAAATATAAATATTTTAAGTTTTGATGTTTTTTTTATAACGCTTTTATATAATTTTATATATTATTATTAATAAATAGATATTAGGGAAATACGTATTAATCAAAAACATCTAATAAGTATAAACTAAATGACAAGGAAAAAATGGCGTTATTTCTTCGAAACCAAAAACCTATGCCGTTCATAATCCCGCTAATTCTACTCACTCTACACACCTGCTGCAACATTCCGTTCGTATCCAAGCGCTGAGTCATACGGCGAACACCGAAACTGAACAAAGTGAATGGACACTAAAACTTTGAACCAATTTTGAAATTTTTCTTTCCATTTTCAATTTTCTCTTTAAATTCGCCTCTAGTACCTTTTTTTCAGCACGTCGATCAGCAATATTTGTTTCTTGAAACCGTTTAACAGTTCGAATTTTTGCTTCTCGTGTTTTTTGACGGCGCCGTTCAGTTCGTTCACTTGTTTCCTGTAGGTCTGCTTTAGTTCTCTCTCTTAGCCCTTCGCGCTCTTCAGTGCCGCCCTCAACTTGTTGTTGTCCTCGGTTGTCCGCGACAAACGGACTTCGGCACTGCTTAAATTAAAATCGACGGCTTTCTGGTCCTTTTTGATGCTGGTCCAGTTCTTTCTTTCAGGCTGTTAGTTCTTCATTCTTGGCCTGGATTCTCAATTGATTCTAAATTCTCACAATGTAAAAATAGAATAGCTCTAAGTACAAGCTAATCGTTATGTGTATAAAGTAATAGTTTTGTTCTGGCAATTTAAATGTATTTATGCAGTTTTTGTTTATTTTCTTAATTAGGTTAAGTTCACGAAATATACAGAATATATTATGTTTTGTGATTAAGTTGTTAGGTACATTTAAATTGAGATGGAGTGATACCAGGGATCAAAATAAAGTTTATCTTTTGTTCCAAGACCCTAAGTGGTGTTATTAATTCCGTCCCATCCCGAATTATAAGTGATTCGTAACATTTTGTGTTTAGATTTTGTTAGGGTAATAAATGTATTTTAGATTTTGAATTCTCATCGCTTATAAATGGAGAAAGCTATCAACTATTTTCAATCAAGGCCAATTCTTATCCAAATATTCATCCATTCATTATTAAAGACGCAAAGAAGCAAATTATGTGAAATAATTTTTCAACAAAATATGTAAATTTTGATTTACAAAATAATACTAAAAATGTAAGAATGATATTTAATTAGATAATCATAGAATATCGCCATGAAATTCTCAAATTTGGGTAGTGCAAAAATACTTATCCAACTAACAAAATTAAATCCTTGGTAATTTCGTATACCAAGAAATGAAAATGTATTAAAATAAAATTATTAATAGGTCTTTTTGAATATTATAGAAAATTTTATTAAAATTTTGCTGAAAATGTGAAATTCCTGATAGTATTTTAATGTATCGTAACTTTGATAAATAATTCGTATTAAAAACATATGCTTCAAATTTTGTGTGTAGTACTTTCCGATTTGAGGGATAATTATAAAATGGAACGACCGAAAGCTTCTCAAATATTAACAAAAACGGAAATAAAATACTCAACAACCGAAATGTGATCATTGTCCATTGTTTGGAACGCTTTAGATTTTAAATCATTATGGGCCTTATCTTTTCGGAGTCAGTTCTGTTCAAACTACCGCGGAGTGTAGACGTATCTTTCAGAACGCTCGCTTGTAAAATAATCTGTGTTACTGTTAGTGTCATAAAACTGCCGGTCAAAAAAGTCTAAACCTAGTCTCAACCATTGTAGGACGAGAACGTGATTTAAAACGTGTACTATTGGACGTGAAATTTATAATTTATTTTTTATAAGCAAGGAAGACTTTCTGGGAATTTTCTTTGTTATTTTCGGAACGGTAAATCGAGTGAACAAAATGTGACGCGCGTAATTTTTTTTTAAATGAAACATTTAATAACTCCTTAGTGATCTCTATTGTTAATTTCAATACGTAATGTCTAATCCACAACATATTTCTGTCAGTTCATTAATTGAATCACCCGTTATTTGAAATAACAATCAACTGCCAATAACTGAAACCCCTGAAATGAATGAATGGAACACGGTTACAAGCAAAAAACGCTTACGAAATCCCGAAGAACAATTAGTGCGGAAACAGACGAAAATCAGCGACTATTGGCTTCAAAAACCCCTCCCAACATACAACAGTTTCAGTGCCCTAACAGAAGAGACAGAAGAAAACGAGGACAACAAAGAAAACCAACCAAAAGCAATTTCCAGACCACCCCCAATAAAGTATGTAAGGTAGGTGCTGTTAAACATCTGTATGGTTTGCTCAAGACAATATCCAATCATTATACTATAAAAACAATCGGATTTGAAACAATAAAGATTCAAATGTTTGACCCTGAACATTTCAAAATTCAAATAAAAGAGTTGGACAATAGAAACACGCAATATCAAACTTTTCGACCAAAATCCGAAAATACTTTTAAATTTGTCACAAAAGGACTACTGAACAAGTCCACGAAGTTGCAAATATACATAACATAAAACTTCGTGCAACAAAGGGCCACTGCCAATGTTTTATATTGATTTGAAGCCAAAAGTAATAAATATATTTACGTGATTAAGTATTTGAACTACAATATCATTAAATGTGAGCCAAAAAAACACAAAAAGAATCATCCCACAATGCGCCAGATGCCAAGCATATGGGCATACCAAAACATATTGTCGCAAGTTGTATAGATGCGTGAATTGTGCTGGAGAACATGCGATCAATAATTGCACACGCAAAGCACGTGATGACAAAGTAAAATGTGTTAACTCTGACGGTGATCATCTTACAAATTATAGGGGATGCCTAGTTCATAAAGCGTTGGAACAAAAACCATATGCAGCACTAAAAGAATAAAGAAACTTACAGCCATCCAAAAGAAACATACCATCTAACTCGCCTAAAGCAACAATACAACATCCTCACATCTCATACGCACTCGTAGTAACCAACAGTCAGACCCAACCTGATACGCCGACAATGCCAATCTAACTTATAAGTACTATTAGTAAATTAGAGGAAATGATGGAAAACTTATGGAACAAATGAGTATAATAATGAATTTACTCATCGTGTTCGTTACCAAGTTAGCCTAATGACTGATAGCCACTACAGGAAATACAAAATAGCGGTCTAGAATGCTAATGGACTCCAACAACATATCAGAGAGCTTAAAATATTTTTATATATTTTTATATGAACAATATATTGATATCATGATGGTATCCGAAGCACATTTCACGGATAGAAATTATTTACGGATTCCGAAATACAAGCAGTATCACACAAAACACCCAGAAGATAAAACACATAGAGGAACATTAATAATTATCCGTGAAAATATAAGATACTGTGAAAGAGAGAAATTCAACGAGGAATATTTACAAGCCACCAATGTAACTATTGAAGAAGTGCAAGGGCTATTAACAATTAGTGCTATATATTGTCCACCTATACACAACAACAAGGCAGAACAATACCAAGGTTTCTTTAAGGCCCTGGGTAATAGATTCATTGTCAGAGGAGACTACAATGCAAAACATGTTATGTGGGGTTCTGGACTAATAACACCAAAAGGCATGCTTCGATCTATCATCTGATCACTCTCCAGTTATTATAACAGTGGACTCAAATATTCTCAACAAAACAAAATCACCTCCTCTGCATAACACTAAAACCAACCGGCCATTATTTAGAGAAAAATTAGACAGTATGTTATTACTAAATTTAAATCTCAAAACAGAAAGAGATACAGAAATAGCAGCAAAAAATTTAACAAAAACAATACAAGAGGCCTCATGGTACGCAACACCTAATAGAGCGGCATATCAAAAGTCTAATTATACTTATATTTCATCTACAATTAAACAAAAATTGCTTAAAAGGGAAAACTGCGTAAAGCCTGTCAACAAATCAGAACAGAACAAAACAAGAGAAAATTCAACAAGGCCACAAAAGAGCTGAAAGAGCTAATAAATATGGAACAAAATCAAGGAATTCAAAACTATTTAGAAAACTTAACGCCAACTGATCCAACGGAATATTCTCTACGGAAAGTAATAAAAAAGATTAAAAAACCTCAACAACATAATCCGCCCATTAAAATTGACAACAATACCGGGGCTAGGAAAGATAAAGATAAAGCGGAAGTTTTCTCTAAACACTTTAAAACCGTTCATAATGCGTACCCATCTGAAATACCCGCAACAGAAGAAAATAACATAATTGACTTTCTTAACACTTCGTTTCAAATGGATCTGCCACATGAGAAATTTACTGTAATTACTGGAAGAATCTTGAAGGAGCTCTCATGAAAGTGCATCAAATTAATAACATTCATATTTAATGCCATGCTGAGACTTAATTATTTTCCTAGCGCTTGGAAAGTGACTCAGATCATTATGATTCTTAAACCTGGGAAAAATTCAGAAGACGTCTCCTCTTATCGTCCTATAAGCATGTTAACTGTCATCTCAAAACATTTCGAAAAACTATACATTGAGAGATTAAAATTAATCGCAAAGGAAAGAAATATTATTCCAGACCATCAGTTTGGCTTCCGTAATAAACACGGAACAACTTTTCAAAAAAAATCTTTTTGGAGTAAAATTTCAATTAGCCACTGATCACAAATCAGAAACAATCAAAATCTTGAGATTTACAAAGAGACTTGTTAACAAACTATTTTTTTTATTAATCTCTTGGATCGTCAACAATCTATCTGTGGGCAATAAGAATTATTATTTGATTTCCGTTATATAATATAGCCATCCTAACATGTAGAAGATCACTTCAATATCTGATCTGCTGTACAATTTATAATCTAAATCTTTTTCTAGATACTATTTTAACTTATTTTAAAGTCTCTTCTAACTTATTCTAATGACTATTCTAACTTATTCTAGAAATTATTAAATCTATCACTCTATGTGTCTATTAACCAGTTCGTAAGGTAGTTTGCGTTTAAGCCTACGCACTTCAGTGTCATCACGCACATCAGCCAATATATTTGGCTTGGTTTAAGCCCAAACTGCTTGTGTTTTGTAACTATATGTTTTTTCAATGTCAAACGTCAATCGAAATGCATTCCCAGATAGTTAACGTTGTCTGCTTGTGGAAGTTCATGATTATTCAATTTTACTGAGGTACATGTTCTTCTACAAAGGGTGAATGTCATGTGTAGATTTTCTCTCATTTTCTTTGATACGCCACGTTTTCAACCAGAATTCGACTTTGTTAAGATGAAGTTGGTGGTTTCTTGTGGCTGATATTGGATCCTCGTGCGATGATAAATCCGCTGTATCGTCAGCATATGTTGCTACAGTAGTGTTTCTTGAGGTCGGTAGTTCAGCTGTATATATAAGATATAACAATGGGCCGAGAACACTGATCTCGGAATACCCGAATACATGGGCTGTAGGTCAGTATATTCGTCACCCTGTTTGACAATAAAATGTCTGTCTGAGAGGTACGATTTCATCAATTGAAAGTGCGTATGTGGCGAAAGCTTTATCAATGTAACGTGAAGTCTAGTGTGCCACACCTTGTCGAAGGCCTGAGAAATATCGAGAAATGCAGTAGAGCAATATTTTTTATCGTCTAAGTTTTTGTTATTTTGGTTGACTACTCTATATTTTTTTCTATTGTTTCTGAAGCCAAATTGATGGTCCCGAATAATATTTCTTTCCTCTGCGATTAATTTTAACCTCTTAATGTATAGTTTTTAGAAAAGTTTTGAGATGACAGTTAACATGCTTATAGGACGATAAGAGGAGACGTCTTCTGAATTATTCCCAGGTTTAAGAATCATAATGATTTGAGTTTCCTAATGTCCTTTCCCAGTGCTATGAAAATAATTAAGTCTTAGAATGGCATTAAATATGAATGTTATTAATTTAATGCACTTTCCTGAGAGCTCTTTCAAGATTCTTCCAGTAATTAGGTCAAAACCAGGAGCTTTTTTTATCATTGATTTCTTTACGTATTGTTTGTTTTAGTTCCAGTAAATTTCTTATGTGGAAGATCCATTTGAAACGGTGTGTTAAGAAAGTCAATTATGTTATTTTCTTCTGTTGCGGGTATTTCAGACGGGTACGGATTAAATACGGTTTTTAAGTGTTTAAAGAAAACTTCCGCTTTATTATTGTCAATTTCAATGGGTGGATTATGTTGTTGAGTTTTTTAAACTTTTTTGTTATTTTCCATAGAGAATATTCCGTTGGATCAATTAGCGTTAAGTTTTCTAAATAGTTTTGAATTTGATTTTGTTCCTTATTTATTATCTCTTTCAGCTCTTTTGTCACCTTGTTAAATTTTCTCTTATTTTCTTCTGTTCTGATTTGTTGCCAGCTTTTTCGCAGTTTTCTCTTTTCAGTAATTTTTTGTTTTATTGTAGATGAAATATAAGTTTAATTAAACTTTTGATATGTCGCTCTATTAGGTGTTGCGTACCATGCGGCCTCTTGTATAGTTTTTGTTATATTTTTTACTGCTATTTCTGTATCTTTCTGCTTTGAAAGATACATTTAGTCATAACAAACTGTCTAATTTTTCTCTAAATAATGGCTAGTTGGTTTTAGTGTTATAAAAAAGGTGATTTTGTTTTGTTGAGAATATTTGAGTTCACTGTTATAATAACAGATCAGTGATCAGATGACAGGTCGAAGCATGATTCAGCTTTGCATGTTTTGGTATCAACATTTTTTGTAACACAAAATTCTATGTTATCGAGAATTTTATTTCTATCTGACGGCCTTGTTGTTTTGTTTAGGTGGACGATGTATAGCACTAATTATTAATGGCCCATGCACTTCTTCAATAGTTACACTGGTGGCTTGTAAATATTTCTCGCTCAATTTCTCTCTTTTACAGTGTCTAATGTTTTCACAGATAATTATAGGTGTTCCTCCATGTGCTTTATCATCTGGGCGCTTTCTGTGGTACATCTTGTATTTCGGAATCCGTATCATGATTTATCATGATATCAATATTTTGTTTATATAAAAACATTTTAAGCTCCCTGGCATGTTGCTGGAGTCCACTAGCATTCCAGACGGTTATTTTGTATATGCTGTAGTAGCTATCAGTTATTAGGATAGCTTGGTAACGAACACGGTGAGTAAATTCATCATTATACTCATTTGTTCCATAAATTTTCCATCTAATATCTAATTTACTAATAGTGCTTATAGGTTCAGTGATGATTGGCGTTGTCTGCGTATCAGGTTGGGTTGGCTACTACGAGTGCGTATGAGATGTGAGGATGTGTATTGTTACTTTAGGCGAGTTAGATTACTATCTAAATCATCTGGTCTGTTTTAGTGGCTGTAAGTCTCTTTTTTCTCTCAGTGCTGGATACAGTTTTTGTTGCGATTTATGGACTAGGCATCCCTTTTAATTTGCAGGAAGATCACCGTCAGAGTTAGCGCATTTTACTTTGTCGTCACGTGTTTTGCGTGAGCAATTATTGGTCGCATGCTCTCCTGCGCATTTCACGCATCTACACAACTTTTAACAGTATGTTTTGATTTGCCCATATGCTTGACATCTGGCGCATTGTGGGATGATTCTCTTTGTGTTTGGTGGCTCACATTTAATGACATTGTGGTCCAAATCAATAATCTCGTAAACATGTTTATTATTTCCTTTTGGCTTCAAATCAATATGAAATATTGGCAGTGGCTCTTTTGTTACACTACCAATCACAAATCTATTGTAGGTATATTTATTGCCTTGATACATTTTAGTTCAATTTATTCAATTGTTCTTTTTGTGCTTGGTTGTACACAACCATTTTTTTACTATCAAATTTAATTTAATAAATAATCCAAATTAAATCGAAGCGCCCTAAAATTTTAAATGTTGGAATTCGGAAAAATAGAGAAAACGAGACTAAAACATTAAATACAAATCTTACTACTATGCAAAACTATATTTTATTTAATATATATATATATATATATATATATATATATATATATATATATATATATATATATATATATATATATATATATATATATATATATATATATATATATATATATATATATATATATATATATATAGTGTTGCAATGGTGCAAACAATGTCTTTACGCTATGATAAAATGTCTTGTGAAACATTTTTCGACGCGACGTGTAGTTCCATTTTCCTACAAAGCAATGTTTATTGCTAAAATAATATGTACAGCAAAATTAAATCTACCAAGTGCAAGATGATTTGGATGGAAGAGTTACAGTCCTTATAAGAGGAAATTATGCTAGTATCCTTTCAAATCATAAAGTAAAAATAAACTTCTTAACAAGCACATTAAAGACATACCTTGGAGAAAATGAAGGATTAAAACTTTGAAACCAGTGATATATTTGCTGTCTAAAGAATAACATAGGCAAGTGACTCTCCAAAACTACTGTGTTTAATGATTTTTACTTCATACTTTAGGCCGAAGATATGGCTCTTTTATATAATAGAGTTTAAAAACTTGTGAGGGTTTAGTTTATTTGTTTCTTTAACAGATAACATTCCTTAAACAGTGGGGCACTCGCGGACCTCAGATTCCCTTCCGCAGGTGAGACGTTGTTGATAACGTTATGAGTAATTGTAGGTGATATTATGTATAATTTGCAGCAATCTGCGGGACGTGGTCTAGGAACTAAATGCCTTGAAGAACAACAACAAACCTTGGCAGCTCAAGGTAAGATTGTCTCTGATTCATTTTGTAGATGAATAGTATTAGACATTATTGATTTATAGTTCGACAGACTGGTGGTACAGATGACGAGAAACGTGGCGGCGAAGGGGGGGTTAAAGGAAGAACTAATCGGAAAGGAATCGTGGACACGAAGCCCAAACATTATGCGACCAAACAAGGTTAGGATCTCTAAACGTGCTTAAGACACAACAGATGATGGTTGGTGATTTTCTATTTTGTAGGCTCGGATGGAGACAAGATCTTATTCAAAGCGAACTTTTTTACGCTGCTGAGCGCGACCAAATGGGGACTGAATCAGTACCGTGTCGATTTTAAACCTGAACTGGACGATACACAAACACGACGGGCCCTAGTTCGCAGAGCCTTCAAATACGAACTTTCTTCAAGCATATTGATTCATGGTGCTGCTCTCTACACCCGAATCAAGCTCCAGCCGGATCCCATGGAATTGGCTGTTGCTGATGATAGTAAGTGCTAAAGGACTACAGATTGTTTTTCATGCTTTTAAAAGCGAATATATTTATACATTTATTGAGCGTATCAATTTGATCGATGAGCTTTTCCCACTTTTCTGGTATTATCATGATTTTGGCAATTTCTGGATTTTCTGAGCGAAAATCTAAACCAAATGATCTTCACAAGATCCTTATAAAGTGAGATTTGCTCCGTTAGTATGAATAAATGTCAATCATTTTAGTTTAGGTTATATAGTTGATATGTGGTTATGCTAACCGATTTTTCCAGAGCTACTAAAGATGTGTGTGATCTAGCATGCTTGTGATGGAATATTTTATAATCCCATATTTCAATCGCGTCATTTGTTGATAGCGGAATGTCAAATTAATGGTATAAAACATATGCATGTGTGTCAATGATTCAAAACCTTTTCGTTGTGCACATTTGGTTGTCTGGATCTACACCGATATGTTTAAAAATGGCCAGCTAGTAACTCAATGATTCTGTAGCTAATTTAGATACCAATTAGTACCCTCGTCCTATAATTCAACATTATCCAACATCAATAGTTGCAAACATTTAACTCGACTCTCATCTTGTTTTTTAATTTGGTATCAGTTTTATATATTTTCTTTCCTACGATGACAAATCTATTCACTTCCAGCCTTTTAGCTAGTTCCGTGCTCTTACAGGCTATAGATTTTTGGAATAGTATTAAAAAAAATTAAAAGCATGATCGCTAGTCTTTACATGCTGATACCAACATTGGAAGGTTTTTGTTATTTCTGTATGATATATTTTCGAAAATACCGAGCAGGTCATGTTTCGTCAAAAGAACAAGCATTAGTCAAGAGGGATAACGTCTGGTAAATACGCCAGGTCATGCCGATTGTGTTAGCCGGGTTTATTTTCAAGTTTCCGTCGATTCATTGGCGAGTGATGTTTTGCAGATAACGTGAAATACTTGGTGTCCATTCGCTTGGTGGGAGAGGTGAACTGGGGCGACTGGCACTACCTGCAGATCTTCAATCTCATCGTCAGGCGTTGCCTGGAGTCGCTCGAGTTCAACCTGCTGGGCAGAAATTATTTCGAACCTATGTACAAGGAGACTATACCGGAGTGTAATATGGAGCTGTCATATGTATATGTAATATGAACATCGATCTAAACTTTAAGGTGCGTTCTAGGATATTTCCGCCAAGGCTGAAGCTTAACACGCTCGTATATTTGCAGGGCTTCCGTACCGACAATGTCTATGACCTTCTATTGAAATATCAGAATTGGAATTCCAGCAACGGGTGATAGGCTGCATCGTCATGATCTAATACAACAACAAGACCTATCGGATAGACGACTTCGATTACAATCAGAATCCAGATAGCAAATTCAAGAAACGCTATGTTAAGATTATCGGCTCGATTTGGGGACTCGTCGTGTGATTATGCCGTGCCCGTTGTTTTCAGGAACCGAAATTAGTTACCGCCAATATTTCGAGGAGAAATACCGCGTCCGTATAACCGGTAATAACCAGCCAATGTTCCTTTCCTGGTCTAAAACGCTAGAAATCCGAGCCAGCATGCCAGAGATCGTCATGCTGGTGTGAGAAACAGAGAGAGAACTTCCAGCTGATGAAGTCCCTGAGCGGACACACCCGTATCGGATCAAGTGGTAAGTATAGTCTATTCAAAGTGTTTTTAGTAATGCGTTATAAATATTTGTGACGTCGAAACGTTGCGATGTTGCCGCATCAACTTTGGGTTTTTGTTCAATTTGGCTTTGATATACAACAAAATTCTAATCTAAATAAATAATTGAACAAAAATGTTATCAAATATAATTTATTTTAACATTCAATACATATATTATCGAAGGACCTAAAACTACAATTTGGAACAGAGGTATAAGTTTGTACATTAGATTTGTTTTGCTTACATTAAACTCTTTTCCACAACACCCATGAGGTATAGTTTCTATACGTGCTTTTTTATGTAGTGGTATTCCTTTGGAGGCCTAACCCACCCAATTATCAATTATATATATTAGAGGTGTATTTTACTTTCATTCTAGAGCATATTTACCTTTTTTAAAAGTTATCTTGGTATCACTGTATTGTTATTTCTTCTGCTACTATCTATGTACACCATTCTTCATAAAATTAATCACTGAATTATGTCTAATACATTTACCATATCTACAAAGCAATATTCATTCTCTCCTTATACGTTATAACCTAATGCTCATGTTTAATTTATGCGGCTATCCGACTCTCAGTGGACCTAAAGTGTAGTGAATACGTGTTTACGTGACCAGACAAAAGGACTGCATCTCATTTTTATTAGTGTTTAAAATTATTTCATCTTATTTTACAACAGTCCTTTTGAAATTTATTTATAGTATTTATAGTAAAAAACTAGTGCTAAAATAACGTAAGTGAAATATGAAGTGCGTGAAATAAACAATGTATTTATTTTATTTTTTTTATCCTCTGGAAGTAAATTAAATAAAATATTAAAAATTAAAAAATGGCAAAACATAGCGATTCAACCAAATCACCTGCACACTTTGATATAAGATTAGAACAAACAGCAATAACGCAAACTCCACCATCAGAATGGACTACAGTCATTAACAAAAAACGATTGAGAAGTCCAGAAGAAGAAATCGCGAGGAAACAAACAAGAATCAGTGACTATTGGTTGCAGAAACCGATAGAGACAAAAAACAGTTTTAGCAACCTGTCGGAAGAAATTGAAGAGAACATACAACCAAGCCGTGAAAAAGTTATTCCCAAACCACCACCAATAACAGTCTATAAGGTAGGAATAATAAAAAACATCCATGATTTATTGAAAACCATTACTACGAACTACACAATTAAAACAGTGAGCTATGAATCAATTAAAATCCAATTGTTCGAAGCGGATCACTTTAAAGTTCTTATAAAAGAATTAGATGAAAGAAACACCCAATACCATACATTCAGGCCAAAATCCGAGAGAACATTTAAATTCGTATTAAAAGGATTACATCACGGGACGGACTTTAACACCATCAAGGTAGCACTAGCTGAAAAAAGCCACGAGGTAGTAAATATTCACAATATACGACATCACACGACAAAAAAACCTCTGCCTATGTTTTATATAGACATAAAACCTAATGGAAATAATAAGGCGGTGTATGAAATCACCAAATTGGAAAATAATATTATTAAATGCGAACCACCACATATAAAAAGAATTATACCACAATGCACAAGGTGTCAAGCGCACGGGCACACAAAGACTTACTGTCGCAAATCATATAGATGCGTAAAATGTGCAGGAGAACATAAGACAGGAGATTGTACTCGTAAAGTTCGCGATGAAAAAGTGAAATGTGTTAACTGTAACGGAAATCATCCAGCGAACTACAGGGGTTGCGCAATTCACAAGCAACTACAGCAGAAACTCTATCCTGCCTTAAGGGAAAAAAGACATCAACAAAAACAATCCACTGCTACCAATCTACCACTACCCACCAGAACAAGTCAACCAGACATAACTTATGCCCAAATAGTGGAAAATGGTTCAGCACAAAAACGAGAGACAATATCTCAACCTACTGAAACTAGCAACATCTCAAGATTAGAAAATATGATGGCCAAGCTAATGGATCAAATGAGTACGATGCTTGGTCTACTCACAACCGTCGTAAGCAAACTTGCCTAATGCCTGAAACCAATAGCTACAAAATTGCCGTCTGGAATGCCAATGGGCTCCAACAACACGCCAGGGAACTAAAAATGTTCGTAAATGAACAAAATATTGACGTTATGATGGTTTCCGAAACACACTTTACGGACAAGAATTATCTGAAAGTTCCTAAATATAAGCTTTATCATACAAATCACCCTGATGATAAAGCACATGGAGGTACAGCCATAATAATTCGAGATGATATAAAGCATTTCGAAAAAGAAAAATTCCGCAAAGACTACCTGCAAGCCACCAGTATAACCATAGAGGAAGCCCATGGACCATTAACAATTTCTGCGATTTATTGCCCACCCAAACATAACAACAAGGCAGAACAATTTCAAGAATTCTTCAGTACGCTAGGTAATAGATTTATAGCAGGAGGAGATTATAATGCAAAACAATTAATGTGGGGTTCAAGAATAATAACCTCAAAAGGTAGAGAACTGCTCAAAGCCATAAGGAAAGATAACTTACAACATATCTCTACTGGTGAACCAACATATTGGCCTTCAGACAGAAATAAAAAACCAGATACAATAGATTTCTGTATTACAAAAAATATTGATCCAAAAAAGTGTCAGGCAGAATCATGTTTCGACCTGTCTTCTGATCATTCACCAATAATAGTAACAATTTCTTCAAAAATTACCATCAAAGATAAACCCCCTTCTCTGTGCAATAATAGAACTAACTGGCCCTCATTTAGAGAAAACTTAGACCAAAATATCTCCCTAAACATACCGTTACAAACTGAAATGGATATAGAAATAGCAGCAATAAATCTTACAAAAAATATACAGGAGGCAGCATATTCCGCGACTCCAAACAGAAACATTTCCAAGAAAAAATACACATATGTCATGTACAATACAGAAAAAGATAGCAGAAAAAAGAAAGTTACGACGAAATTGGCAACAGCAAAGGACTGAAGAGAATAAAAGAAAATTTAATAGGGCCATAAAAGAGCTGAGAGATCTAATCCAAATTGAACAAAACCAAGGCATTCAAGAATACCTAGAAAACTTGACATCAACTGAGGCTACAGACTATTCGTTGTGGAAAGCAACAAAAAAGCTTAGGAGATCCCAGCAGCATAACCCACCTATTAAAACAAGCGAAAATAATTGGGCGAGAAGCAATAAAGAGAAGGCCGACATTTTCTCAAAACACTTAAAAAATGTTTTTAAACCTTTCCAGTCTCAGCTACATAAAGATGACGAAAATAAAATTACTAGCTTTCTAGATTCGCCATTTCAAATGGATTTACCGCACGAGAAACTAACGGTCAAAAAAGTTAAACATACAATAATGAGAGAGATTAATATTAAAAAAGCTCCTGGTTATGACTTAATTACTGGCAAAATTTTAAAAGAACTATCAGAAAAGGCTATAAAACTATTAACATATATATTTAATGCTATGCTACGAATTAATTACTTCCCTAGTATCTGGAAAGTAGCTAAAATATTAATGATACTTAAACCAGGAAAAATACCAGAAGATGTGACCTCCTACCGACCTATAAGTTTATTACCAATAATCTCGAAAGTTTTCGAGAAATTATACATAAAAAAACTAAACTATATAATAGAAAAAAGAAAAATTATTCCAGAACATCAGTTTGGCTTTCGCAATAAGCATGGGACTATAGAACAAGTGCATAGACTTGTAAACCAAATAAACGCTGACCTAAATGCCAAAAGATATTGTTCGGCTGCTTTCCTAGACATATCTCAGGCTTTTGACAAAGTATGGCATACGGGCTTGCAGGTTAAACTAAAGAAACTTCTCCCTCATCCGGACTATCAGCTACTAAAATCGTATCTCACTGACAGACATTTTATTGTAAATCAAGGCGATGAACATACCAAATTAAATCCCATATATTCAGGAGTTCCGCAAGGTAGTGTACTGGGTCCAGTACTGTATCTTCTGTATACGGCTGATCTGCCCACCACAAAAATAACTACTGTGGCAACATATGCAGACGATACAGCAATCTTAGCAACCCATGAAGATCCAGTCACAGCATCAATAATCCTACAAACCCACCTGGAGCAAATACAATTATGGTTGAAGACATGGCGCATTCAAGCCAACGAATCAAAATCCACGCATATAACGTTTACCCTGCGTAGAAGAACATGTCCACCAGTAAATATCAATCATCGTCAACTCCCCCAAGCAGAGCATGTTAAATATCTTGGTATGCATTTAGATCGACGCCTAACCTGGAAGAAGCACATACTCTCTAAACGGAAACAACTAGGACTAAAATTATATCAAATGTATTGGCTCATCGGGCGCAAATCCAAGTTATCATTAGATAACAAGGTATTGCTGTACTGTATTGAGTCTATACTCAAGCCCATTTGGACATATGGAATTCAACTATGGGGTACCGCTAGCAAATCTAATATATCCACCATTCAACGGTTCCAAAATAAGGTGTTGCGTGCCATTGTTGATGCTCCGTACTATATTTCAAATAAAGTGATACAACGCGATATTCCTCTAGAACCTATAACGAGTGTAATCCAACGTGTTTGTGTGAAGTACTTCGAAAGAGTGTCAGTGCATCCCAATGTACTCGCTAATCAGCTAAATATGCGACGTGATAGTGAAGTGCGTAGACTAAAACATTTAACACCACCTGATCTGATTACTGGACATATGTAGAGTTTAGAATAAGCATTAGAATAAGACTAATTAATTAAGATAATATTTTATACAGAAGATTGCTTAATGAAGTGATTTTCTACATGCCATGTATATATAATATAGACATAAGAAATACTTATTGCCAATAGGGCAGATTGTGGACTCACGAAGGGTAATAAAAAAAAATAAAAAAAAAATGTTTAATTTAGAACATATCTGTGCATACAACTCTTTCACGCCCTACATTTATAATCGATTTTCTACAATTATATTCAATTAATACATAATTAATTACCATGCATACCTTTAGCTTTTTCCTCTCCCATCACACTGTCTCAGGAATTTCCAGCATTGCATAGCATTACCTAATATCCTTAAAGTTTCTTTTAGTCACTTTCACTTTCCGACTCACTGTCCGATTCAATTACCAAACTGTTAATTTCTAATCACAATTTATCAATTTCTTCCTATGTACGGCTTATCGAGTTCATCCAAACCACAAGTGCTATGGTTGACTATGTTTTCTTCCACATACCCAAATAGTTTTTGATGGAATATCCTTCTCTACCAGCAATATATCTGCAATTAATTGTTAACAAATATAATGACTAACTAAACCTGATCGAATACTATTGCAACTTTTACCTTTTTCCATCAATTTTTGTTGTCTCTACACTTTTTTGTAACTTTCTTGCCAAGAGTGTCACAATAAACCTTTATGAAATATTCAATATAAGTTTCATCAAGATAAACACAAATTCAAATAGTTTAAAAATTGAATTCTTTGAAATTTTACGGCAATGTCTGGAAGTTCAATTAAACCTGTCAAAGGGCTATCTTCACAGCATTTAAACCATATGGCCTTGTAAGAGTGTATGAAAGGTTGTCTTATAAAATGATAGAAAGTAATGGGATTATTTATGGTTTATTCGAGTGATTGACATTTTATAGTTGACGACATAGCTACTCGAGGGAGCCCGGAGAAGAAGAGACCGTCGAACTTTGCAAATTAATATTTGGGTCTGAACCCGTGTTGTTCGTCTGATATGATATGGTTCTGCTCTGCAAAAAGCTGGGAGCTTTTTCAGTTGGAATACTGAAATTTCATCGTATTCAGTTGCCTTTTTGGGCTTCAGTTTGCTGATGATTTTTTGTAGCATTTTTGGTGAGACTAGATGGTTTTGGAGACAGTTTGGGGGCATTATTTTCACTAGTTTGTTGGCCTCTCTGATGACGTTTTTGTTTCGAGTAGCGCCACTTCCTTTTTTAAAAGGTAGGCATCCCATTAGTTTTTCGAAGGATTCGGCAAGGAGACTACGAAATTTCCTGACCATGCAGATTTCAGGGGGGTGAATGTCTTTTTTGACTTTTCGAGATTCTCCAGATGTCTGCGGGCGCATCAAGTCTTTGATTGAAGAGAAGTGAGTCCCACTTCTCCTCTCCACACTTTGACTGTCTCACACACTTGGTTGAATGCCTAGTTGGCCTCCGTTTTATCGTCGGGGTCTGAGGTTACACGAGCTCTTCTGTGGAGTCTGTACTTGTGGCGAACTAATTTCCTGAGATTCGGCGGTGATTCGGCTGTATTGCAATTACCTTGCGGAGGTGGGATTGTGACAGTTGCCTGTTTGTGAGCATTTTGAATGTTATTTGTGAATTGGTAACTCAACTTTTCAGTAGGATCTCTTGTAATAGTTTCCGGTCGATTTTTCGGATCAACACTCCGAATCACACTCGTTATGGGTTCTATGGAGATATCACGCTGAATTAGTTTATTGGACACGTAATAAGGGGCATCGACGATGACTAGCGAAATTTTGGAAATTCCGAAAAACTTAATTCTGGAACTTCTGGAGAACATCTATGTTAGATTTGCTAGTAGTGTTCCACAGTTCAATACCACGTTTTCAACCACAATTCGACTTTGTTATGATGAAGTTGGAGGTTTCTCGTGGCTGATATTGGATATTCGTGTGATGATAAAACCTATGTTTCGTCAGCATATGTTGTAATAGTAGTGTTTCTTGAGGTCAGTGGGTCAGCTGTATACAATAGATATAACAATGGGCCGAGAACACTGCCCTGCGCAACACCCGAATATATTGGGTGTAGGCCAGTATATTCGTCACCCTGTTTGACAATAAATGTGTGTCTGTTAGGTACGATTTCAGCAATTGAAAATGCGTAGTAGGCAAAAGCTTTTTCAATTTAATATGCAGTCCAGTGTGCCACACCTTGTCGAGTGCCTGAGAAATATCGAGAAATGCTGCAAAGCGGATCAATATTTTTTTGTCGTTCAAGTTTTTGTTAATTTGGTTGACTAATCTATGTATTTGTTCTGTTGTTTCGTGTTTATTACGGAAGCCAAATTGATGGTCTGGAATAATATTTCTCTCCTCAGCGATTATTTTAAATCTCTTAATGTATAAGTTTTCGATTAGTTTAGAGATCAAAGGTATCATACTTATAGGACGATAAGAGGAAATGTCTTCTGATTTTTTCCTAGGTTTAAGAATCGTAATGATTTGACCCACTTTCCAAGTGCTAGAAAAGTAATTAAGTCATAACATGGCATTAAAAATTTTACTTGTTTAACAGTAAATTTCTTATGTGGCGGATTCATTTGAAATCGAGTGCAAAGAAAGTCAACTGTGTTATTTTCTTCTGTACCGGATATTTCAGACGGTTATGGATTAAATAGATCATTCCTAGCCCAAGTATTGTTGTCAATTTTAATGAGTGGATTATGTTGTTGAGGTTTTATGTTTGTTGTTGCTTTTCAGAGAGAATATTCCGTTACGTCAGCTGGCGTTAAGTTTTCTAAATAGTTTTGAATTCCTTTATTTTGTTCCTTATTTATCAGGTCTTTCAGCTCTTTTGTGGCCTTGTTGAATTTTCTCTTGTTTTCTTCTGTTCTGCTTTGCTGCCAGGTTTTTCGCAGTAATATAAATATAATCGTAAATATAATTAAACTTTTGATATGTCGCGCTATTAGGTGTTGCGTAACATGCGACCTCTTATATATATTTTGCTGCTATTTCTGTATCTCTTTCTGTTTTGAGAGGCAAATTTAGAGATATTAAACTGTCTAATTTCTCTCTAAACAATGGCCAGTTGGTTTTGGTGTTATGCAAAGAAGGTGATTTTGTTTTGTTGAGAATATTTGAGTTCGCTGTTATAATAACTGGTGAGTGATCATGTGATAGATCGAAGCATGATTCAGCTTTGCACGTTTTGGTATTAATATTGTTTGTAACACAATGGTCTATGATATCGGGAATTGTATTTCTCCCTGACGGCCAATATGTTGGCTCACCAGTAGAGATATGCTGTAAGTTATTATCCTTCATTGCTTTGACCAATTCTCTGCCTTTTGCTGTTATTAATCGCGAACCCCACATTACATGTTTTGCGTTATAGTGTCTTCCGGAAATGAATCTATTATCCAGCGTGTTAAAGAAACCGTGGCATTGTTCTGCCTTGTTGTGGTGTTTAGGTGGACAATAGATTACACTCACCGTTAATGGCCCGTTCACATCTTCAGTGGTTACACTGGTGGCTTGTAAATATTCCTAGCAGAATTTCTCTCTTTCGCAGTGTTTTATGTTTTCATGAATAATTATAGATAATTTTTATCAGTGAAATGTGTTTCGGATATCATCATGATATCAATATTTTGTTATTATAAGACCATTTAAGCTACCTGGCATGTTGCTGGTGTCCATTAGCATTCTTCGAGACAGCTATTTTGTATTAGGCTAGCTTGGTAACAACGACGGTGGGTAAATTCATCATTGTAAACTCATTTGTTCCATAAGTGTACCTATCATTTCCTCTAATTTACAAAGAATACTTACAGAGTCAGTGGTGATTGGCGTTGTCTGCGTGTTAGGTTGAGTCTGACTGTTGGTTACTGCATGTGCGTATGATATATGAAGGTGTTGTATTGGTGCTTTAGGCGAGTTAAATGGTATGGGCTGTTTCGGTGGCTGTAAGTTTCTTTTTTTTTCAATGTTGGATAAAATTTTTGTTGCAACGCTTTATGGACTAGGCATCCCCTATAATTTGCAGGATAGTTACCGTCACAGTTGACTCATTACTTTATCGACTCGTGTTTTGCGGGTGCAATCATTGGTCGCATGCTCTCCTGCCAATTTCACACATATATACAACTTGCGACAGTATGTTTTGGTATGCCCATATGCTTGGCATCTAGCGCATTGTGGGATGATTCTTTTTGTGTGGCTCACATTCAATAACATAGTGGTCCAAGTGCTTAATCTCGTAAACATGCTTATTATATTCTTTTGGGTTCAAATTAATATAAAACATTGGTAATGGCTTCTTTGTTGCATGGAGCTTAATATTATATATATTGACAACCTCGTGGCCTTGTTCAGCTAGGTCTGTTTTAATTGTATTCGAATTGGTGGCCTGATACAAAAATATGGTACTGTGTGTTTCTATTGTCCAATTCTCTTATTAAAACTTTAAAATGTTCAGGGTCAAACACTTGAACCTTCAAGTTTCAAGAATTTATTACAATTGTTTTTATGGTGTAATTATTACAAATTGCTTTGAGCATGTCAGGAAGATGTTTAACAACACCTACCTTATATGTTGTTATTAGGTGTGACCTGGAAATTGCTTTCGGTTGGTTTTCTTTGTTCTTTTGGTTATCTTCTGTCTCTTCTGCCAGGGCACTGAAACTGTTGTATGTTTGGATAGGTTTTTGAAGGCAATAGTCGCTGATTTTCATCTGTTTTTGGACGACTTGTTATTCAGGACTTCTCAAACGCTTTTTGTTTGTAACAATATTCTATTCGTCCATTTGAGGGGTTTCAGTTATTGGCAGTTGATTGTTATTTCGAATAGTGGGTGATTAAATTGATAAATCGACAGAAATATGTTGTGGATTAGCAATTATGTATTGAAATTAACGTCTCTTTTTAACGCGCCTTATTCTCCTCGTTCGATTTACCGTACCAAAAATAAGAAAGAAAATTTCTAGAAGAGCCTTTCTTATAAAAAATATATTTTAAATTTCACATTCAATAGTTCACTTTTTAAATCACGTTATCACCCTACAATAGTCGGTACTAGCCTTTCAGTTTTTATGACCGGCACTTTTATGACACCAACAGTAATACAGATTTTTTTAAATTATTTTTTAATTTTTTACAAAAGAGCTTCTGAAAGGTAGGTCTGTATTACGCGGTTATTTGAACCGAACTGAGAGCTCGTACGTCAACGGGGTTTTGTGTGTTTTGGATTATGAAGAAATCACTAGTTCATGGAAGTGAGTGCATGTTGTGGTAGGCTCTCGGTTCTGCTGAGATTATCAGTCCGAGACTCAGGTCCGAGCTTAGTCGGTCGATATCAACGCCCGCCTGATTAACTCGGAGGCTGTCCTATGGAGTGTGTGTGCGTTAAAGTCGCCGCCAATAATTTTAGCTACGTTACCGTCGAACAGGATCCTGGATTCGGAAGGGTCATAATCCGTGCATTTCCGATACATAGAAGTGATTTTGACTGGCCTGTCCGATAAAAAATTGAGATGGAGATTGATTCAAAACTGTTCGTATGTATGACGGCAATTAGAAATGAGGGATTCCCTTTTTAATTAGGATTGCGGTTCCACCACCATTGCCAGTGGTTCTATCGTTCCTGTAGATTTTATAATTTGGTATCGAAAAGCGGATGATTTGAGGAGCTTCCTGAGATATTTCCTGGTGCAGAAGTATGTTGATGTTGTGACTGGTCACTACGTCAGCAAGTTCCTCCTTTCTCTTACGTACTGATTGCATTATTGTAATTATTGTCCGGAGGCATCTTTCCTCCGGGAGGCAGAACGAACGATATTAATATTTCCGCTCATTTAAAATTTTAGTCAACCAATGCAAATCCCATTCTCTTGGGGGGTAAAAGAACTCTCAACTCAGAGAAATATCGCTGGTCGCATGATAATACCGGCATTATTTTTGATTTTGATTGCCGCGGTGAAGGCGGTTGCGAGGAAGTAGAAGGCGAAGTGGTCGCGTTTGAATTGGAAATAGGTGCTTCTGTGGCGTTATTTATCAACTTTTGATCGGGAAAATTACTCTTACGTCAGATAGTTGCGGTTCTTTCCATCGCTTCAGCTGATGTTTTTAGATCTTCGCTAGCGCTAAGTGTGGGAGTTAGCCATGGTCTTGACAAGGGTTGGTTTTTTCCTTGGTGGATTGATGGTGAAGTCATCTGTCACAGTCTGCCCGGTTAACTTTGGTTTCTTCTCTTGGTGGCTCATTAGCGTGAGCCCCTTTTTCTTTCGGCTATTGGGTATTTGGAACCTGTCTTCGGATCTAGTATCATCATCTGTCGACTGTGTTTATTTGGTATATCTTGATCGCTCATTGCTTTCGAGTTAATATTTGATGTTCCGGTTTTCTGCGCTGGTTTTTATTAGTTCCTGTTTGTTGGATAGTTATTGCCCATGGCCTGGATTGTCTTGTCAGTAGTTCTATTAGTGTGGAGAGATGGGCTACTTGTTCCTTAAGCCGTTCACTCTCCTTGGGCGACTCCTCGTACATTTGTTTCCAATCGACTTGATTATGATTATCGCCGGCTTCAAACACCATTTACCAGTGTTTTCACTGTGTTTTTGGGTTCTTCTGTTTTTTTTTTGTTTTCAATATATTTCCACTCGGAAAACTGAATTGTACTCGACGCGGATGGGCTAAATAGGTAGCGCGAATATCTACACATGTTCACGTTTTATAGGTCCAGCTCCATCGTTGGGTCCTTCGTGTTGGGAATTCCGTAATTCTGTAAAATTCTTAGGTCTCCTGGGGAATACCGTATTATTTATAATTACCAATTCAGATTGTTGTTATCGCTAATTGTTCAGATACAGGATGGATGCTCACATATACTTTCCAGACAGCCAATTATCTCAAAAATAATTTTATTAAATTATGTTTATATCAATAAAATATGTTGTGTAGTCACTGTTGTTATACATGTCGTATATTTGAGATATAAGCCTATATCAAGATGCTCAATATTCGTCACCCACTTTGTATGTAGACGGGTTCTCTTGGGTGAATCTAACGTATTATTTTTCATTTTGTAAACGATGTTATTCACGGTACCCACACTAATATTAAGCGCAGCAGCAACGCGCTAAAACATTTTCAATAAAATTGTATTGACTTATATTATTTAATATCATCAATAATTACCACTCTAACGGAAGTTATAGGCAAAAGTGGGCCTCCATTATCTCCTTACTTTTCGAAATATTTTCATTAAAGTAAATTTGTGATCTGGGCTATCTATTGTTTTCGGCATTTTCAAATGAAATGATATCGTATATTACGGAATGATTTAAAATTCATCAAATTAATCAAAGCTCTAAAATAACGTTTGTAGGTTTTTAATCTGTAGTAATAATAACTAATATTTTGGAGGATTTTACGTACATCTGACAACCGATCGCCTTTCATTTGTCAGACGTATGTACAATTCTTTAATTCAATTGTGTTACGAAGTTTTAACTCTTACCTATAAATTATTGTGGCTTTATAATTAACTGTAGTTTCCAGATATACCATAATGTTAAAATAAATTTTATTTGATAACATATCAACTACGTCAGCTAGATACTCTTCGAGAGACTCTAAGAATTTATATGATTCTCGGTCAAGGCGCCGGCCTTTATATACAAAAAGTATACATCTCAGCTTTCCCATCGTCCGAGCCCGATACCACGCCCGCCTCTATTAGCGAATTAGTAATCAGCTGCCCTTTCGTAATTTCTCAACAACTTACGATGGTAAGTGCTGTGAATTCATTTAAAGTCTAGCAAATATAGTTAAATGAGGAGTTGTCATTGATTTGTTCTGAAATATTTTAAATTAAAAGACTAATTAAGATGCACATATTAATAATTGTAAGTGTTGTAATTTTGTTTATCAATTAAATAAAATTTAGGAAACATTTGGAAACAACTACTCATATTGTACTAGAAAATATTATTTTATTATCATATTGAGACATTTTTTCAGTAAAGTTCAACTTAACCCAATCCAAAATGGTTGTCGGCTCCCCATCGAGTTGCAATATTGCTTTGTAGGGATGCAGAAAACATAGCGATATATCGATATTTTCTGAAAAAATTATCTATATTTTTAGCCGATCTATCGATATTTTTTGATATTTGTTCGAAATAGATTAAATATAGTTATATTATTAATATATTAACTATATTATTACAACTTTAAAGATTTAGTGAATTTTGGTAGTTAATTTTAACGTTCCGCCAAAAATTTTTATTATTTAGAAAAAATATATAACTCTTTACTTCATTATTTAACTGTTTTTGCTATTTCTTAGAAATATCGATATTTTTTTCGGTGGCAAACACCCCCAACAGCGTTCTCATTCTCTATCTGCTCCACTCTAGCCCGGATGAACAAATTGCGCGAGTTCAGCCCGAAGCTGCAAAAATGCCCGAAGGCCATTGAAGAACACAAGAAATGGGACCTCAAGCTGGCCCAGGACCTGGTCCAGTTCATAGTACGCGTGTTGCCTCAAGAACGCCACCAGCGAGTTTGTCGCTAGCATACAACAGTTCACCCGAGGTAAGTAATTTATCACCGCATACCAACTTGATTTGAGTTTTCAACCTGGAGAGTTCCCGCAAGTCATATATAAATTCGAAGAATGTAATATAAATAAAATAAATTATCTTGAATTTTTTAAAGTAGGGTAGGTACCCAGAAACTAGTTCCGTGCTAGCTCTCGAAGAGAACGGTCGTGTCCGGTCCGCCGAACCTACCTGCGCTTCCGAAAATTACCCGAAACTTTCTCTAAGACGGTTGATCCGTTATCACGATTCCACCTATGCCTACGTCAAAAAAGCTTCTGTAAGCGCCGAAAATGCGCATTTACAGACAAGGCAATGGCGACATGTACATCAGAGCCGACATCGCCTCCTGAGCATAATCCCAGCTTTCCTAACTCAAATGGACCATCTTTGGAAGACAGCCTAGAGGTGCTCATAATAGATTTAAGAAGACAGAATGAAGACCTGCGAAAGCAGGTAGCAGAAGTTAAAATGTTCGCTAAAGCACAAACAGACGTCCTGAATAAACAGACGGAAATGCTGGAAAAGAGCGAAAAGGCTTCTGAAGATCTCAAAGAAAAAATCAAAATTCTCACAGCCACGATAACAGACTTCATGAAGTATCAAAAAGTTGCCATGGAAATAAAGTTTCCCGCTGCCACAGAAACCCAGACCCAGATTCCAGCTAAATCGGCACAACGGTCAGACGAAATTGAAGACCCAGACGACGGTTTCACCTTGGTGGGAAAAAGAAAGAGAGGGCCCATCACTCCACCTCAGGAAAGTCAGCTGCCGAAGGCCGACAACAAGGGAAAACAGGCTCCCAAGTAACAACCCAATCCGGTAGCCAAGCCGGCCACTCAATCTACCCATTCGAAAGCCAAGGCAAACGCACAGCCTTCGATTACAACATTTGCAACCAGACCGGTGCGAAACAAACCCACCACCAGGACGGCCCCACAGCCACTACAGAAATAAGTTACCACAAGACCAACCCAGCCTGCGCAGGTAAGTAGCCAGGCCACTAAACAAATCTTAACCTCCACAGCAAAAAGAGTACCAACCGTTTCGGCGACTGTTTCTCAAACTCCCCCAAAGGAAAAAATTCCGCCTATAGTGCTCCGTGACAAGAAGAGGTTCATGGAGCTCATTAGAATTACTAAGGCACAATTAATAGATATATAACCTGAAACAAAAAGGAGGGCATTTTCTTATTCGTCGCCACAAGCGACGATTACCGAAAACTCACTAAGCTGCTCGAGGAAAGGAATTACCCTTACCATTCCTTCTGTCATCCGGAGGAGAGAGCATTCCGGGTAATATTAAGAAACATCCCAGAATCACTCTGCAATGACGAGGTACGTGAACTTCTCTTTGATCAAGGCTTCCATCCCAAATTTGTGCAAAGATAGAAATTAAAATCCGGGATAGAACTACCAATTGTTCAGGTAGTTGTCCTTCGCGAAGAGCGACAAATCATATATATATGACCAAACTCGGCGTCATCACAGTGAAGGTCGAGGTCCAGAGGAGAAACGGCCAGCCAGTGCAATGCTTTAACTGCCAGCTTTTCGGGTACTCCAGCTCGTATTGCCGAGCCCCCTACGGTGCATCAAATGTGCCGGGCATCACGACACTAAATCCTGTACCTAAATCCCAGTAGCACCTCCAAAGTGCAGCAATTACGGTGAAATTCATACCGCAAACTTCACCGGTTGCAGATGCCGTTCTGCTCCAAGAAAACCAAAAATTCCTACCGAATACAGGCCTCCACAAGGTTCTGCATGGAGTAACCAAGGTGGCAGGAAGCTAGCCCAAATATTAGCCAGCGCCACCTAGCCTGCTTCAACTCAAACTCCTGCTCCAACCAATACACCGGACCTTAACTCCCCAATGCAGGCGTTTACTGACCCGCAGGCTTTCCTGCCATTGATCGCCCTGGCTCACCAACTTGCTCATCTTTTTCCAAATGTCGCCGCCTAAGCGGCAACATTTACCTGTTTCTTTAACTTCCAGCAGCCTTTTAATTCATCGAAATGACTGTTCCGAAATATGTTTACCGATGACATGAAATGCAAACAGCTTACGCGAAAAGCAAGCGGAATTGGAAGACGTCATGACATTCTATGACGTCGACATCGTTCTTATCCAGGAAACTTTCCTGAAACCTTCGCAGTGTCTCTCTTTCGGACACTTTTTTGTCTACAGAAACGATAGAACTCCAGGTTGAGGCGGTGGAACCGCCATTCTCGTCAGAAAAGGAGTCAACCACGAGCTCCTTCCATCGTTGTCAGTAAACAACTTCGAAACAACCTCAATTAAAATCGATATCCAAGAACGTCCCTTCGTGATTACATCCCTGTACAGGAAATCAACTGCATTCAACTATGCTGAATACCGATCACTCGTCGAAGGACAATTTCCAAAAATAATAGCTTCAACCAACTTCAACGCCCACCATCCCATTTGGGGGTGTTCCAGATCGAATCCCGCAGGTAACGCCATCGTAGCTCTAAGTGCAGGTCTCGGCTACGGTCTTGCCTTGCCAGATGAACCCACCCATCACCCTAGTACAGTCTCTCAAGATCCTTGATTTCTTTATTCTTCAAGACGTAAATCGCCATTCCGAAGTTTGAGTTCTGGACGAACTAGACTCTGATCATCGTCCTGTCCTTCTCAAACTCGAAAACTGCGCCACCACTCAAGTCCCACAAACAAGATTCAGGAAAAAATCCGACTGGAAAAACTATCAATATCTTTTCCTAAAATCCGATCCAATTCCGAAAATTAACACACCAGAACAGCTCGAGGAAGCCGTCCTCAAGCTAACTCGCGATATTCAGTCTGCTCACGAATCTGCATAGTCAAAATTTTATCACAACCCCAGCCGTGGAAAAACAACCTTCTCGCTTCTCATAATCGTGAAATTCGCATCAAAAACGATTTATGCAGATTAACTCGATTCACCCTTGATGCTGCAGACAAAAGGGAGGCGAACAGAGCATGCAAGAGGGTAAGGGCGGCCGTCTCCACTATGCGAGCAATTAAATTGAACTCATTTCTCGCGGACCAAAGGCTGGATGGCCCCTCTTCCTTCTGGCGTATCACCAAATGCCTCGTGGGGAAGATGCATAATGTCATCCCCACCTGAAGTCAGCGGTTACAGGAAATTTCGCAGTCACTGACCAAGAAAAGTCAAGCTCCGTGCAGAGACATACGAAGTTCAAATGAAATGCCTCCTACCCGCACAGAACACTAAAGCTAAAGACAATGACACTCTCATCAACGAATCCAACTCCGTCAAAAGACCAGTAATCCCAGCCTTTCTTCTCAACTATTTCGTGTCTCCAAAGTCTTAGACTATGATCGGCAAACTACAAACCAAAAAATCTCCAGGTTTCGATGGAATATCGATTACCCAGTTAAAAAAGCTTCCGCATAAGCAGCTCGAAGAACTGGCAAACATTTTTAACTAAATCATGAGGCTGCAACATTTCCCGGCGTCTTGGAAACACGCACATATAGCGGTTATACCCAAGAAAGGAGCAAAATCATCTCCATCTGATTACAGGCCTATCAGCCTTCTCAGCGCTATTTCGAAGCTTGCCGAGAGTTCAATACTTTACGCTCTCAATTCTTTTACAAAGGAAAACAACATCATTCCAGATGAACAATTCGGCTTTCGCGCTCACCACTTATCCGTCCATCAGGCTACCCGTCTGGCCGCACACATCCATTACGCTCTTGACCAACGTAAAAAGCTTGGAGCAGTTCTTCTCGATCTAACCAAAGCCTTCGACATGGTCTGGCACGACGGATGATCGCAAAGTGCGTGCGGTTGGGCCTCCCCAAAGACCTAACCGCTCTCATCAAGTCCTATCTCTCGGACATATCTTTCCAGGTCAAGATCAGGGAATCACTTTCCAGTCGTAAACAAATCGATCAAGGTTCCCCGCTGGCCTCCCTTATTTAACCTCTTTATTTCAAATCTGACGTGAAAAGAGCACATTGACGTCGCGTTTTACGCTGACGACACTGCTTTCTTCACGGCTGCCAGGTTCGAAGTTACAATTCATGACCGTTTACATTTTTTTCATTGTTATTTCTTTTGCTTAAAATCGCTTTTGCAGTTATTATTGATTGTTAAATTAGTTTAGGTGGTTATAATAGGTAGTCTGGTGTGTAAATATTATATATGTGGGTCCTAGGACTATTGGGAGGATAGGGTTAAGGACTTCTTCCTCTACGTAGCACCATACTAAGGGAAGAGCGATTAGCTAGAGGCGAATTTCCATTATCCGAAATAAAAAACAAGCGCGGGGTGCAGACGTACTTTTTAAAATACCCTGTTTAAAAAAAATCTGTGTTACTATTAGTGTCATAAAAGTACCGGTCATAAAAGTGTAAACCTAGTCTCAACCATTGTAGGGTGAGAACATGATTTAAAACGTGAAATTTAAAATTAATTTTTTATAAGCAAGACTCTTTCACCTTCACACCTTCTGGGAATTTTTTTTGTTATTTTTGGAACGTTAAAAGTAATCGAGCGAGTAAAATGGAACGCGCGTCAAAAAAATTTACATTTAATAACTATTAATTGATTTGTATTGTTAATTTCAATACGTAATGGTCAATCCACAAAATCTTTCTGTCGATTCATTAATTGAATCAATTGTTATTCGAAATAATAATCAACTGCCAATAACTGAAACCCTTCAAATGCACAAATGGAATACGGTTACAAACAAGAAACGCTTAAAAAGTCTCTAAGAAAAATTAGCCCAAGAAAAAACGAAAATCAGCGACTATTGGCTTCAAAAAACCCTCCCAACACACCACAGTTTCAGTGCCCTGGCAGAAGAGACAGAGAAAAACCAGAGCAACAAAGAAAACCAACAAAAAGCAATTCCCAGACCATCCCAATAACAGTATATAAGGTAAGTGTTGTTAAACATCTGCCATGACTTGCTCAAGACAAAATCTAACCATTATACAATAAAAACAAGCGAATCTGAAACAATGAAGATTCAAATGTTTGACTCTGAACACTTTAAAATTTCAATAAAATGTTGGACAATAGAAACACACAATATCATACTTTTTGACCAAAATCCGAAAAAACTTTTAAATTCGCCATAAAACGACTACATCACGCAACGGCTACAAACACAATTAAAACATCCCTAGCTGAACAAGGCAACGAAGTTGTAAATATAAATAACGTAAAACGTCGTGCAACAAAGGAGCCACTAGCAATATTTTATATTGATTTGAAGCCGAAAGAAAGTAATAAATATGTTTACGAGATTAAGTATTTGGACCACAGTGTCATTAAATGTGAGCCACCAAACACAAAAAAAATCATCCCACAATACCAAAACATACTGTCGCAAGTTGCATACACGCTAGAAATGTGCAGGAGAGCATGAGACCAATAATTGCACACGCAAAACACGCGACGACAAAGTAAAATGTGTCAACTGTGACGGTGACCATCCCGCAAATTATAGGGGATGCTTAGTCCATAAAGCGTTGCAACAAAAACTGTATCCAGCACTGAGAGAAAATAGAAACTTACAGCCACCAAAATAGCCTATACCATCTAACTCGCCTAAAGCACCAATGCAACATCATCATATCTCATACGCACATGCAGTAACCAACAGTCAGACCCAACCTAATACGCAGACAACCTAATTATAATTGAACCTATAAGTACTGTTATTAAATTAGAGGAAGTGATGTAAAACTTACGGAACAAATGAGTACAATAATGAACTTACTCACGGTTGTCGTTACCAAGCTAGCCTAATGACTAAAATAGCCGTCTGAAATGCTAATGGACTCCAGCAACATGCCAGGGAGGTCAAAACGTTTTTATATGAACAAAATATTGATACCATGCTGGTATCCGAAACACATTTCAAATATAGAAATTATTTACGGATTCTGAAATACAAGCTGTATCACGCAAAACACCCGGATGTTAAAGCATATGGAGGATTATCTATAATTATCTGTAAAAACATAAAACACTATGAAAGAGAGAAATTCAGCGAGGAATATTTACAAGCCACCAGCGTAACCACTGAAAAAGTAAACGGGCCATTAACGATAAGTGTAACCTATTTTCCACCTAAACATAACAACAAGGGAGTACAATACCACGGTTTCTTTAACATGCTGGGTAATAGATTCATTGCCGGAGGAGACTACAATGCAAAACGTGTTATGTAGGGTTCTAGACTAATAACACCAAAAGGCAGATGATTGGTCAAAGCAATAAAGACACATAATTTACAGCATATTTCTACTGGTGACCCAACATATTGGCCGTCAGATAGAAATAAAATTCTCGATAACATAGACTTTGTGTTACAAAAAATATTGATACCAAAACATGCAAAGCTGAATCATGCTTCGACCTATCATCTGATCGCTCACCTATTATTATGACACCCTCCTTACTAACAGTAAGAAGTATCAGTTAGGGTCATTGGATCAGCTGACATATTGGCCGTCAGAGAGAAATAAAATTCCCGATATCATAGACTTTTGTGTTACAAAAATTATTAATACCAAAACATGCGAAGCTGAATCATGCTTCGATCTATCACATGATCACTCACCAGTTATTATAACAGTGAACTCAAATATTCTCAACAAAACAAAATCACTTTCTTTGCATAACACTAAAACCAACTGGCCATTCTTTAGAGAAAAGTTAGATATTTTGTTATCACTAAATTTACCTCTTAAAACAGAAATAGATGCAGAAATAGCAGCAAAATATACAACAGAAACTATACAAGAGGCCGTATGGTACGCAACATCTAATAACTGCTGCACCTGAAAACTGCGAAAAACCTAGCAACAAATCAGAACGGAAGAAAATAAGAGAAAATTCAACAAGGCCACAAATGAGCTAATAAATAAGGAACAAAATCAAGGAATTTAAAACTATTAAGAAAACTTAACGCCAACTGATGCAACGGAATATTCTCTGTGGAAAGTAACAAAAAATATTAAAAAACTCAATAACATAATCTACCTATTATAATTGACAATACCTGGGTTAGGAATGATAAAAATAGAGCGGAAGTTTTCTCTAAACACTTAAACCGTATTTAACTTAACCGTATTTAATCCGTACCCATCTGAAATACCCGCAACAGAAAAAAATAGCATAATTGTTTTTTTAACACTCCATTTCAAATGCATCTACCACATAAGAAATTTACTGTACTGGAAGTAAAATAAACAATACTGAAAGAAATCAATGATAAAAAAGCGCCCAGTTTTGACCTAATTACTGGAAGGATCTTGAAAGAGCTCCCAAGAAAGTGCATTAAATTAATAACATTCATATTTAATGCCATGCTAAGATTTAATTATTTTTTTATGACTTGGAAACTGGGTGTTTACCTGTCATCTCAAAACTTTTCGAAAAACTATACATTAAGAGATTAAAATTAATCGCATATTAGATAAACATTATTCCAGACCATCAATTTGCCTTCCGTAATAAACACGGAACAACAGAACAAATACATAGAATAGTTAACCAAATTAACAAAAATTTAAACGATAAAAAATATTGCTCCGTTGCATTTCTCGATATTTCTCTGACTTTCGACAAGGTGTGGCACACTGGACTGCACGTTAAAGTGAAAAAGCTATTGCCCCATACGCACTTTCAATTGTTGAAATCGTATCTCTCAGACAGACATTTTATTGTGAAACAGGGTGACGAATACACTGACCTACAGTCCATATATTCGGGTATTCCGCAGAGCAGTGTTCTAGACCCATTGTTATATCTTATGTATACAGCGGACCTACCAACCAGTGGAAACACTACTGTTGCGTTATAAGCTGACGATACAGCGGTTTTATCATCACACGAGAATCCAATATCAGCCACAACTGAATCTCCAACTTCATCTTAAGAAAGTCGAAGTGTGGTTGAAATCGTGGCGTATCAAAGCAAATGAGACAAAATCTACCCATATAACATTCACCCTTTGCAGAAGAACATGCCCCTCAGTAAAATTGAATAATTATGAACTTCCGCAAGCAGACAGCATATAGGAATGAATATTGATCGACGTCTGACAAAAAGCAAACAGCTTGGGCTTAAACTAAAGCAAATGTATTGAGTTATAGGGCGTATATCTAAATTATCATTAGATAACAAGGTTTTGCTGCGTAAGTCAATACTTAGGCCCATCTGGATCTGTGGTATTGAACTGTGGGGTATTACTAGCAAATCTAATATAGATATCCTCGAGAAGTTCCAGAATAAAGTGTTGCGAGTCATCGTAGATGCTCCATATTACGTGTCCAACAAACTGATTTAACGCGATTTTCACATAAAACCCATAACGAGTGTGGTTTGAAGTGTTAGTGCAAAGTACACTGAAAGACTATTAGTGCATCCTAATTCACTTGCCAAACAGTTAAATGTGCGCGATAACAGTGAAGTGCGTAGGCTCAAACGCAAACTACTATACGAACTGGTTAATAGACACATAGAGTGAAGTTTAATAATTTCTAGAATAAGTTAGAGTAGTCATTAGAATTAGTTAGGATAGACTTTAAAATAAGTTAGAATAGTATCTAGAATAATATTTAGATTATAAGTTGTACAGCAGATCACTTTCTGAAGTGATCTACAATTTATGATGGTTATATTATATAACCGAAATCAAACAATAATGCTTATTGCCCACGGGCAGATTGTTGACGTTTCAAGGAATTAATAAAAAAAAATGAAATGAAACGTTGTGGCTTTAGAGTAGGCTTAAGTATGTAGGCTTAAAATGTATTGCTCGTTTTGGTGCAATAATTTTAGAAGGATATGCCTTTATAGGGACTGTCAGTTTTTATATTTATTTGAGTGTTTGGTTTCAGAGTTGGTTATAGGGAAGTCTTTCTCATAAATAGGTCTATCAATGTTTAGCTTTATTTTTGTTTAGCGAGTTTTATTTCGTTTTTCTAATACTTTGTTTTGTTTGTCCGCCAGTGTTTTGTTTAATTGCATATTTATTGCTTCTAATCTCTCGGAATTTTCTTGTAGATAGTGTCTAAATTTTTCTCCTTCTGAGAGCTCCAGGGAGTTCTTATAATCGAACTTATCCTTGATGATTTGGAATGGGGTATATTTTGAAGTACTGTGGTGCTGTTGTTGGTTGTGATTTTACGGGGAAGTTTGTAGTGGTTGAAGTACTTTAGGAAATTTTTTACAATTTTCGGACCCAGGCAAGTTAATAGAGGGTTTGCTTGTCCTAGCTTCGAAAAGCTGTCGAGGATGGTCATGAAAATTGTTTTGTGGATTTTGTATGTATTCGTGACCGAAAGGAGTTGGTTTAAAGATCAATTTATTAGAATGCCTTTCGTATTTGCTCTTTTGACATATTTCACAAAGATTAATGTATGTCTTTACGTTATCTTCTAAGTTTGGTGAATAGAAGAATTTCTTGAGGACCGTGATGTTTTCTTGTATGCCTCTGTGGGTTATTTTAGTTAAATGGTAATATTTTATTTTAAGTTGTTGTTCGTCATGGTCTGTAATATCTTCGAGTAATTCCCGTGAGATGTAAAGCTTAAAGGCACTATTCTTAAAGTATCTTTGGAAGGTTCTAGACTATAGTTTTTAACAGACAATATGTTTTCCCAAGTACGAAAATTTTCTTTCAACATTTGGCATAAGAGTTCTTCACTGGGATCGTTGGGGAGAAAAACAGAAATTCTTTGTTTATCGAAAATTGGGCTACGTTCTATTTTTTATTTGTTATTTGACGAATATCTAACTATAAGTTAGTTCTTGAAAGTGTTAATTGCTTTGTCTATCTTAGTCTTATTTACGGCGGTTTGAGAATTTCCGCGGTTGTTATGATATTTTTAGGCTATCGTTCGGAGGTATTAGGGATTTTAAAATTTCGTCGATATCTTGTAAACTAAGCTTGGGAATTCCTTCGTTATAGTCTATATTCGGTAAGACTGATAATTTATTGTCTTCTTCGAGGTTGTTTAAGGATGCAAGATAGCGCGTTAGCGTTAGTGTTGGTTTTTCCATTTTTGTATATAATTTCGTAGCTATATTCAGCAAATTTGAGTCGCCATCTGACCAGTTTTGAATTGAGTCTTTTAATGGCGAATAACCATTGGGGAGATTTATGGTCTAAATCTATTTTAAACTTTTTACCTAAGAGATAGGGATGGAAATATTTATTGGCCCAAGCAATGGCTAATAATTCGTTCTCTATTATGGAATAATTACATTCGGCTGGGTTTAAAATTCGTGATGCCTAGGCTATGGGAAGATCTGCACCTCTAGATCTCTGAGATCGGACGGCTCTGATTGCGAAAAAAATAACCATTGGAGAGGTTTATGGTCTAAATCTATTTTAAACTTTTTACCTAAGAGATAGAGACGGAAATATTTATTGGCCCAAGCAATGGCTAATAATTCCTTCTCTATTGTCGAATAATTACATTCGGCTGAGTTTAAAAGTCGTGATGCCTAGGCTATGGTAAGATCTGCACCTCTAGATCCCTAAGATTGGACGGCTCTGATTGCGAAATTCGAGACGTCTATGGTTAAAATGAACGCTTTCGAAAAATCTGCGTGTTGCAATATAGGGTCATTAGTAAGTAAAAGTGTGCATTTTTCGAAGGCTTGTAAAGAAACTAGGATGTGGTTTACTTTGTGGTCTTTTTTTAAACAGTTTCTAAGGGGTTTGGATAATTTGGAAAAATTCTTAATGAATTATTGGTAATAACCGATAAGGCCTAGGAAAGACTTTATATCCTTTGGGTTTCTTGGTGTAGGAAAATCCAAGATTGCTTTTATTTTCCTTGGGTTCGGTTTTATGCCTTCAGGGGTGATAACGTGACCTAGGAACTCCACGGTTTTTTGCAGGAACTCTGATTTATCTAGTTGGATCTTTAGGTTGTGGTCCTACTAACTTTATATTGTTAGTATATTGTTGAAGGGTTGTCGAGAAGATGATGATATCCATATACATTAGATATATTTTTCCTTGTAGATCTCTCAAAACATTGTCAATCACAGTTTGAAAGGTGGCAGGGTCATTTTTAAGCCTAAACGGTATGCGAACGCACTCGTATTGTCCGTTTTCGACATTAAAGGCAGTTTTAGGGATAGAAGAAAGGTGCATTTCGATTTGGTGAAAACCGGGCGCTAGGTCTAGGGTGGTAAAATATTGGCATCTGTCGAGTTTGTCGAGAATATCGGTAATATTCGGAAGGGGGTACCTGTCGTCTACGATCTTTTCGTTAACTTTCCTATAATCAATTAACGGTTCGCCATTTCTGCTTGCCGGAGGCGCCCATTTTTTTAAACGATTCATACTGGTGTGGACCAGGGACTAGAAGAGGGTCTGATTATACCATCATCCAGCATTTGAGAAATTTTATCGTTGAACCTCCTACTTGTGGACATAGGGGTAACGATAAGATTTGAAATGGACGGAGAATTCATCAGTTGTCTTTATTTCGCGTTTTACTACATTAGTGAATGTCAGGTTTATGGAAAATATTAGGAAATGATAAGAGTAGTTTTTGTAGAGCACTTTTTCTTCGGTGTTCAAATGATCAGATCGGATAAGAGGAAAGTCATCGGGGAGTTTTTTTTTTGATGATGCGATGATTGGGCGATTCCTGTAATCTGCTCGATATTGAATATTTCGTTTTCCGACTCGAAGAATGGTGTGCACTTTTGCTCGATATCGTATGGACTGAAGATAATGATGATACTCTCGTCTCGGAGATTTGTAATTTCCTAAACCACATTACCGTTTTCAACTTTTAAGAGGGACGGTATAATTTCGAAATGTTGGTTTACTATGTGCGGAAAATAGAGTTCTGATCCGTTACATTAATTTGTGTGTATCTTCTTCAGAACGCTAGTTTTTGCGGGAATATCTACTTTATGGGTGTCGGAATCATGTCTATATTTTAAAGTTATGCTTACCATCTCATTGAAAATACTAAATAAAATAATAAAATAATAAAATAAAAATCAATATTGAGATTTAATTTTTTTAAATCTTTCACGCCTAAAATACCGTCGAAGTAATCGTGAAAGTTAAATAAGTTAAGTTCTAGGCTTGCCAGAATATTAAACTCTTGAAGTAGTGATACTTTAACTTTATTATGAGTATTTGTTCTACATACAGAGTTAACTAAAGTATGGTTTGAATCAAATATTTTGTCAGGGAAGTTTTGTTCTGCGATTGTAGGTCTTAATAATGAGGTATGACTGCGGTGTCTATAAGGAGTTATAGTAGGGGGATTATGGGTCTCTATATAGGGTAGTGAATTGATTTTGAATGTAGTCTAAGAAGGATTGTGCTCTTGGGAGGCTTTCTTTCGAAAATTTCCTGCCTCGTAGTAAAAGTTAGAGTGTTCGTGTAGATATCCTATATATGGGCTGTTGTCTTCATTAAAATAATGTTCCTGTGAATAATTATGGTAACTGTTTTGCTCTTCGACAATATCATAGAGATTTTCAGGATATTCTGTTTGGTTATTATGGACAATAATTGGACTTGGGGTTATTTTTGCTGAAATGTTGTTGTATGGGCCTCTATACGCTTCATCTTGGAATTATACTTACACCAGACATAGGTTTCGGTGTATCTAACGATCTTTGAGGAATATTTTTGAGAAAGGCGTTTCTTGGTTTGCCAAAACTTCTGCATTTGTTGGCAGTCTTCTTTGGACTGGTGGTCTGGGTTGTACGTTTATGAGTTGAGATGGGAATGGTGTGCAGAAGGAGTTAGTTGGAAATGCACTGTGTTGTTGAGGGGTGTGCGAATTATTTGCATAGTTGGAATTGAAATGATAGCTAGAGAAATTTGGGTGGCTGTGCTTTGATTTTATTTGTTTATTAGGTAGAGTTACTTAAGCATGGCAGTTATTCCTAAACCTTTGAGTTCTAGTATTGTGCTGTTCTTCGATGATGGAATGGTTTAATATAAAATCATATGTATCGTCTAAATCTCTAGGGTTATTTATCAAGAGAATCATTTTTAACTTGCTATTAACGTTTGCTAACAATACGGTTACCTCAGTTGATTCTGTTTGTTCGATTAGAAAGTTTAATATAGATTCGTTTCTGTTTCTAGTTAGGAAGTTTAGTTGTTCAGCTAAAGTATGCCTATTAATTTTGTTGCCGAATTTTTGTCTTAGTTACGCTTTTATTAAAGGCCATGTAGTTAATTCTGGATGGCAGAATAGAAATTCGCCTGCTTTATCTATAATTTTGGATTGAACGATCGATAACGGTATGGTAGCGATAACGAACTCCTTTAGAGACTCATCTTGAGTGCCGTTAAAGTATCGTTCATTGAATTTATCTATAGAGTTAATAAAAAATTCTATCTGCTCAGATCTACCAGAAAAATATTTTGGGCATGTGTGAGCAATTTCTTTTTGCCGCTGAAACTGTAATCATGTTTGTAATGCTAATATTATTTATAAGATTATTATTTATAAGTATCCTACCGACTGCGCCAGTTAAATAATTTTATTGATACATTCTGTTTTTAAAACAATTTTTTTAACAATTACTTTTTCTAAATTATTACAGAGACAACTTAAGTATGTGAAGTTCGAAAATTAAGTATATATATTATTGATGAGGCGGGATTTATATACCCGACATCGTATAAACACAGACTAAAGTAACATAAACAAAGATGGGTCGTTTCTACCTACATAACTCGTGAAATTCGCATCAAAAACGGTCTATGCAGATTAGCTCGATTCACCCTTGATGCTGCAAATAAAATCTAACCTTTCTCATTAAGTCCTATCTATCGGACAGATCTTTCCAGGTCAAGATCAGGAAAATACTTTCCAGTCAAAAACAAATCGATGCTTTGATACCTCAAGGTTCCCCGCTTGTACCAGCCTTATTTAACCACTATATTTCGGATTTGTCCAAAAAAAAATACATTGGCGTCGCGATTTACGCTAACGACACTGATTTCTTAAGTCAGGTTTGAAGTTACAATTCATGAACGTTTACAGAAGCAGCTCGATCATGTGGTCAAGTGGTTCAAATTCTGAAGGTTGCAAAACAATCCCCTGAAAATCCAGGCCAGCATTTTCCATAAGAACACACGTACCTAAGTCTCCACTTCGACCGACGGTTCGATTAGCATTCCCATCCAGAAAGCAATCCAGAAAGATTCGGGGATTGCAAACCTGTTATCTTCTCTGATCTGTTCCTCTAGCAGATTTCTCATCTCCATCAAATGCTTATTTTACAAGATGTTAATTCAGTACGTGCTCCTCTACGGATCAAATGTCTGTCTCAAGTTTGTTACATCCAACCAGCTCAAACAGCTTCAAGTTTTCCAAAATAAGCTCCTCAGGAGAACCTTAAACGCTCCATGGTTTGTCAGAAATAATCATCTTCATAGGGAAACTGACACTCCATAAATTAAGCACATCATATCTCAATTACTTCACAAACAACAACTCATCGCCAGTTCTTCTGAAAACGTGCTTGATCGCAAGCTGGTCGATATGTTGGGAGCTTAACACCGATTCACCACCAACCTCCTCCTATTATCCAGGTTGAAACATCCGCATCCGTAGCTGCAGTTACAATTTTTACCCACATACGACAGTATCCAGTCGTGTGTTAACGAATCCCGCGTATCAATAGAATCGTCGGGTCCTCGTGCACAATAACGGCTGCCCTATCAGCGGGTGTCATATCCCCTAATTTAATGCAGTAGCAGTAGCGATCCACAGGGGTCAACTGTGAGGCAGTTTCGGTTTAGTGTTTTGGGAAGCCAAGAGGCAGTCCCACATAACCCGGTCCAACTTGTCACTCCAGGTCAAGTTTCCGCGTAATACAAGGTGAGATCCATTTTTGATAAACTATGTACAAGCTGAGGTCCGATTTACAAGGCGGGATCCGAAATCGGAGCTCGGGTTGTAATTCCCATTTTTTTAGTGATTCGATTGGGTCACATATGCGGTCTAAAACGCGTAATAGCAAAGTTTTTGCCGGAGCTCACTTTGTCAAGAGTTTAACATTTATATACAGATTTAGGTTCAAGAGTTGACCGTTAGAATTGATAAATGAATAGATAACTGAATAGGTAAATAAATAGAAATAAAATAAAAATAAAACAGGAATACTCTGTAAAAAACTCACCGTTTTTAAAACAAGGGTTGTGCAGCATAAAACACTGTATAATCTACACGATTGAAAAACGTAGTTACTCTGACGGTCGCGGCTGCATAAATGAACTTTCATGGAGCTCGAAAAGCCCTTGGGCATGTTAAGTTGTCACATTTGGCAAATACAGTTCGAGAAGGGGGCTAAAGATGTAGTCAAATATGGCAAATATTTTTAGTGCTGGGTGTCTGCAAGGGTGGCAGGTTCCCTTTCAACGTAGTACACCAATTTAATTTGTTTACAATCTAAAATGTAGTAAGTTGTTATATAAATAATATAAAATTATTTAACAATATAATTTGAAATCCTATTGAATAAAAAAAATAACTTAAAAAACCACAAACTTGACTGTAGTAAAAGTTTTTTTCGGTATACGAAGAAAATTTATTCCAACTTTGACTAATGCTAATATTTCTTTACTCTTTAGCTTTAATAAATATGTAAAGCGGATTATCTGCATATAGAATACACCTGTTTGCGGTCTGGTGTATGGTAAACAGATATGGATTAGAAATTTCACCCTGGGATGGATTACAAATGCTGTTGGCAGAATTCAAAGTATTTTGTAGGTAATTGTAATGTATAATGGAAATTTCATTAATTGGCATAATGGCTCATTTTCTTTTTCCTCTTTTGCGAAATGTGTTCCGGTAATTTTAATTTGATTTTTAGCTATTTTTTTCAAAATTTTGCTCAAAATTGATGTGTATGCAGAAGTACCCATATTATTATTATCAGCATCAGAATAATTCATGATAGTTTTGTATTTACTGACCTACCTACTATATACTGGAATGTTGATATTATTTGGTGACAGCTAACACTATTTACCGTATCTTGATTAAAAATAGGGCCATTTATTGGTTTATATGCAGGGGTATTTAGAGACAATTCGATGGCGGCGGCTAACTTGTCACCATGCACCATGTCGGTATGGCCGTCTAAAAAGATGTTAAATTAGTTGCCTTGAATTATAGAATTGTATCAATGCTACGGCGCATGCTCGTGTCAAAGCCACTCCGGCCGAGCTATGACTTTAATCGCTATGGCGGACTTGAAGAAAGCAATGCCGTTAGCGTAAAACGCGACGTCGATGTGCTCTTTTCTCGGTAGATGAAATAAAGAGGCTCTGAAATGAAGAGGTTAAAAAAGATTAGGACCAGCGGGGAACCTTAGGGTACGCCAGCGTCGATTTGTTTTCGACTGGAAAGTGTTTTCCTGATCTTGACCTGGAAAGATCTGTCCGATAAATAGGACTTGATGTGAGTGGTTAGGCCTTCTGGGAGGTCTAACCGCACGCATTTTGAGATAAAACCATCGTGCCAGACCTTGTTGAAGGCTTTGGTTGGTTTGGTCTAGAGGGACAGCTCCAAGCTTTTTACGTTAGTTAAGAGTGTGATGAATGTGTGCGGCCAGACGGGTAGCCTGATGGACGGATGAGTGGTGAGCGTGAAAGCCGAATTTTTCATAAGGAATTAGGTTGTTGTCCTTTGCGAAAGAGTTGAGAGTGTAGAGTATTGCCCTTTCGGCAAGCTTGGTAATGGTACTGAGAAGGCTGATGGGTTTTTAGTCACATGGAGATGATTTTGCTCGTTTCTTGGGAATAACCGCTGTTTGTGCGTGTTTCCGATACGCCGGGAAATTTTGCAGCCTCATGATGGAGTTAATAATGTTTGCTAGTTCCGCGAGCTACTTATGCTGGAGGTTACTACTTATGCTAATTATACTTCTTTAACGGGGTTAATCGATATATCATCGAAACCTGGAGATTTTTTGGTTTGAAGTTTGACGATCATAGTCTGTAGAGACTTTGGAGACGCAAAATAGTTGAGAAGAAAAGCTGGGTTTACTGGTCTTTTGATGGAGTTGGATTCATTGATGACAGTGTCGTTGTCTTTAACGTTAGTGTTCTCTACCAGTGGGAGGCATTTCATATAAGCCTCGTAGGTCTATGCGAGGTGCTCGACTTTTCTTGGTCAGTGACTGCGAAATGTCCTATAACCGCAGACATCAGGGGGGGGGATAATATTATGTGTCTTACCCACGAGGCATTTGGAGACACGCCAGAAAGACATGAGTGGCCACACTCATCCAGTATTTGGTCCGCGAGAAATGAGTTCCATTTCATTGCTTGCCAGGTCGAGGCGGCCTTTCTTACTCGCTTGCTTGGTCTGTTCGGAGCGGGAAGGTTGTTTCTTCACCGTAGGAGTTCTGATGAAATTTCAACTGTGGCAGGTTCTACTAGTAACAGAATATTATGAGTTGGCTTGAGTTCGGATTTCTCGAGCTATTGTGGAGTGTTAACTTTCGGTATTGGATCGGATTCAAGAGAAAAGATTGGTTCTTTCATTCGGCATTTTTCCTGAATCTTGGGAGTGGAATTTGTGTGGTGGCGCAGTTTTCGAATTTGAAAAGGATCGGAGGATGATCTAGTTCGTCAAGGACTTGAATAAATAATAAGAATAATACAAGAATAAATAAATCAAGGACTCTTGCTTGCACCTTGAGAAACTGAACTGTGGTGATAGGTGGGTTCATCTGGCGGGTCAAGACCGTAGTTCACATCTGGACTTAGAGCTACGATGGCGTTACCCAAGGGATTCGCTCTGGAACACCCCCAGGTAGGGTGGTGGGCGTTGAAGTCGCCAGCAATTATTTTTAGAAATTTTCCTGCGACGTGTGATCGGTATTCGGTTTAGTTGAATGCAGAATATTTCCTATACAGGTATGTAATCACGAAGGTATGTTCTTGGAAATCGATTTTAATGGAAGTCGACGTATGACTTTTACAGATTAAAGACGCGTTCGGAGAGACGGTAAGTGAAACGAAACAATAGTGCAACATCTGCGTCACAAATGCGGCGTTAAAAAAAAGTGTAACAATAACAATCAAAAGACTGGTAAAAAAGTGAAAATGTGATAGGTCAGTACAGTAGAAAATAAATGTAAAATGGTATAAAATATTAAGGGTTGAAAATTTAACATCTGAACCACAGCAAGAACCACTGAAGGCAGCGTTGGATAATTTGAAAAATAAAAAAAGTATTATTTCAACAATACGTAAAAAATATGGTGAAGAACACTGCACAAAAAAAAAACAGAAAATGAGGCGTAAAATAGGCGTATCACATATTGCGGTTTTAAATCTAGAGAACAAAAATAAAACCCAGAACGAATAGACAACCTACAATGCCTGTATGAACGAAAAGACGGCGCGGGAGAGACTTGGAAATTGCATTAACCAATATGCAAAAGCAATTAAATGCCCTCCAGCTACAACTAAATAAACAAACCTTTGAGGGCAAGGACAAAACAACGAAAAACCACCAAGCCAATAAAAACAGTCCAATTTTTACATACGAAACAGACGAAGAAGAATTGCAGAAAGAAGTAGGCTGGATAACGATTAAAAATAAAAAAAGAAAACCAAATAATTCCACAGGATCTTCACCACAGCAAATAAAAATTAAACAAAATAAAGAAATTAGAATGCCGAGGCCACCCCCAATTATCATAAGTAATGTTACCGACTTTGACTTTGACTGAACGCCGAATGTCGTACAATATTGACGAAAATAATACATTGTTTAGAGTTGCTGAAACTACAATGGCGCTTTTATGAAGAAAAACAAAGCAGAGATATCAAAGTTATAGCAAGAGGGTTTCTATCAACAGCTAAAAGTGAAAAAATTATCGCAGGACTAAACCAAAATGGGCTTAAATGTTTAAATGCGACAAATATTTAAGAAAAAGAAAATACCAAAAATAACAAAGGAGACATTTTATTCCATAAGGATCCATTACCTCTATTTATATTCTAGGGGTCCAAATGAAAATCAAACCTCTAAAAAAATCGAACTTAATACGGCAATATAAAAGATGCCAATTTTATGGACACTCAGAAATTCTGCAGAAGAGAATCTAAACGTGTAAAATCTTCAGGTAAACATATCACCACAGAGTTTAGAAAACCCAAAGAAGCAAAGCCGAAATGTATAAACTGCAATGAAGCTCATCCGGCAAGTTATAGAGGATGTGTAGTTGCTAAAGCACTACAAGGGAGGAGAAATAGAGTAGCTCAAGTTAAAACTCAAGAAACAGTGAGTGGAAAAGAAACAATCTGAAAAATATAAAAACGTTAATGGTGAAATGACTTATGCCCAGAGTATAAGTCAAAATAACCAAAGAGACACAAAGGAAGATGATGCGACTAACAAGGAATTGCTACTTAAACTAATAGGACGCTCGACAGACAAGAAAAAAATGATCGAATATGTTTGCGAAGGGATTGAAAAACTAGAAATAAAAAACATTAGGCCTGTTGCCCCAAAAAACCGAAATGGCAAATAAAGATATCAGAATAACAATTTGGAATGCTAATGGAATCCATCAACATCACGCTACCATACAAGTATTCCTAGATATGCAGAAAATAGATATTTGCCTAATATCAGAAACCCATTTAACAAAAGAATCCTTCCAAGATACAATCAAAAATAGGAGAATTATTTAAATGTTTTGAGCAACCTGGGAGAAAAATTTATAATTGGAGATTATTTCAATGTAAAAAATACAAGATGGGGATCCAGAATGACAACAACTAAAGGCAATGAACTGTATAAAGCAGCTGCTGAACTAAGATGTAATTACATGTCAACTGGAAAACCAACTTATTGGCCGACTAAGAAGAGAAAACCCCAGACCTGTTAGATTTCTTCATAGTAAGAAACATAACATCCAATTATATAAAAGTCGAAGAAAATTTTGAGCTAAGTTCAGATCATACGCCAGTGATTCTGACGTTGAGCGCAAATATAATAAGAAAATAAAGAAATCCAACGTTAACAAACAAGAGAACAGACTAGGAAGGCCTTTCTGAAGAATTGAACAAACGAATTCAACTATATGTACCTCCCAAGACAACTCAACAATTAAATTTTGAAGCAGAAAAATTCGTGGTAGATATTCAAAAAGCTGCTTGTTATAATACTCCAGAGATTAAGAGTACAACTAAAGAAATTAATTACCCAAAGAAGTGAAAGAAATGGTAGATGAAAAACGTAAATTGCGAAAAAAATGGCAACAAATACCTGAAAATAAAAATAGTTTAAACAATATAACCCAAAGACTGAAAAGAGAAATACTGGAATTTAGAAACAAAACCATAAATGACTATCTAAGAAATTTAATAGATGATAATTAGTCACGTCGAAAGCATTAACCAAAGTTATTAAAACTGACATTAACTCCAGGAAATCACCAGACTACGATTTAATAACAGGAGAATTACTGCGAAAACTAACAAGAAAGGGAATTACAAAACTCACCAACATAATCAATACAGCATTTATATTAAAATATGTCCCACACGTTTGGAAGATGGCGGAAATTATAGTAATCCCAAAACCTAGGAAGTCAGCAAATGAAATAAAAGTCTATAGACCTATATCACTGCTGCCATAGAGAGAAAAAACCTAATACCAACACACCAGTTTGGGTTTATTAACAAGCGCTCAACAATTGACCAGCTTCACAGAATAACAGGAGTTATTGAAATAGCCTACGAAAGTAAAAAAGTATGCTCAGATATATTTTTAGATGTATATCAAGTCCTCGATAAGGTTTGGCATGAAGGTCTTGTTCATAAACTGTAGAAAACGCTACTAAAACAACACACCGAACAATTAAAATCATACATTACAACCAGAATGTTTAGTGTAAAACAAGAAGAATCTTCCTCTACAATAAAAAAAGCTAAAGCAGGTGTACCACAAGGAAGTGTACTGGGACCAATGCTTTATTTACTCTACACTTCTGATATACCATAAACGGAAAATATTACGATTGCTACATTTGCGGATGATACAATTACAACAGGCAAGTGACATATATAAATAATTGAACACAAGCTTGGAAAATAAGAATTAACAAAAGTAAATCTGTACATGTCCATTTTATTTATAAACAGACCGTACAAGCACCAATAACAATAAATAATACTATCATTCCATATAGCAACAACGCTAAATATCTCGGAATGAATCTCGAAAAACTTCGCTGGAAGGAATATATAAAGGAGGAAAGAAAAGAACTGGAATAGAAATATAGGAAAATGTACTGGTTAATTGGAAGAAAAACACAATTATCAGTATATAATATATTACTATTATATAAGCAAATACTAAAACCTATATGGACATACGGAGTTCAATTATGGGGATGTTCTGCAAAGAGTCAGTCAGTCAAGAAGTCAAGAGAATTTCAAGGGGGCATGAGGAAAGACTCCATACGACTTCTCATACGAATATTGAAATATTGCAACTATTGGATACCACTAGAACATGACAGACACTCAAAGGAATGAAACCATCTGATCTTGTATAGTCTTATGTAGTGAGGTGTATATATTTAAAAATTAACATGTATAAATATTATTTCACCAGAGACTGAGATAGGGCCGATGGGTCCTCCTAGTTATATATATCTAGATTTAAGTTATCATAAAGACAAATTGTAGGTTAGACGGAAACGAATAGTAACAATATATTAATTAAATAATAAAAAATTAATATTATCACAATACAAATTGATTTATAAAATGCTTAATGGTTTCTCGTTAGTCAATTCAATATATATATATATATATATATATATATATATATATATATATATATATATATATATATATTTATATATATATATATATATATATATATATTTATATATATATATATATATATATATATTTTTATTATTTAATTAATATATTGTTACTATTCGTTTCCGTCTAACCTAAATATTTATATATATATATATATATATATATATTTAACACTTTTTATTGTAATATCTAAATATAACATAGCTTATATGGAAGATGTACAATCATATACATACAATAAATATTTGGCAAAAAACATATGTCGTCAACATATATATTGTACTGTACTCTGTATTTAGCAGAGTTATATTTAACATGATATAAAATGTACCATATTCTATAGTTTATTAAATTTTGTACATTTAAAAGTATAAGTTTTGTGTTAAATCTGTTATAATACGTTTCAATATATTATTAGTACAATATATTGTCATTAAACATAAAACATTCTAAGAATTTTCCTTTGATATAATTGTAATGTAAATTTTACATAAATTTAAATAAAATGTATTTTTAAGCTTTATAATAATAAAATATTTTAAATTTCCCTAATTATGTCTATATGTTATATATGGGAGATACACTTCTAATTCTTCTGTGTTTTGTGTTCAAAATGTTATAATTACGGGTTATAAACCGGCAAACGTTTTAACGCTTTGTATTAATAAATTTGGAATCGCCGCGGTTTTTATTGATAATATTTTTTGCGCTGTATATTAGCTGTACTGTACATTAGTACGGATACGGTCACTAAAATATCTCAAAAAATAAAAAACAATATAACTCTAAATTCGCCAAAAAGAAACAGGTGAGACGAATCAAGATCAATCTTGGTGTTTCGGAGATCAAAAATTCGAAATGTATAAAACAGTAAGTAGTTTTTTCAATCGAAACATAATTTATTACAATTATTTTAGAGAAAATTGTTAGTCTGGAAAGTATCCACAGCTATTTGTTGGTTAATATAGGATTTTAGATTCGGATTTCGAGTTGGAAATGGTGTGATAGTGAAACTGATGGTAATGGAAATAACAAACATATTAGGATTTGATTTTGATGAATCTGGTCTAGACAAAAATAAGAATAGAAGAATGTGAACTGTGAAGAATGTTAAAGAAAACTAAAATGTTCACCATTAATAACTCATTTAGATTATATAAAAATAAGCAGAATAATGATTTGAAAGAGATATATGAATGAGTTGAAAGTAATAGATGAAGAAGCAGAAAATGGGGATAATGATGACCAATTGGTTATGATACCTTAGAACTAACTATATAATCAATATTAAATTGTTCAAATTCGATATGTTCGATGTTATGATTGTTCAAAGTTGTTTTTGTTCCAAGAGATAATTGTTTTTTAAGTATAAAATTTACTGTTATCTTTGTTTATCACATAATTGTGTAGATTTATTTGATTAAATTATTAATATAAGTCCTAAATTAATAAGTCCTAGCAAATTATAATAAGTCCTAAGTTTAAAAAAATTTATATGAACAATGTAATAATTTTGTTCTGATAATTTAAATGACTTTTGTAATTTTTGTTTACAATTTTAATTATGTTAAGTTATTTAGTACATTTAAATTGAAGGGGATTGTTAAATATATGACTTGTCTCGATACAACAGCCGGTATAGAAAAGAGGAAGGAAAGTTAATAGAGGGCGCTTTTACTTGTATTTAGTCGGTATAAATTTCCAGGGATTAAAATAAAGTTTCTCTTTTGATCCAAGGCAATAAATGGTGTATTAATTCCATTCTATCCCGTATCATGAGTGATACCTAAAACTAAAATGTTAAAATAAATTATATTTAATGGAATATTTGTTCAATAATTTATTTCTATTAAAATTTTGTAATATGTCAGAGCCTAAATGTACTAAAACACAGCAACATTGCGACGTTTCCCGTGTCACTTCTATTTTGAATTAACTATATATCGCTCATATGAGGTTAAGTGAGGGAAATCACATCTTTTGTTATTCACGTTTTTAATCCGTACAACTGTACTATACTTAAAATTCAATTAATACAATACTGCGACAATCTAGTGATATTTTCTTCGTATTGTAATTAATCCGTCCATATCTAAGCTTTAAATTGCTTTTGATGGCCCATCCACATATAATCCTTCCGACAAAACTTTCAACGCTCGTTATTTATAGATGGTGACCCTGCCCATACACCGCAAAGTGCGTTTTGTAAAGGTGTAAAATCAGAGCGAATTATTTTTCCTTCTTATATTACCATGGTAAAAAGATGCTGTTTGACCCGTCAAAATAAGCAACCGAATCAATTTACAAAATTAGATTTGTCTTGTTATTAGTCCATACTGTTGTCAAAAGTCTACAAAATCCTTTAAGATGTTAGTGATGATAATTAGCCACCAGCCACTACAGCGGACCTTAACTTCCCAACAGACATTTACTGAGCCGCAGGCTTTCCAGCAAGTGATCGCCCTTGCTCACCAACTTGCTCGTTTTTTCCCAAAAACGTTCGCTTAAGCGGCAACATTTACCTACGAGGCGCAGATGAAATGCCTCCCACCCGCAGGGAACACTAAAGCTAAAGACGGCCGCCAGGTTCGAAGTTACAATACATGAACGTTTACAGAAGCAGCTCGATTATGCGGCCAAGTGATTCAAATTCTGGAGGTTGCAAATCAACCCCTTGAAAACCCAGGCCATTATTTTCCATAAGAAGCGTTACGCACTGCGAGTCACGCAACTTAAGACACCGCAATATTTCCATAGCTGGACAACGTCACGTGTCTAGATCTCCATTTCGACCGACGGTTCGGTTGTCATTCCCAAATCCAGAAATGTTCGGGGATAGCAAACCTGCTATCTTGAAGAAAACAGTTTTATCAGCGTAAAACGCGACGTCAATGTGCTCTTTTCTCGGCAGATCCGAAATAAAGAGGTTAAATAAGGCTGGAGCCAGCGGGAACCTGTACCTCAAAGTTCCAAGCCAGCATCGATTTGTATATATATATATATATATATATATATATATATATATATATATATATATATATATATATATATATATATATACATATATATATATATATATATATATATATGTATATATATATATATATATATACATATATATATATATATATATATATATATATATATACATATATATATATATATATATATATATATATATATATATATATATATATATATTCATATATTATTAAACTTATATTTGAATCTCCATTTTTGTAATGCTTTTAAAATGCTAAAATGTTAAAGTAAAAGGCCTTCTTTTTAAGCAAAAAATGAATTAGTTAATTAATTTAATAGTTAAACAAATAAATGCAAAACGTTTAATCGGAGCAATACTTGACTTACAATACCATGCAGTGTTGCCAAATCTAAAGGCAAGAACTATATATTGTACTAAATACTAAAAATCGTATCTATTCTATTATTATTTTTTGTTTCAAAGCAAAATATAAAAGTTAATGTCAGAAAGTCTTATTAAATATATTATTTTTCTAAAATAAAATACACCCATAAAACAAATAGCCTAGCTGTAAATTTGGCAACATGGACTTTTGATGTTTCGTCTTGCGGCGAGTAGATACGAATATACGAATAGTTCTGAAAGTATACGAATCTTTGACAGATCATTGCAACAGATTTGTAGCAATAAACCAATATGCAAATTAAGACTATATCAAGAATATCCAATGCAAGATGCAGTTAATAAAAAAATATTTAATGATATTAATGATAATTTATTTAGAATTAAATTTCATAAACAATTTAGTTATTTTACAGTAAAGTGGTAGGTACGTTCAAGTTAAATTTACATTTTTTTTAAATTTTACATAAAACCAAAGATAATTTAACAATACCAGTGGTGACATTTTCTAATTATACTGACTATCCGAAATCAAAATCAAAACAGTGTAGACGGAACAGAACGTTTACATGAAATGCAATTTTTGCAAAATTTATATAAAAATGTGATATCGTCTACAGTAGAAACTCTTAAATTGTATTATAACGAATGATTAACTTATTCATACCCAAAGGTTACTGTTGTATAATGTCTGTTCTATATTATCTGAGTTTTTGTTTTTAGAGCAGCTAGATATTGAAAATCTTATTAGCAAATTTTCCAAGGTCAGTCCCATTTTTATAAGATATTTCGGTATTTTTTATCAAAAATGTTTATTTGGAAATCTGGTAGTGTAAATATGTTGAAGTACATGTTTTATAACTTTGACAATGTCCTTGTGCTACTGTATAATACAAATATTAATAATACTTTTTCTTGTAAGCTTACTGGATTTCTCAATTACGAAAAAAATCATATGAGCAATGACTGTGAATTATTCTGTACTCCTTTAATGATTACCTACGTTAAACCTTGACGATAAAATTATTGAAAAATAATAGTTCTCAAATCAAGTGATCCGTCAAAGAACTAACAAGAATAAAATCATAACGGAAAATTTAACTTATCAGTGTTTAGCACGACGCTGCAGAAGATACTCGGAGCGTCATTGTATTCTATGTAAGATCTATATTTAAGTTATCAATTTTTAACTTTGCATTAAAATCATTTTTATGAAATTAATTAGCTAATTTGCTTAAAATCCGTTCGGCCATTCTGCTAATATATTAAATTACATTTTATTGTTATAGGACTATTGAGACATCTAATAAATCAAAATAAAATTAATAAAAATACTATAATAAATGTTAATTATTAAATTAAAACGAATAAGAAAGAGAGATAAAGCAAGTTTTAATAAGCTTAATTTATTTCTAATGTAAGCATTTAAGCCAACGGTGATGTTGTTTCAGAGCTGCAACGATTACGTAATTTTTACTAAGCACATAACGTTCATTTGATAAAATAATTTTTATCGAGTATAGTCAAAACTAATTAATATACGTTGAAAACGTATCAAGTTAAATTTTTTTGCGGCCTCAGCCGACTCCTACGTTCGAATGCAAGCGTCCTTGGTCGCTCTTGAGAAATTCACATTGCTGTCAGTGATCGAGACATCATCAAACCACTGCAGCATAGATTCATTTTAATCCAAATTTAAGCAAAGCAAGACTCGGTAGATATGTGAATTAAAATTATTATATTTCCTTCTTTATTTCTTAAGGAAGTTCTGTTCAAACCACCGCGGAGTGCAGACGTACCTTTAAGAACGCTCTGTTGTTTAAAAAAAAATATATCTGATACTGTTGGTGTCATAAAAGTGTAAAACTTTCCCAATAGTTATACATCATCCGCTGCGAATACATTTTAGGAAAACGAATTACAGGAATATTTTGACTATTTTATTTAAGACTTTGTAGAAGCGAGTTATTTTTTAATAAATTTTTTAAAATTCATCTATAAAAAAGAAACACTTGTGGTTCGAGGAATTGAGAATTCCAGAATCGATCGTTAGAAAGGTTACGTTAACGCTAAAACATCGAAAATATTTTAAGTTTGTTACCTCTGCTCGTTTCGGATCTACAACCCTTGCAGATACTCAGCACCAAAAACAATTGCCATAATTGGCCACATGGTTGGCCTCCCTCCTCAAACTGCATTTGCCAGATGTGATAACTTAAAATGCCCAAGGGCTTTTCGAGCTCTATGAAGGTTCATTTATGCAGACGCGACCATCAGAGTAACTAAGTTTTTCAATTGCTCCATTTATATAATGTTACATGCTGCACAACCCGAGTTCTTCAAAATGGTGAGTTTTTCACAGGGTATTCCAGTTTTATTTTTATTTTAATTCTATTAATTTACTTATTTATTTACCTATTCGTTTATCCAATCATTTATCTATTAATTTATGTATTTATTTTACTATTCAATTATCTATTAATTTAACTATTTATCTATTCAATTATCTATTCAGTTATCAATTTATTCTGAACATTCTCCGCTATTTATTTAATTATTATAACTTATAATCACTATACAATATATACGTTCTACAACTTTTTTGCATTTCTTCGTCATCATACAACTGTCTATATTAACCTATTTCCTATAGCTATTTTTCATCAGCAGGTTCATTTATTTAAAATTTTAATTATTATGTAAGAAATACTTTTATTTTTTAGTAAATAAAATACAAATATTCAACAAAGCGTTATAATGTGTAAGAAAATATAGAACGGAATTATTGAGGAATTACCTAAAGGGCACCTGATTATTCATTCGCTAATCGAGGCGGGCGTGCTATCGAGACCAGGCGATGGGAATACTGAGATCATATTATGATATTTCACGGTAAAAAAATAGGTTTCGTGCAACCAGCAGCAAAATGAACATAAATGAATAAATTGAACTAAAATGTATCAAGGTAAATACTTTAAATTTGATTAGAATATAACGACTATTGTGTGATTCTAACTAAAATAATTTAAAAAATAGTTTATTTATATGTTTCTTTGTAATTCGAGATTTTGATTGTTTCTGATCAGTGATCGGTGGGTAATTGAAATATTACTACAAAAATATAAGATCTAAAAGGACTAGTGTTTTTCCTATTTCAGTTTTTGAGTATTTTACTTCCGTGTTTGTTAATATTGGAGAAGCAAGCCAGTCGTTCCGTTTTACCATTATCCCTCAAGTCGAAAAAAAACAAACAAAATTTTAAGCATCTGTTGTCAATATGGATTATTTATCAAAGTTAGGATACATTAAAATACTATCAGACGTTATAATTTTTTACATATTGCAAAATAATTTTTTATTTTTTTAATATAGAATTAAGAGGTTTCACAATTTCATCGAAATTTTAAACAAATCTATAATATTAAAAAAGACCTATAGGTATTATTTTAATTCATTTTCATTTTTTGGTATACGAAATCTACCATGCATTTCATTTTGTTAGTTGGTCAAGTATTTTCGGCGCTACCCAAATTGGAGAATTCCTTGGCGATATTCTATGATTCCCTAATCAAATAACTTTTGAATTTGATTTTTAACTTCTTGGTTTTAGGCATGACAGTACCCATAGATTTCGTAATTATAGGATTTTCTGAATTTGTTTTTATGTGATATTTTATTTTAAAACTTAAAGTCAGTTTCATCTTTATCCAAAACAATGTCGAAACATATATACGTACATATTCAATTTTATTTTGTAAATCAAATTTTACATATTTTGTTATAAATTTCTCTCCTTTCTCCGTTTATAAGTGATGAGAATTCAGAACCTGAAAAACATTCATTCCTTTAAGAAAATCTAAATGCAAAAAACCATCCAAAGAAGATTTTTGAAAACATATTAAAAAATTTATGCTGCGAGAGAGTGTAAAAGAGATTGTGTTTATTTCAAATATATTAAAATTTTCTTTAGTCAGTTCACAATAAAAAAAAATAATTCAAAATGAAGAAGCTCCCAAATCCACAAGTAATTTTAATAGCGACTGATTACTTATATGAAAGATTGTAATGTCGTCTGGGGATATTCGTTTACCACAAAGCTTTGGGGGTAGAAATTTGATATAACTCTATTGCAATTTCGTCATTTTTATCAATATTTTCTTCATTAAAAGAAGCGTTGGGACCAATTTTAATTTTAAAAGCTTAGTAACAATTTTCGGAATTTAGAATTGTATTGTAAGTTCTACATTTAGAATATTTAAGTTTTAAGCGACAAACATGTTAATTATACTAACTGCATTATCAAACTATAAAGTATAGCCAATTTGAGTTCGACTTATTAAATAATATTTGATATTATTTTAATAATTTGATGTATTATTCACTTTTATTTAATAATAGAATTTGATCAAATTTACAATCCACCTATTGTCCAACATTGCAGAAGTCTCTTGGTCAGAACAATGATTTAGTCAAAACAATCAATATATCAGATCTGGCAAAAGTCCAGAGGTTGATAACGCCAAATTGTTGTTATTGTGGGATATTTGTAATTATTTCTATATATATAGCGAACGACGCCTGATCTATCTGTCTGACGGAGCCGCATCTATGTTTCAAGATTACGCTCTGAATGGTTCCTTGTTTGTGGACCAGTGTAAGGGAAGTTAACACCGTCAGCACCTAGATATAAGTTTAATTTATAATCTTCTTTTGATGCTTTGATAATCGCCACAACGGAAACAATAAGTTCGGGTAGCATACAATATTGATTAGTTTGTAATTTATTGTTAAATTTATTTGGGTTATAATTTTATTGACTTTCCATAAATTATGAATTATGCGAATATACACCAGTTTCCTGCCACCTTCGTTACTCCGTGCAGAACTTTGTGTAGGAATAGTTTGGGTCGGAATTTTTAGTTTTCTCGGAGCAGGGCGTCAGCTGCGACCGGTAAAGTTTGCGGTATGAATTTCATCGCAGTTGCTGCACTTTGGGTATGCTTCTGAGATTTTGGTACTGATCCTGTCAGTTTTTTTGAAATAATTTTGGGGATGCCCGGCACATTTGATGCGGGGGGGCAATGCGAGCAGGAATGCACGAAAAGCTGACAGTTGAAGCACTGTACTGGCTGGTCGTTTCCCCTCTGGATCTCGACCTTCACTCTAATGACGCCGAGTTTGGTTATATAGATGATCTGTCGCTCTTCGCGAGAGACAACTACCTGAACAATTGGTAGTTCTATCCCAGATTTTAATTTCCGTCTTTACCCAAATTTGGATTGGAAACCTTGATCGAAGAGGACAATCCCGGATGACAGAAGGAATGGTAAGGATAATTAATTTCCTCGTGCAGGGTAGTGAGATTACCGTAATCGTCGCTTATGGCGACGAATTAGAAAATGCCCTCCATTCTGTTTCGGGTGATAATATAAATTAATTGTGACTTGGAGATTCTAATGAGCTCCATGAAGCTCTTGTTGTCACGGAGCACCTTACGTGAGATTTTTTCCATTTTTGAAGGAGTTTGATAAACAGTGTCCGAAATGTCTCGCCTATTTTTTCTGTGGAGGTCAGGGTTTGGTTAGTGACCTGGCTACTTCCCTGCGCAGGATGGGTTGGTCTGGTGGTGATTTGTTTCGGTAGTGGCTTGTTCTGCACCGGTATGGTGGAAAATTTAAGTAATCGAAGGATGTACGTTAGCCTTGGATTTCGATTGGGTGGATTGAATGGCCGGCTTGGATACCGGCTTGGGTTCTGATGTGGAAGCAGTTGCCTGTTTCGCCTTGTTGCCGGCCTTTTTCGGAAGCTAGCACGGAACTCCGTGTACATAGTTTGGTCCCATGATATGGGCCTTCACGTCGGTGGCTATTTTAACGGTGAAGACACGACCATGAAGGACTGAGGACTGTTAAGATCACATTCCTTAATACCTAAAAATAAAAAAAAACGAAATATAGTAATTTGCATATATATAAAAAAATTGGTGATTGTTGTTCAGTTTATACCAATCATTGACAGTGAATAAGCCTAGGGTTGTAAACTACATATCATAATGTACAAATAATACAAATAAATACCAAAATGTAACGCGTTTTAAAAATCCATACAGGTAATACATACCAATAGCAGCTTCATCATTATGTGGATCTTCGTATAACAATTCCATTCTGAATTTCTGAGCAGTTACTGGGGATGCTAAGTGAACGGAAATCATCTGAAGCAAGGTTTTACTAGCAGGTAACCATATCCGCATAAATAACCTTCAAAATTGTTTTCCAGCCTTATCCTTGTCTTCATATTTCAAGTTATTGCGCAGTTTGAAGAGACGTGCTTTATATTCTTCTTTCCTAAAATGAAATTTTAGTTACACCCAAGAACTACAAATATATAATGCATTCTCGATATCATAGCATGTCACCATAAGACATAAAGATAGAGGTAACATGAAAGCATTTAAATACCTATACTCATAATTTTCTTCTGATGAACTGCCAAAAATACCTTCATCTCCTAATACCTTCATAAAATTTATTTTGGAAACTATATAGTGGCCTAATTGTGCTGGAAGGATTAACATGTTTTTAAATAAAAAACACAATCATTGCTTGCATTTCATAATGCAGATAAAAATTTTGTAGACTGGATCCAAAATGTACATGCCGAACGGTGTTTTGTTATTATTATCCTTTTGTTTCGACCATTTCATTGTTTTTGGGTTGAAATAATTCTAACCCCATAGACTGTCCAATATTGGAAAGTTTGTTAAAATTTTTCTGCATCCAATTGCAATTCCAAAAGGGTATGATCCATTTTATTCATGAATAAGATTGCCTTAGTACGTTCGGCTATAACCTGATGTAAGACCGTTTCCGTTTGTAAACACACAACTGCAAATAATTCATTATTACAAAATTGTTCCGAACTTTATTCATAATTTATAGCGAATAAGCAGCATCAGTAGCACCAGTCGTTCACCAAAATCAGCCTAGGGCGGTTACAGATGACATCACGATTAATTTAAATATTAAAAAAAATCAAGATTCTTTCTACAATATTTTCTACTATAATTCGGAAGTTCATAATAAGTATTTTTTACCAAAGAAATATAGTTAGATATGCTATATTTATAATTTTATTTTTCTTTAGTAAAATTGAAACAAAGTGAAGTAACGCCAAAAATACAAACATAAATATTTAATTTATTAAACAAACAATTCATTAGGAATTTACATACCCAAAACACAATCTACTACAACAAGAGCACCATTAGTTAGACGAAGGGCATCAGTTACTTCAGAAGAGAAATCTATGTGCCCGGAGAAGTTAATCAAGTTAATCAAGAAAGCTTTCTCTTCTCTTTCACGATAATCAGGATTGGTAATGAAAAGATCCTCATCTTTGAGCTCAGCATATGTAGATAAGGCGGTAAAAACAGATTAGTTAGAATTTTTGTTAAAACAAATACCCAGCTATATTATAAAGAGAAAAAGCTTCAGAATGACATCGAAATTATCACATATGTTCAATAGTTAATAAATTTCATCATTCAATATTCCAAACGACTGCATATTCTTAATATGCCTACATTGACTTAATGGTGATATATCTTTCTTGTTCATCTTTTCTGGTATCTGTAAAACGTGCTTGTCCTACTTTGCCACCAGCAATAATACCAGCTTTTGATACTAAAGAGTATATTAAAGATGATTTTCCGTGATCTACGGAGGCTATAACGGATATATAACGGATTTTGTTAAGAGTTCTCAACATTTCGAAACAGTTTTTTTATCATTTAATTAATACATTGTTACTAATCGCTTCCGTCTAACCTACAATTTGTCTTTATGATAACTTAAATTTAGGTATATAACTAGGAGAATCCATGGGTCATATCTCAGTCTCTGGTGAAAAAATGTCTACACATGTCACTGTTGTATTTTTTAATATATGCACCTCACTACACAACACTACACAAGATGTGATGGTTTGATTCTTTTGAGTCTGTGTCATGTTCTGGTGGTATCCAAAAGCTGTAATATTTCAATATTCTCATGAGAATGGAGTCTTTCTTCATGCACCTTTGCAATTCTCTTGATTTCTTGACTGACTGTGGATATCTGAAGGTCTCGATGTAGGCAATTATTGTAGGTATTATTGTATCTAGGTGCACCCACAATACCTTTCAGGAATTTGTTCTGAAATTTTTTTATTTTATTTATGTTACTCTTTGCAGAACATCTCCATAATTGAACTCCGTATGTCCATTTAGGTTTCAATATTTGCATATATTATAGCAATTTATTATATACTGATAATTGTGATTTTCTTCCAATACTTCGACATCTATAATCACAGTATCATCAGCAAATATAGGCATCGTAATATTTTCCATTTGTAGTATATCACAAGTGTAAAATAGATAAAGCATTGGTCCCAGTACACTTCCTTGTGGTACGCCTTCTTTAGCTTCTTTTATTGTAAATTAAGCTTCTTCTTGTTTGAGTATAAACGTTCTGGTTGTAATGTATGATTTTAATAGTTCGGTGTGTTATTTTGGCAGCATTTTTTGTAGTTTATGAACAAGGTCTTCATGACAAACCTTATAGAAGGCATGTGTTGCATCTAAGAATATAGATGAGTTTGTTCTCTCTATGATCGGTTTTATAACAGGAGTTTTTTTTTAAATTTTAGATATTACTAGCAGCAGTGAAATAGGTATATAGGCGTTTATTTCGTTTGGTGACTTCCCATGTTTTGGAATTATTATAACTTCCGCCATCTTCCAAATGTCTGGGACATGTTTTAATCTAAATGCTGAATTGATCAAATTGGTGAGTTTTATAATTCCATTTCTTGGTAGCTTTTGCAGTAATTCTCCGGTTATTAAATCGTAGCCTGGTGATTTCCTAGAGTAAATGTCAGTTTTAATAACTTTGGTTAACTCTTTCGTCTTGACTAATTCAATCATCGAATTTTCAGCTTCTATGTTCGGCAATTTATGTTCAATATTAGTTTCGCTTCATCGTGTTGTTTCTTCATTATTTATAGTTTTGTTTTTAATTCCCAGTATTTCCCTTTTCAGTCTCTGGGTTATATTGTTTAAACTATTTTTATTTTCAGGTGTACTATTCTGTTGCCACTTTTTTCGTAATTTACGTTCTTTAGCTACCATTTCCTTCCCTTCTTTTGGATAATTAATTCTTTTAGTTATACTCTTATTTTCCTGAATATTATTTCAAGCAGCCTGTTGAATATCTACTACGAATTCAAAATTTAATTATTCAGTTGTCTTGAGGGGTACATTTAGTTGTATTCTTTTGTTCAATTCTTCAGCAAATCCCAGTCTGTTCTCTTGTTTGTTAACGTTTGGTTTCTTTCGTTTTTTATTATATTTCCGCTCAACGTCAGAATCACTGCCGTATGATCTGAATTTAATTTAAAATTTTCTTCGACTTTTATATAGTTGGATGTTATGTTTCTTACTATGAAGAAATCTAACAGGTTTGGGGTTTTCTCTTGATCAGTCGGCCAATAAGTTGGTTTTCCAGTTGACTTGTAACCACATATTAGTTCAGCAGATGCTTTATGCAGTTCATTGCCTTTAGTTATTGTCATTGTGGATCCCCATCTTGTATTTTTTCCATTGAAATCACCTCCAATTATAAATTTTTCCCTGAGGTTGCTTAGGACTAAGGAGTCTGTTAAAGATGATTTTTCGTGGTCTACATAAGCTATGACGGATATGTTACGGATGTTCCGTTTTTTGTCCATCATGGCACCAATTTTATCTACTGTTATGTTCACCTAAAACAAAAATAAATATTAAGAATTCTCAACATTTAGAAATATAAAACAAAATAATTTAACAACAGAAGAAAGCTCATGATAAATGAAAGTAACTCCAAATATTGTTTGTTTATTAAAATAAAGTTCAACCATCAGGTGCATGTTACGATTTAAAATGTACTTTTCTTGTAACTATTAAACGTGTCAATCTCATGTACATTCTAACGATATTTTAAATAAATGGAGTAATAAAAATAATATAATTAGCAATTTTGTAACAGAAATCTATTCAAAATATCTTATAGCTAAGTAATTCAGAAATATGTAAAAATTTTACACCACATAGTCTGCATTTCATACTGTTGTGTAAAGTTGAAATTCTAAACAGTTTTCCACTATAATATTAAAATTTTGCCAAATATTTTTTGATTCAAGTTTATACAAAGAATGTAATTATATATTTAATTATTTAAAGTAGTACTTAATATTTTGAATATTTGAAGATTTATTACTAAAGAATTACAAATAAAGGTATGCTAACTATGGCGCACTCTCGTATGTTCTTTTACGGGATAAAACGTTCCTGAAATTGCCCGATTACCTCGCTCAGAACGTCATTTCGCCTCTCCAAACTGTCATATGAAATATGAGTAGGAAAGAAACTTTGGTGGGTGGGGGATGGGAAGTGGTAGGATAGAATTAAAATCGTTGCATTTTGCTTTGTTCAGAGTAAGGGTATCGGCCACTGAGAGAAATCTCAATATATTGCAGAAAAGTGTCGATATTATTTTGCAATAGTAAACCCTCACAATTAAGAACCAATTTAATTATATATTAATTAAAATAATTAAAAGTTTTATAATGTGTAGGAAATATATTTAATTATATCGAAAATTGAGATCACATTGATATTTAAGATTAACTGAAATCTTTACTTGAGATTTTTATTGCTTAGGAAATAAAACTAACATTTCTGAGACGATTGAGTAATATTATTTTAATGAAACAACCATCAGTGCCACTTTTAAAAGCACTCGGTGAACTTACTGTGTGTGCTTACTGTTTTTCTCAATTAAAAAAATCATACGTGTAATAAGTCTGTTCTGTACTACTGTAACGATTACATTTAGCGTATGTTTTGATGATAAAATTATTAAAAGATATTAATTTTTAAATTACACAATGCGTTAAATAACTAACGATAATAAAATTTTAACGTAAAATTTAACTTATCTTTACTTAACACGACGGTGCAGAAGATATTTTTTGGCACGTATCTGTATTCTATGTAAGTCAGGCCATTCTGTTAATATATACAAATGTAGGTTATAAGATTATTGAAGTATATAATAAATCAAAATTAAAACAATTAAAACATCATAATAGATTTTAATTATGAAGTCAAAACTAATAGGAAATACAGATAAAGTTTTTATAAGATTTATTCGTTCCTACGTTGATGTTGTTTATATGCCGAATTATTTTATTACAAATAATTATAATTTTTACAAAGCACATAAAGTTCATTTAATAAAATGTTTTTTATCATATCATATCATATATTATCATGTATTAAGTTAAATCTGTTTGCGACCTCAGCCAACTCCTACGTTCGAATGCAAGCGTCCTTGACCGCCTTTGCAAAATACACAATGCTGCCAAAGATCGAGCCGTCATCCAATAACCATAGCGTAACCAATTTAACCAAAATCAAAGCAAAGCATGACAAGACTCGGTAGATATTTGAATTTAAATTATTATCTTTCCTTCTTAATTTCTTAAGCATATCAGCAGTAAACTGAAAACAGTCCAGGTCAAACTTTCCAACTGCTAATGTATTTTGTGGCATTCCAGTAGCGATGAGACGTAATTTCACATTACATGTTCTATGAAATTGCGAAAAGTTACAGATGTAAATTGTGCTGCTCTATCTGCTATATCTCTTCCTGGTGTATTGTATTCCTATTAGTATTTTGTAGAAAATTGTCTAACTGCAGTCTTGTTTATAATGAGACAATGCCAAAAGCATTTATAAAAATTAATCCGTTATGATCAGAACTTCAGTATACCGTTGCCAGTTGATCAAAGGACCCTCATAATTAATATCTCAACCATATTAACATGTTTTTCACTCTTCATGGAATTTTCTCACTATACACCACATACACATCAGCTGCTGCGAATACATTTTAGGAAAACGAAATAAAGGAACATTTTCACATTTTCAAAACCTGTTTTGTATTTCTTCGTCATCATACAACTAACTGTCTATACTAATATACTTCAAACCTATCATTTTCAGGCCAATACCTTTTCCACAAGAAGCGTTTTGCACCGAACATTTCGTGTCTTAAAATCGAGAACGCCGAAATGGCTTGGTCAAAAGAAGCCACTTATCTCGATCTTGTCTTCGATCGCAAGTTTAGGTGGAATTCCTACATTCAAAGGTCCCTCTATAAAGGTCAAGGTATTGTTAATTTGCTGTTCCCACTTATCAACCTGGTCAGCAGACTTCTTCTCTCAATAAAATCTCTCCTGTACAAGATTCTAGTTCGATCAGCCGTTCCATACGGCTCCAGTGTCCATCCAAAATACGTCTCATCTAGCCACGCGGAACGTCTTCAAGTCTATCAAAATAAAATTCTCAGGAGAATAATCAATTCCCCATGGTTGGCCGGGAACAATCGAATACATAGAGAAACAGACGTTCCCCAAGTTCACGATTTTATATCCGAGATATTTCTCCACTCTTCGTCTCTCGGACAATATATGTATCTGGCCGATATTTTAGGCCAATAACTCATTCGGCTCTTCGTCGCCTTAATCTTTCACAACCGTCACTTCCCCGTCATGCTCTAACTCCAAATTGTCTCAAACTTCTCCGGCGAGCGATTAACTCATGTACCGCAAGCTGCAAGCAAGTATAAGTTAGGGTTATTGGATCAGCTGATAGGGTAGGTAACACAGAGACAGTCTCCACATAACCAGTTCAACTCGCTTATTCGGCGGGTCTCCCCGATCAGGTATCCGTAAAAGGACTACCCTTCCTCGTTTCAGGTCAAAGAAAGACGATTTTTCGGACGTTTGTGGTTTGTAGGATGTTCCCGCACCACTGTCATCATTATAATGAAATGCTCAGTCTTGTTATCACACAACAGAGTAGGAATAGGGAATTTAGGGAGATTTTTTTTGTTTTATAGTAGAACAATTAGTATTTAGTTTTTATGATTCGGTTTTTTCGGCGACAACTATTTTCAGCATGAGGCTTTTTGCAACGATTGAGTACAAAGGGGTAACTTTACAATGATGACAAAACGGAAAAAAGATGGGTTTGTCGCTTTTTTACGTTTGCGTGCGTCGAATTTGTTTAAATTTCTTTCCTTTCTTGATTAATATTAACCTATCGTATGTTCCCAGACTTCTTTATTTGTATTGCCGCTTCAAAATAAAAAGACATAATCCGTATTCAGTAATACTTAATATAGTGCGTCCAAGTAGGTCATTGTGGTAAATCAATCAAGCCTAATTTTCCATAATCACTAAGAGATGGACATTATCTCCATTTCAGAGAGTTTTTGCATTAAAGGCAAGATTACTCGGAGATTAATCTTTAGTCTAATTGTTAGCAAACCCAACAATAAGGTCTATTACATTCTTTTCCTATACTATTATATATAGCTTGCCATTCAAGTAAAAACAATGTACCGGCTTTTGATAGATTGACTTGCCTTAACAATTATAATGCTATCACTTACCTCTAATTTGTAGTTTAGATTAATTGCATATCCAAAACATTCCCCATAAAATAGCTGCTATTATATGGATTAAATTTTGACAGCATGATTCACGGCACAGCTTGGGCACTAGAAGCATCAGATGAGGAAGTTTACCACGCACTACAGCATTTTTACGCTAATTCAGTTATTTCAAAGTTTCTATACATTCTAAATTTGCATTTTTGGAGGGGATCGTCCATCGACTATTTTATCACTGTCACTAGTTATGTCAATAAAGTAATTCTTATTTAACTCACTATTCATTACAATTTCAGCACAAATGTTCTAGTATTTCAAATGTTCATTATATTATAACCACACACATTTGACTGGATAAGAATCTCACTTCTGATGTTAGCAATTAAAATAAAGAGGATGTATTTGTTTAAATAAAAAACCTTTATTCGATAAAAAATACTAGTTTATTCGTCCGACAGGTAAGACAAGGCAATTTGTTTCGATCAACGAACTAACGGAGACTGTTCTGGAACCATTTGGTGGTGCGGTATGGGAACATATCGACAACGTGCGGTCGGCCTAACATCATTTTGCTTTCGAATGAAAAAATTTTAATAGCATTTTCATCCGCTAGAGTCACGACACCACCGAGTTAATTTGATTAATTTTTGGTATTCCTTTTCGTATTAATTTTTGTATTAGACATAAAGTCATTAATATAAAATGGGATTCAGTACACAAATACACAGAGCTACGGGATAACACATAGATATAAAATAAAAATATATAGATATTTTTAGGAAAGTAAAGAGGGGTCATAAGTATGTGGGATACCCCAACGATATGAACAACCACTAAAGTTACCAATGCAAGCGACAACAAATTAGTTGCCGATATGAAGGGTGCTAACATCAAAGGGGCCGCCATCATGAATGACGTTACAGCCAGGCTGTCAGCACAAGTGTAGCCAACCAACCGGTGGTCACCACGAAAGACATGGAACGTCTACAGCCAAGTCTCCATTACGACGAGAGTAGCAGTCACGACATGTATATTATTGTAGGCAGCCATCACAGGGGATACATGCAGTCAGACGAACAGAAAGTTTTTCCGTCAGCAGTATAGAATAATTCAAAAATTAAGGATTGAGACATTATCGTTTGATCAAAATATATAGAGAATGTTTAAGTCAAGTACGTAATACCACCGAACTTCTGTCCGAGCAAGACGTATATTATAAGGATCGAAAGAAAAAAAAAAGAAAACAGAAAATAAAGAAGCACTTAATGCACCAGGCCATTAAGAGAATTTAAAATGGTGTCTAGGAGTCGGACTTCACCGAAGTAATAAATTGCAGGTCACCCCCAAAAAGTATAAAAATTGACTTTAGAGAAGTTATATAATGCACAGAATGGAAAATATAAAATGGAACTATAAAGAAAAAATCATCAAGGTAAGACATTTTAAAAGATCAACTAGTTAATAGTATGTTTCCATTATAGAAAAACCAGAACAACAACCACCATATTCCAAGAGCAGGCCGGAGTGAAGTCTTGCGAGGTCAGAGTGGCCGAATGTTGGACACAAATAATTGATTGAAGACACCTATATGGTAAATGTGTCTTTATACATGATTGCATAAATAAATGTTTTGCTGCGTTGAAATATAAATATGTATAAACGCTACGAGGCATGCTCGAGTTAAAGCCACACGGGCAGGATGAAGATTCTGGCATCTTGATTAATTCTGTGATGTGGCCTTAACCGTCTTGTTTATAAAGTATAAATACATATCGGCTCAGCTGCATTCAGTATTTTAATTGCCTAATTACCTTCACCAAATCGGTTCTAAAAAATACTATAATGGATGCACATCGCCTGGAAAGTAATTCTTCAACTTTGTGTCATTTTTAATGGTCAAGCATTACAACAGTCATTTAAAAAATAACTAATTAATTTTACAATATATAACAAGAAATGTAATAGTTTACTCATGAATTAACGTTTGAAACTTAAATATTAGAAACGTTGATAACATGAATTCTTAATAAAAATAAATATTTAGCTATTGGATTTTACGATTTATATCAATGCTACAAATAAACAATTTTTATGCACTAATTGATTGTTTACGCGGAATTTATAAATAAAATCTAACTTTACCTCTCGAACAAGAATGGGACATAACTGCAGCATTCTTAGGTTAAAATAAATTAAGGAACTTATCTACATTTAAAATTTTTATTTCGATAATACATCCTGTTCTATTTTCACTTACTTTTCACTAATCCTAAATAAACCTAACAAGTTCACGGTAAGATTGAATGTACTACCTTACTTCAGATTACCACACCCCCATACCACTATCGGGAGGACCGTAAAAATGGGCAAAACTGTCCTTTCATGCTCACCTAAAAGGGAATGATTATAATAGCTGAATTATACGCCTTATACCAGACCAGGCTCTAGCATACGTGTATACCCAAATATATATTAAATTGCTCATTCTTTTTAAGTGCTACAGTGCTACAAAATTGCTGCCTTCAACCAAAGTACTGTCAACCCCTAGTGTCCAATTTCCTAATTCTCCTATAATTTTCCTATAATAATAAATAATAATTTATTTCGTGTGGACCCCCTCATGTTGTGATATTTGGGAATTAAAAAGCAGATGCAAAATGCAGTCTGCCGTCTACCCTCAACTCTCTAGCGAGAATCTGGCTCACGTCCTTTTTATTTGTACTATAGAAAAAAATGGTTTGTCATTGATGATGAGTTTACATTTTCTCCAAGTATTAAGAGATCTGGAAAACTTTCTTTAAGACCCTTTCTTTTACGTGTATCTTGAAAGACAACAAACTAAATTATTAGATATGTTAAAAAATAAAGTCATATATTAGAATAGTACTAGCTTTTGTAATAATTAAATAATTTGATAAATAATTATGTTTCCAGAAAAATAAGAATATTAGAATGGAAAATTCAATAATACTTGACATGGTTTATGGTATATTTTTTTCACATATTAAACTTGAAGAAATATCTGTAGAAATTATATTATAAATACAAAACATTATTAGGAACTTATTTTTCCACAAGCATGTTTACAAAAGCAAAAATCCTGGAAGCTAAAATACTTGAGGCCAAGAATAGAGAAGAATGTTACACCCACGATAGAAATACAAGCCAATTTCTTAAAAGTTCATATTTAAGATTTATTCTATGAATACGGTTTGACGTAAAAAACGCTTAAAATAAGCGAATTCGCTGCGCAATCTCCATGTTTTGTTCGGATTAAATATTGCAACAATAGTGATCAAGGCCCACTATTACGTCCATGCACGAACGATAACGCAGATTGAGCATATATATTAAATGACTTTTCAATGAATAACCCAAAAGGTATTCGTCAAGACCATAGAGAATGGTTGAAAAAATATTAGCCCAACAGTTTATGAGGTGTGAAGGGTAGTGATCAATGATTAAGCAGTGAGATGTGGTTTATATGTCTAAAGGAATTATGTAAAAAGTTAACAAATACATCTTAAACCAATTTAAATACCGAGCTTCTTTGTGCATAACTACCACAATAACTATACCAAACTCACCAGCCACAACAGAGTCTTTGATTTCATTCAATTACTGTACACCATTAGTACAGTCGACTAAGATGTTGAGACTAGTGCTGTCAGGAATGAAATATCAGTTCTAATGGTATGGCATCGTGTGGTAGGGGCATCGGTAACGTCGTAGTCGTATTTTTATCCTAGATACCTAGCACGACCTTTGAATTTCTCACTAGGATTTACTTCGTCCGTCATTAATGTCTTCGTATAATCGACCCGGAATAAGTTGGGTCTTCATGAACAATCTGTTGTGTTTGGTTGGCGATTTTGACGGGAAAATTTGGTCAGATGATTCGCTGATGCTTTCACGATAAAATACTATTGGGTCGGATTAATTAACCTGAATGATCATCCTCCAATGCCTTCAGACAGATTTTTAAGTGGAGCTCTCCGGCACCGGTTATGATTTATTCGCCAGATTTTTCAATGAAATATTATACCATAGGATCAGACATGGCCAAACGTTTCAAACCTGAAGTTTTGAGGATGGTTCCATGAATTGTCTTCTCGAATGAATTGTAAATCCTCTTTCTTGAAGCCACATAGTTAGGTCCCAGGATAGGGGCCTTCAAGCCGGTGGCTACTTTGCCAGAAAAGACAGGACCAAAAGCTTAGAAACGACCTTTATGAGAAGTGGGTACTATTTTAGAGACATACATCGTCAGAGGACCATTAGGAACACAGGTCTTTATACCTGAACACGAAAAACAGAAGAATAGTAATTTGAATAAAAAGAAATTGGTATTTGTTGTTCAGTTTATACAAATCATTCACAGCGAATCGGCCTAGAGTTGTAAACTATATATTATCCTGTACAAATAAATACCAAAATTTAACGCTTTTTAAAAATCCATACAGGTAATACATAACAAGAGTGGCTTCATCATCATGTGGATCTTCGTATAACATTTCCATAATGTATTTATGAGCAGTTATTGTGGATGGAAAGTTAACGGCAATTATCTGAAGCAAAGTCTCACCAGAAGGTAACCATGTCAGCATAAATTGTTTTCCATCTTTATCTTTGTCTTCATATTTCAACTAAATGTGCAGTGTGGAGAGAAGGGCTTCATATTATTCTTTCCTAAAATAAATATTTTAGTTACACCCAAGAACTACAAATATATAATGCATTCTCGATATCATAGCAGGTCACCATAGGATATAAAGATAGAGATAACATAAGAGCCTTTAAATACCTAGGCTTATAATTTTCTTCCAATGCACAGCCAACAATATCTTTATTTCATAATAACTTCATAATGGTTATTTTGAAAACTATATAGTGGGCTAATTGTGCTGGAAGAATTAACATTATTTTAAATAAAAAAAAACACAATGCTTACTTGCAGTTCATAATAAAGTCAAACATTTTGTAGATTGGATTCAAGATATACATGCAGAACGATATTTTGCTATCATTATCCTTTTGTTTTTAGGTTGAAATATTCCTAACCCCATAAACTGTTCAACGTCAGAATTTTTTTCAGCATCCAACTGCAATTCCAAAAGGGTGCGGTCCATCTTGTTCATGAACAAGTTTGGCTTAATACGATCGTCGATAGCCTGAAATAAGACAGTTTTTAAACACATACCTGAAAATAATTCATTATTACAAAATTGTTTCTAATTTTATTCATAATTTATAGCGATTTTGCAGCATCAGCAGCACCAATCATTAACCAATGTCAGCCTGGGGCTGTTGGAGATGACATCACGATTAATTAAAATATTTTAATGAAATTACAAGATTCTTTTTTCGATGTTTTCTACTTTAATTCGAAAATTCTTAATAAGTTGTCTTTACCAAGGAAATATATTTAGATATGGATTATTTATAATTTTAATTTGTCTTTAGTAAAATTAATACAATGTGAAGTAACACCAAAAAACCTATATAATTATTTAATTTATTATACAAATAATTACTAAGGAATTTACTTACCCGAAACACAGTGTACTACAACAAGAGCACCATTAGTTACACGAAGGGCAGCAGTTACTTCAGAACGGAAATCTACATGCCCAGAGGAGTCAATCAAATCAATCAAGAAACATTTGTATTCTTTTTCGCGTTAATCAGGTTTGGTTATGAAAAAAACCCTATCTTCGAGCTCAACATACATGGATATGGCGTTAAAAATAAATTAGTTAGAAGTTTTGTTAAAACAAATACCCAGCTTTATTTCAAAGGACTACATACTCCTAATATCCTTACGTGGATTTAATGATGATAAATCTGTTTTGATATTTTTTTCTGGTATCTGTAAAACGTGTTTCTCTAACTTTGACACCAGCAATAATGAAGCTTTTGTTACTAAAAGACTAAAGTCTGTTAAAGATGATTTTCCGTTATCTACATGAGCTATGACGGATATATTACGGATATTTCGTTTATTGACCAGCATGGCACAAATATCATCTGCTGTAAAATTCACCTAAATCAAAATTAAATGTTTAGAATTCGTAACATTACGAAACATGAAATAAATTTCTTTAATAAAAGAAGAAAGCTTATAATAAATAAAAGTAACTCCAAATATTGTTTGTATATTAAAATAAGGTTCAACTATCTGTATATTCTTATAATATTTGAAACTAATATATATTCATATAATATTTGAAATAACTGGAGTAATAAAAATAATATAGTTTACAATTTTATAACAAAAATATATTCAAAATAGCTTATTGTTAACTAATTCATAAATATGTAAACATTTTACAGTATATAGTCGCCATTTCATACTGTTTTTTAATGTTGAAAATCGAAAGAGTCCAACTAACAATCCAATTTAATCTAAATCAAAACAATGCAAGACAACACCAGCAAGACACAAGGTAGATATTTGAATTCAAATTATATTCTTTCCTTTTTAATTTCTTAAGCAGATCTGCAGTAAACTGAAAACAGTGCGGATCAAGTCTTCCAACTGATAAATTATTTTGTGGCATTCCAGTAGCGATGAGACGTAATTTCACGTTTCATGTTCCAGGATATTACAAATAGTTTCAGATGTAAATTGTGTTGCTATATCTCTTCGTGGTGAATTGTATTTCTTTTAGTATTTTGTATAAAATTGTCTATCTGTTGTCATGTCTGTGTAATAGAGCGTTTGTAGTCTTGTTTATAATGAGATAACGCCAAAAGCATTTCTAAAAATGCATCCGCTATGATCATAACTTGAGTATAATCCTTGTCTTTTGATCGAAGGACCCTCATAATCAATATCTCAAGCATATCGCCATATTCTTCACCCTTCATAGAATTTTTCCAATACGAATCACATACACAACAGCTACTGTGAATACACTTTAGGAAAACGAAATAAAGGAATATTTTGACTTTTTTAAAACATTTTTTGTATTTTTTCGCAATCATACAACAAACTGTCTATATTAATATACTTAAGACTTATCATAATTTTAGGAATATAAATAGGTCATACCTTCTATATATCTTCTACCAATCTATAAGTAGATTTACATATTTTAAAATGGGTTTTATTGACTGCGTTCCAGTCTATGACGATATCTAATTCCTGGGGCAAAGGCTTATCGTTTACAACTAATATATAAAAATATCAATTGGGCCGCCGGTAAAACTGCTGTAAGTCCATAGGTGCCGACATTGAATACCGTCTCTGCTTCTCGACTTGAAAAGGTCTGCATCATCGGCTTTATATGTCTGTCGATTTTTCGGAAATTTGTTATTTGTTGGATGTTTCTGCACAGTCATCTTTATAATGAAATGCTAATATCCTTTTATCACACAACAGAGCAGGAATAGTGAATTTATGGAGATTTATTTTGTTGTATAGTAGAACAATTGGTATTATTTGGTTTAAAATTTTTTAACCGATAACTAATTTCAGCATAGCGGCTTTTTGCAATAATCGTGTACAAACGGATAACTTTACAATGATGACAGAACGGGAAGAAGGCGGGACGGTGCCTTGAACTTGTTTAAAAATCTTTTCTTTCTTGATTTGAGTTAAGTTTTCGTATATTCCCAGAATTTTTATTTCTATTGCAGCTTCAGATTAAAAGACATATTCCGTAGCCAATGATACTTATACAGTGCGTCAAAGAGGGTCGTTGTATTAAATGAATCAAGTGAAATTTTCCATAATCACTAAGAGATGGACCGTAAGAAAATATAGATCGGCATTGTTGAGCAATTACATAGAGGGCAACTGATGACTCATTCGCTAATCGAGCCGGACGTGGTATCTGATAGGCTGAGATGTACACTTTTTGGATACAAAGGCTGACGCCTTGACCGGAAATCATATAGTTTCTTAGAGTCTCTGGAAGAGTATCTTACTGACGTAGTTGATTGTTATTGTAATCACCGTTGCATTATAATGTTTGTTGAATATTTGTATTTTATTTTCTAAGAAATAAAAGTATTTCTTACAGGACTTTGACGCCATTTCAGAGAGTTATTGCATTATAGGCTAGTTAACTCGGAAATTATTTATTAGTAAACCCAAAAATAAGGTCTATTAAATATTTTTACTGTAGTATTACCTATAGCTTGACATTCAAATAGTAACAATGTACCGAACTTTGATAGATTGACTTGCCTTAACAATTATAATGTTATCACTTTCCCCTAATTTGTAGTTTATATTAATTGCATATCCGAACTATTCCCCATAAAATAGCTGCTATTATAGGGATCAAATTTTGACAGCATGATTGGCGGCACAGATTGTGTACTAGAAGCATCAGATGAGGAAGTTTACCACGCCATACAGCATTTTTACGCTAATTCGGTTATTTATAGCTTCTGTTCTGATAAGACGACAAGTAAAGTTTCTATACAGTCTGATTTTACTTTTTTTAAAATGTTCAGTACATTCTAACCACACACACTTGACTGGATAAGAATCCCACTTCTGATGTTAGTAATTAAAATAAAAGGTCGTATTTGTTTAAATAAAAGGCCTTTATTCGATAAAAAATACTAGTTTATTGGTCCGACGGGTAAGACAACGCAATGCGTTTCGATCAGCGAAATAACGGAGACTGTTCTGGAACCATTCGGTGGTGCGGCATGGGAACATATCGACAACGTGCAGTCGGCCTAAAATCGTTTTCATCTTGGATGGAAGAAATTGAATAATCTTTCCAACTTCTAGTGTCACGTTCCCGATGAGTTAATTTGTTTAATTTTAGGTATTCCTTTCACGTTGAAGGTCAACTTTTAAAAAAAGTATATGGATATAAGGGATGACTAAAATATTGATATATTTTAACAGCTACTGCTACTGGAAAATACTTTGATATTTCACAAAAAATATGTAGATATTCTTAAGAAAAAATAAAAATATTTATATATAGGCCGATGTTCTTTAATTACTGTAAAAAGTATTTTAAAATATGGAAATATTTATAAACCTTTAAAAGAGTAGCGAGGTGCATCTAATTTTTAAGATTAAATATCCGTTTTCAAAGTATACTAAAAATTTAAAGGGTTTTATTATGTTTATAAAATGAATATCTTTAAATATTTTAAAGGAAATATCGAAAAATATAAATATCGGTTTATCAGTCGAAAATATTGATTTTCTTTCGTCATCTCCAATTTACTCTGTGATCTACCATATCTATCACAAATTGCCAAAAAATCTGAAAAAAAAAATTGCTCTCTTGAAATATTTAAAGTTTAAGTGAGTTTATATATGTGTGAATCATTTATGATATAACTCTCTTTTAAAAATGCTGCAAATGATATTGTTGTAAGTGTTGTTCCATTATGTTTTACATCTTAGAAATGTATTTTTTTTTTCAGATCGTGTTAGAAATAAAGTCAGTATTTTAAATTGCGATTTAATATACACGCAGCGCATGGCCCAAAAAATATCTATATTATTTAAATATTGTAAAATTTATATTAAAGTATCGAATTTTTTAATAAATCTTTTATATTTAGTAGTGAAGTGAACCTAATCTTTTAAAATTAACTATAAATTTTAATAGTTTATTAAAAATAATGAAAATATTTTATAATATTTATGGAATACTTTTAAATTAATAAATAATAAATTAAAAATCATAAATTTTAAAAAATATCGGTTGACGTAACTATCGACATATCGGAGGTTAGAATCAATTTTCTTTCGTCATTTCTAGTTTTTTCTTTGATCTTTCATATATTTAGTCAATATTTCAAAGTTTAAGTGCGTTTATTCACGTCTAAACTTTTATAATTTAACTATTAACAATTTATATTAATGTACTATTAAAGGGACATTTATATTTAGGGATAAAAAGTGTATAGAATTGCAGCTAATAAAATAAGGCAGTGAAGTTGAAAAAGTGGTAACACCTCTAGAACCTATTAAACCTGTAGCATTTGATGATAGCTGGGATAATGGAATTTATAATTTAAAAAAATCTTAAATTATTTATAATATGATCAAACGTCAATTTGATTTATCTTTCACTTTGGATCCAGTTGTGTTGTGTCACAATCTTTTACCGTGTAGGGCGTTTGGGATTAATATCCAAATGAACAGATTACTCTAAACTACTGTCGAATCCTGGAATCATAACATTTTGAAAAAAAAATTATAGAGTTATAGATGAACCAGCAATCAACTCACTCAAACTTACTTCAGCTGAATGTCCACGTATCCCTACAACAGAAGAAACAATACTTGGAACATTTTCCGACGACACAGCTTTCGTATTAAAAAATGTCTAAGTTGTCTAAGGCTGTAGATAACATACACGTAGCGGTAAAAAATCTATAAATGGACTAGAGACTGAAAAATATGGCTTAATCGCTCCAAATCCGTCCAAATACATGTTAGTTTTAGCATTGAAGAAAAATAACAAAAACACAATTATATCACTTGACAGATGCTTGATTCCTCAAGCAGAATCAGCTAAATACGCCGAAATACGTCTCGATGGTAGATTAAACTAAAAACTTCAGGTTAGACAAAAAGCAGAGTAGATTAGTCTCAAAGTCAAATAATTGTATTGGTTAATTGGAATATAGTCTCCACTTGACCGAAAATCAAAGAGATTGGTTTATCAGTCAATCATAAAGCCAATTTGGATCCATGGTGTGCAAATATATAGTTGACAAACGCCATATATTGACAACACGCAAAAATTCAAACAGTTTTGCGAATCATCATCAATAACCTCGAAATCAAATGGATACACGAAGTGATCCAAGATTTCGCCTTGAAAAACGATTGCTAAATCATAGTAACGTGGAAGCTATACAGCTATTGGACAACACGCAGGAGATCAGAAGATCGAAGCGAACCAAACCGCAGGAACTTGTTTAGTGTGTATAAGTGTCTCAGTGTATAGGTGTTATATTACCCATAATTCATAATTTATAGTAAGTCAATAATAATAATTGTATGGTTGCTTCTGTTAATATAAATTATAACCAAAATAAATATAAGAATAAATTAAACACTAATCATTATTGTATGCCATTCGAACTTATTCTTTCGGTGGCGGCGATGATCAAAGCATCAAAAGAAGATTATAAATTAAACTTATATCTAGGTGTTGACGGTGTTAACTTCCCTTAAACTATTCCACAAACAAGGAATCATTCAGAGCGTATTCTTGAAACCTAGATACGCCTCTGTTAAACAATTGGATCAGGTGTCGTTCCCTACATATAAAGCGAAAATTACAAATATTCCACAATAACGACAACTTTGCGTTATCAGTGGCAAGCCTTTTGTCAGATCTGATATATTGATTGTTTTAACTAAATCGTTGTTCTGACGAAGAAACATCTGCAAGTCTTGGACAATAGGTGAATCAAATTAGTAAAATAATATGAAATATTATTTAATAAATCCAACTCAATCTGGCTATACGTTATATTTTGATAAGGCAGTTAATGTATTTAACATGTTTGTCGCTTGGAACTTAAATATTCTAAATGTAGAACCTACAATACAATTAGACATAATTCCGAAATGGGTTATTAAACTTTTAAAATTAAAATTGGTCCAAACGCTTCTTTTAATGAAGAACATATTGATAAAAACGACGAAATTGCAATAGAGCTAGATCAAATTTTTACCCCCAAAGTTTTATGGTAAACGAATATCCCTAGACGGCATTACAATTTTTCATATAAGTAATCGGTCGCTATTAAAATAATTTTTGGATTCAGGAGCTTCTTTATTTTGAATTATTCTTTTTTTATTGTTAATGTGTCCTAACTTTGATAAATAATTCATATTAACAACAGATGCTTAAAATTTTGTAACTTGTTTAATTATTTCCGACTTGAGGGATAATGGTAAAACGGGACGACCGTGTAGCTTCTCAAATATTAACAAACACGGAAATAAAATACTCAACAATTGAAATAGGATCATTGTCAATTGGTTGGAAAACTAACCATTTTAGTCTTTATATTTTTGGAGTAATATTTCAATTAGCCACCGATCACAGGAACAATTAAAACAGAAACAAACAAAATCTCGAAATACAAAGAAAGATATTAATAATCAATTTTTAAAATTATTTTAGTTATAGTCACACAGTAGTCGTTATATTGTAGGCAAATTTATATTATTTGCCTTAATACATTTTAGTTCCATTTATTCATTTATGTTCTTTTTGCTTCTGGTTGCACAAAATCCATTTTTTTTTCTCTGAAATATGATAAATAATCCAAAGAAATCGAAGCGCCCTAAAAGTTTAAATGTTAAAAATCGGAAAAATTAAGAAAACGAGACGCAAAATTTTAATACAAATCCTAGTACTATGCAAAACTATATTTATATTGCTTAAAACTATATTATATTGCGATATTTTAGTATTTGCAAAATCTAATTAACAGAAAAAATTATTTAGTATGTTTGTGAATTAGGTTAACGTATTGCAGACTTAAGATAAACGGCAAAATTTCAATATTCAGCTAGCCGCAAATGTATAAATCCCCTACTATACTATTTTCCTTATATATAAATAATAATTTAACATATCGACAACTCAGCAGTCGATCTGACGTCATTTTACCCTCAAATGATAAATTTTAAGTGGTGTTTCTATCCGCTAGTGGATGTTTCTACACCGTAGTCATCATTACAATGAAATTCAAAGTCTTGTTATCACACAACAGAGTAGGAATAGGGATTTTATGGATATTTCTTTAATTGTATAGTAAAACAATTAGTATTATTTGGTTTAAAATTTTTTAACCGACAACTAATTTCAGCTTGGGGCTTTTTGTTATGATTGAGTACAGACGTATGACTTTACAATGATGACAGAACAGGAAAAAGGCGGGACGGTGCTTTGAACTTGCTTAAAATTATTTTCTTTCTTGATTTAAATTAACTATTCCTATATTCCCATTTTTTTTAAATTTCTATTGCCACTTCAGGTTAAGACATGGACCGTAAGAAATATGGATCGGCATTGTTGACCAATTACATAGAGGGCACCTAATGACTCATTTGCTAATCGAGGCGGACGTGGTAACGGATCCGAGCGATGGGAATAATGCTGAGATGTACACTTTTTGGATACAAAGGACGATTATTACCATTTTTGAAGGGGATGGTCCATCGGTTATTTTATCACTGTCACCGCTTATGTCAATACAGTAATTCTTATTTAACTCACTATTACAACCTCAGCACAAATGTCGTCTTTTAAATGCTCGTTATATTCTAACCACACATAGTTGACAGGATAAGAATCCCACTTCTGATGTTAGTACTTAAGATAAAAGGCCGTATTTGTTTAAATAAAAGGCCTTTATTCGTCCAAAATACTAGTATATTGGTCCAACAGGTAAGACAAGGCAATGTGTTTTGATATAATATTAACGGAAACTGTTCTGGAAACTACCGGATAAAAACACAGACCTACCTAATATTACCAAATTAAAACGGTCGGAGGCGTGCGGCGTTACCAATTATGCTCTCCAAACTATTATGTTAAATACGAGTAGGGCAGGAAGATTCGTAGGTGGTGGATGCACTGATAGTGAGGAAATGCATAATCGTTTTCCGTTAAAAAAGCGATGTTTAAGATATGAGTAGAAAACTTTAAAAATTCTTAAACTAGTTGGGTTAAACATGAAACAGATTTACTATCGTTACCATTTGAGACATTTTTGCGATACATTTAAACTTTCCTTTAAGTACTTATGAACAATTTAGTGATGGTGAAAATAATACCACGAGCCCAGAACATGTAATAATGGAAGTGGATCAAAATCAAAATTATATAGAAGGTAAATTGAAGGAGTCAGTCACATTTGTGTTCATAATTGTTACAATTAATTTCTAAACTATTTTACTATATTTGTAGTGCCTATTTCCATCATTCTAGGCCCACAACCAGGGTGTTCGAAGCAAGTATCATCGACACTTGAACAAATTCCAGAAGGTAATGGTAAAGTTTGTATTAATTCAGCCAGTATCCCTCTTTCTGCTCATTCTTACTGTTAATTACTTGACTCTATAACTTCAGTCCAGAAGTTCCTATAACAGCAAACAATGTTTTACGTTGTACCGTAGATCTCAGGTTATTTAGTAAAACTTTTTAAAAAGTGTGTTAATTGAATTTAATTTAATAAATTTATTTCAGAAAATATTTGTTGTTTATTGAAATTTTGTTGGTCAATTAAACATGATGTCAAGGCTCTTACGTGCATTTCGCTTTGTGTTCTTAGCGGAGAAAGATGCGCTTTTTCGAGTGCAGACGCAAAATTTTGGTAATCAAATTATTACTTAATTAGTCTTTTTTTTTATAATTTTAGATAGTTTAGTATGCAATTGTATTGAAATATAGTTTATTTAGTTTTTGATTGAAATATTTAGTTTATATTATTGTATACACTAATTTTTTCTATAAATATATTGGTTTGTTTTATATTATAATAGTAGAATTAAGTAATTATATAGGCAAATGAAATTTTTATGGAAGGACAGACCATGGAACAAAAGAAGCTATTCTATTTTGAAAACTGTATGAATTTATATACATCTCTGCATTAAATCTGAAGGGTGTATTCATTTTCAAATGTGTTACTTGTGAAAATGAATATAGCAGCAAACAAATATTGCAACAACGTGGACCCAAAACAAAGCATTATGCTATTAATGAAGATACCAAAGTGACAAAAACTTAGTACACATGTAAGTAATGCGAGCATACTACAATGAAGCAAATCTTTTAATGAATCTTTAAATGAAATTTAGTACCTTTAAAGAATTTCAAATATGGAAAAGAGATATGGAGCAAGCCGCAACATCTTTATGTGTCTGTATGTTTATATTGTGCTAGGATAATATTTCAGTGTTCAGTTCATAATGTTTCAGTTCAAGGAAGTAACAATATAAATACACATTGCCTAGTTACTATTAAATTAGAACAAAGACGTGAAGAATATGGAGTAGAACTGACCAAAACACATTTAGGACATGAAAATACCTTAAACACCTGCATCTCTCAAAACAAATAGAGAATAATTTGCAACCAAATTAGCACCTAAAATACCATTTAATGTGATAATAAGTGATATAAGAGACGATGTGGATATTACTAATGTAAGAAGAATAGATTTAGTGACTCATGAAGATTTACAAAACATAAGAGCAGCTTATGATTTTTAATCCACAGCTATTAAAGATAAAAATAACACCATAAGTGTAGAAGCATGGGCAAATTAGTTGAAAGATACAGGATGTATAATGTTATATAAGCCACAAGGTGAATATATGGACATTTACCCCAATTAGAAAGAAGATGATAAATTTGCAGTTATTGGCCAATGTTACCACAATCTTAATGAGTCTATACAGCTATACAGACCCTTAAGGAATAGCAGAGAGAAAATCGATGAAGAGGATATAACATAAAACAGAGCAAGTATAAAAACTGAATATAATCAATACTATGAAACTAACAGTAACGTTGTCTGATACATTTGCAGTTATTGACTAATATTACCACAATCTGAGTGATGTCCATATAGCATAGACCCTTAAGGAATAACCAAGACAATATCGATAAAGGGGATGTAACACAATCATAATAACAAAACATTCTCCTATTGTCCTTTATATTTAAATAAATAATGTTTATTTTAATATTGTATTTTTCTTAATTTCATAAATGAAAAGTAGATATTTTGAGAAAAATATGTATTAGTTTATCTAGTGCATTCAAACATGTTAGTAATTGTAATTTCAATCATCGCATTAATGTCAATTTCATTTATGAGGTCTAATTAATAAAAATCCCTAATACGGATTTCAGTAAATCATTAATATTAGTGTATTTTAAGGTGGTTGGTAAAATAATACTAGATTAAGGGAATGTTTTTGGCCATAATCAAATTATTTTATCAGTACCATTTTAATACGATATTGATCTTACATTATTTATATTACAATCAAATCAAAAGTGTTTTGAAGGTATTGTTTGGTAGGTATTAGATATTTCGTATATTTTTGAAATGGATAGTTATTTTCAACTTAAATATCGTTTTGTTATAACATCAGCATCATTGAGGCATATTAGAGTATTCACAAGAAAAATAAATACCAATATGCCTCAAAATTGATTAAGATAAATACATGTATATTTAAGTAGGTAGCATACTGTAGCGACCTTGAGGCATGTCGAATTTTACGTGGAATAACGGTCTACAAAATACCCAAAAATATAATCGCAGGTGTTGAACACACACCACTGTTTCACTTCTTTTTACCTCCATTCACCGAGCCACATCATTTACCCTTAAGTGATAACCCCGACGTGATCTTTCGCAAAATTGGGTTTGTACTCGTGAATGGAGGGTACTATTGCAGGTGGTGTATTTTACGTAGCCGTTATATTTTTATTTCAAAATTTTCAATATTTTTAATTCGATTCTTTTTCGATTTTAGCTTCAATATTCCTTTTCATTCTATTCCTATTCCTTGTCAAATTTCTTCAATATTACATTCGTTCAAACATCTGTTCGTCATTACATTTTATTTCAGTGCTGGAACAATGAAGCCTAAATTTCCTTTCATTATTTCCAATTCATTTTTTTAAAAAATTTTTGTAAAACTTTTCTTTCACAATCTTTTGGACTCATAGATATTTTTACATCACTGCTTAATCATCAGCGTCTCTGCTAAACATTTCTTTCCGCGCTATGTTTAAATCATATTGTCTTCCTTCACTCGCCGTCTCCGTCATAATGGCAGACATTTTGATTTGAAAAGTTTTGGGCAGCTTCGGTGGGATACTGTCATTATTTGTTTTTTCTGAATTACCGTAACCTATGTGACTACGTATTAGTCACAGAGCAGCTCCAGAAGCTAGGTACCGATTGCAGTCACCGTAGACTCATCATATCTTCGCCGAGGTACCAGAATTGCCAACGTCTCGTCGTCGAAGAAAATAAGCTACCACGTCGTCGAACAATCGATCCCCCCACAGCGTCAATTACGGGAGCCCTGTCCGAAAAATAGCTTGTTCTCAACGTCGACGATGGACCAAATTCAAATGCCAAAGCGACGATGAAGCAACGGTATCTGTAGGACCGGAAGATATCAACAGCCGTACCAGATCGCAACCATACCGACCACAACCGTTTCGATTTATCATATTTTTCAAAGCCATTTTCATGCATCACATTTTGTTTGGTATATAATTTTTTGTACTTGATTTTTTTTCATACATTTTTGTATTTTTATTGTAATTATAAAATAATTTTATGTAAAATTCTGGCAGGGGAGTATTGTAGCGACCTTGAGGCATGTCGAATTTTACGTCGTGGAATAACGGTCTACAAAATACCCAGAAATATAATCCCAGATGTTGAACACGGGCGGGGTGCCAGCAGCGCCAACTGGAACCCGATAACGAATAGCTGGCAACCCCGAGACGTTTATCTGGGATGTTTTCGAAGGGTATTTCCATTCATTCAGTGCTCAGCAGGGGTGTGCAACTCCAATGGTAAGTAGTGATTTGACAAAGTTTTGCTTAGTTCAATTATTGGCGGCGCTGACAACGTGAATTTGATTGGTTACTTTAAAATAGTTATGTAGAAGCCTTTAAGGAAAATACTTTGCTTTGATTAGTCTGCCATTTCGCCTGCTTACTTTGTGACGTCACATTTATTGTGTGTAATTGTGTGTGTGTATAATTTTTAAAATTAATTTATTAAAATAAAATCCTATACAAATATACATAAGTGTAAATAATATCAATATATATATATATATATATATATATATATATATATATATATATATATCTATATATATATATATATATATATATATATATATATATATATATATATATATATATATATATACATATAAACAAAAAGCAAAAAAAAAACAATTATAAACTCTATTCTAGGCAAAATTAAAATATCTTTTGAATTCTTCTATAACGCCTTCCCATATTTGTTTATTGCCATCAATTTTATGTGATCTATTAGAGTTCTAACTTATCCTGATATATTGAAGGTACCTGTTGATATTTCATTAACTTCATTAAAGCAAAAATACAATCACACCTCATAATAACTTTTATTATTTGGTCTTGAAAATATTATGGATTCGACAGTTTAAACACTAAAAATGTATGTGTTTTTTAAAGATATTTAAATTTTAGAGTATTTAATCTATGGAACTACTTAATATAGAATGTAGACAAATGTTGCATGTTGTCTATATTTAAGAAGTTTTGTTCAATAGTCTGAAATAAGACTAAAATATAATATTGAACTCTTATTTTTCTCAGAATCAGAATCATAATATAGTATCTCATAATATAATATAAATATAATATAATAATATAGATAAAATATAATATAGAATAATATAGAATTAATAAAAAAGTTATCTAACATGTTCATCTTCTTCACAATTTTCTCCAGGGGAATGATGTGAAAAAATTGAAGTGATTATATGCCTTTTTAAAGATTTCTCAAACATATTAGGTGAAGGATGCTGTTTCTACCTCCATGACCTCTGATAGATCCAACAAAATCCTTTAAGTAATCTTGGCTAAGATTTGTTAAACAAATGTAGTTATTTGTAAATTTAGACAAAATAGATTTCTTTAAGCTAATAAATTCCCTAAAAGTTGCAATTAAATTTTAAATTGATGGCACCGTAATAAATATTTTCTTAACGAGGCAATCAAATTTAAATAAAAAATAGCTCTACTAAAAATTATTGAACACATTATTGTTCTAAAAAGTTAAAGTATTACAAATATTTTACAATTAAAAGTAATATTTATTACTACTAATTATCCAGTATCTTAATTATTACCTTCTTGTAAGACTTCTTTATGTAGAGACATCACGCAGACAGCACATGAACAACTTAGTAGATTAATTATATTTTATTACTACTAAGATCTTCATAAGTAGGTTTTGATTTTCTGTAAACAAACAATATATAAACAGACACGTAGTAGATAAACAATTTTATATGTACCTGATAAAAACAATGTTGGATATGCATTTACCCTAACACCTGTTTGTGAAGAAAGGGTAATTCTAAATTTTTCACTAAAATGTCCGTGACAGACACCATGACGTTGATATATTTAAATTTTGGTTTATCCAGGTAACGTACTACTATGTACTTGATCAACCCATTTTTGGAAAGGAGCGAGATCATTATTTGAGAAACGATCTCTAATTTCCGTAGTAGATTTTTATCCCGGTACACTACATCTTTTACAACACTGGCGCATTGTCATCAATTTTTGTATTATTACTCCATAATAATTAATGTAAAACAGAAAATATGCACAACGTAAAACGATTTTCGAAAATTTCGTTATCTAAACAAAAACCAAAACCTACAAACAACAAGCATAAAAATGGACGCCCATAGAAAATGCTGATTTCACATAATTTGATCGACCAATCACATTTCATGTTAGTGGCGGCACCAGGAATTTAAACTAGCCAATCACAATTTGCGATCGCAGCGCAACCGTTAATAGAACTAAACAAAACATTTCCCCAAGGTCGCCTATACCGTGAAATGTCTATTTTTTTCTATGGTGCTCAACCATCATTTGGTTTAGACGTGCCATCATCGACTGTCCAAGCCTCGTCTCCAGGTAACACCGCTGCCATCCATTTTATCTAATTGTATTTTGCACATTTTTCTATATAGCCAATAAATAACTGTCACATAATGTAAACACCACTGTTTAATTTCGTTCTACATCCATTCACCGAGCCACATCATTTACCCTAAAATACCTTTATTTAAATTTGGGAATTTTGATTGTTGTTATTCAGATAAAGTTTTAGGAGTTACCTGAAGGATCTGCAATGGATCTTCAAGTTTAATATTAAGATATATTAAATGCAACTTATTTGTTTATGACAAATTGATTATCAATCATAATGTATTTAAAAATCCATAATTTTAATATTATTCCTCTATATTTTACATAATAGAATAAAAGCGAGTTCTATTGTTAATATTTTCTCAATATTTTGGCCAAAAACACAAAAACACACAAAAACGAAGACTTGTACCATTCAAGAAAATCATGAAAGGTTCCGAGTATCTATGGTACATGGAATTCGATCTAGTAGTGCCATATTTTAGATCGTCTTATTTAGGGTCAGTTATGATTTTTTCTTAAATTTGAAGGAATGTGTAAAGGAACTAGACGGGATTGCCACTTCTTTTTAATTGTACAATTTGTCCTCATTTTGTCGACAGGTTTTTGACATTTTGTTGTAACACATCCTAAGCAACCTGTTAGCTTTCTTCATAGAAAGAAACATAACATCCAACTATATAAAGATCGAAGAAAATTTTGAGCTAAGTTCAGATCATACGCCAGTGATTGTGACGCTGATCGAAAATATAATAAGACAAGAAAGAAACACAACATTAACAATCAAGAAAACAGACTGGGAACGATTTACTGAAGAAATAAACAAACGACTTAATGTACTAAATATAATGTACTAAATGTACCCCTCAAGACAACTGAACACTTAAATTTTGAAGCAGAGAATTTCGTAGTCGATAATCAACAAATTGCTTTGAATAATACTCCAGAAATTAAGAGTACAACTAAAGGAACTAATTATCCAAAAGAAGCGAAGGAAATGGTAGCTGAAAAGCGTAAATTACGAAAAAAGTGGCAACAAAACAGAACACCTGAAAATAAAAATAGTTTAAACAATATAAACCAAAGACTGAAAAGGGAAATAGTGGAAATTAAAAACAAAACCATAAATGACTATCTGAGAAAATTAACAGATGATAAAGAAACTGATTACTCACTCTAGAAAGCTCCAACATATTTAAAGCGCTCATGTCTACACAGTTCGCCTATAAGAGACCTAAGTGGAAATTAGGCACATGACAATCACCAAAAAGCAGAAGAATTTGCTGAATATCTAGAAAATACTTTCAAAACAATCGAAACTAATATTTAATATAAATTGCCGGATATAGAAGCTGAAAATTCGATGATTGAATTAGTTACGCCGAAAGAGTTAAACAAAGTTATTCAAACTGACATTAACCCCAGGAAATCACCAGGCTACGATTTAATAACAGGAGAATTACTGCAAAAACTACAAAGAATGGGAAATATAAAACTCACCAACTTGATTAATACAGCATTTAGATTAAAACATGTCCCAGATATTTGGAAGATGGCGGAAATTAAAATGATCCCAAAACCTGGGGGGTTACCAAACCAAATAAGAGCCTATAGACCTATATTACTACTGACAGTAATATCTAAGATTTTTGGAAAACTCCCGTTGAAAAGAATAAAACCGATCATATAGAGAAAAAACTTAATACCAACACACCAGTTTGGATTTTTAACAAGCACTCAACAATTGACCAGGTTCACAAAATAACAGATGTTATTGAAAAAGCCTACGAAAGTAAAAAAATATGCTCAGCTATATTTTTAGATGTGGCATAAGCTTTCGATAAGGTTTGGAATAAAGGCCTTGTGCACAAACTACAGAAATTACTACCAAAACAACACACCGAACTATTAAAATCATACATTACAACCAGAATATTCAGAGTCAAACAAGAAAAAGCTTACTCTACAATAAAAGAAGCTAAAGTAGATCTACCACAAGGAAGTGTACTGGGATCAATGCTTTATCTACTCTACACATGTGATATACTACAAATGGATAATATTACGATGGCTATATTTGCTGATGATATTGCGATTATAGCTGTCGGAGACATTACTGAAGAAGCCTCACGAAAATTACAACAGCAAGTGATAATATAAATAATTGGACACAAGCTTGGAAAATAAGAATTAATGAAAGTAAATCTGTACATGTGCAGTTCACCTATAAACAGACCGGACAAGCACCAAAAAAAATAGGAAAATCTACTGGCTAAGTCAAGCAATTGTATTGGTTAGTTGGAATATGCTCTCCACCTGACCTAAAATTAAAGAGATTGGTTTATCAGTCAATCATAAAGTCAATTTGGATCCATGGTTTGCAAATATATAGTTGACAAACGCCATATATTGACAACACGCCAAAATCAAACAGTTTTACGAATAATTATCAATGACCTCGAAATCAAATGGATACACGAAGTGATCCAAGATTTCGCCTTGAAATACGGTTGCTGAATCACAATAACGTGGAAGCTAGACAGCCATTGGACAACAAAGCAAGAAATTAAAAATCAAATATAAAAGTTATTTGATAATAATTCTGTAACTTGTTTAATCCTTTCCAATTTGAGGTATAATGATAAAACGGAACGACCGGGTAGCTTATCGAATATTAACAAACACGGTAATAAAACACTCAACAATTGAAATAGGATCATTGTCAATTGTTTGGAAAACTAATCCTTTTAGTTCTTATATTTCTGGAGTAATATTTCAATTAGCTACCGATCAGAGATCAGAAACAATCAAAATCTCGAAATACAAAGAAAGAAGATATTAATAAATTATTTTTAAAATTATTTTAGTTATAGTCACAAAGTAGTCGTTATATTGTAGGCAAATTTATATTATTTGCCTTAATACATTTTAGTTCTATTTATTAATTTATGTACTTTTTGCTGCTGGTTGCAAAAGACCTATTTTTTTTCTGTGAAATATGATAAATAATTCAAATGAAATCGAAGCGCCCTAAAAGTTTAAATGTTAGAAAGCGGAAGATAACGAGACTCACACTTTTAATACAAATCCTAGTACTATGCAAAACTATATTTATATTTGTTAGAACCGATTGTGTAGAATCGATTTGGTGAAGGTGTTTGGGCCATTAAAAGACTGGATTGAACTGAGTTACTCTCTATTTATTTCGACAAACATATCGGTCAAAGCCCCAACACAGAATGAATCAAGATGGCGGGATCTTCATCCTACCCGGATGGCATTAGTGCGAGCATGCGCCGTAGCATTTGTTATAATTTACAGGAAACTACTTTAATATCAACTATGCCATATATACACCGACAGAGGGCGTTAGATGTAGGCGCATCCACCCAATTATTTATATATCCAACACTCGGCCATCCTGACTTCGCAGCGTCCTCGCAAGGCTTCACTTCAGCTGCTCTTGAACATTGTAGTTGGTGGCTTTGGTCTTTCTATAATGGAAACATCGTCTTTACTACATGATCTATTAAAATGTCTTACCTGGATGATTTTTTCCTTCATTGCTTCATTTTATAGCTTTCATGCAGTTTGTTTTATAACTTCTGTGAAGTCAATTTTATACTTTTTGGCTGAACTGCAGATGCCGGTGAGGTTCAACTGCTAGACTCCATTTTAACTTCTCTGAATGGCCTGGTGCATTATGTGCTTTTTCTTCTGCTACTTTCTAACGAGCCTTATAATTTATATCCTTTTGCGTTTGATATTTAGAATTTTACATCCAATAATAGTCTAAACTATTTACTTGAAATAATTACTTTGCCAATTTACACACTGTGTAATAACTTTGCACCTTTATATTCTCAAGTTCTACGTTGATTCCCAAAATTTCTTGCTTCGTTTTTTTTGTTTTCCAAATAAATTTATTTTAATTGGATTTACTGCAATATTTTATAACATTTTGAAACTTTATAACCAATGAAACTATCCAACAACTACAATATTATCTTTTTCAATGTTCACCTCAACTGAACAATCAAACTCATGTTTGCTGTATACTTATTATTTACTTTTCCCAACTATAAACTGTTTATACTTATTGTTGTTCTGCAAACCTTTGTTGTATTTTCTTCCACACTATTCTTATCCATGTATTTCATTACTTGATTTCTATTTTGATCATTTATTGCCTTTTAACTAAATTGTATATATCTGCATATTTACTGGTCTGATTTCGTATGACTATTGTTCTTCATCACTATGTTCTTAATAGATTTATTTTATATTCCATGTATTCATTAAAACACATACATTCTTGTATTTGCGTTTAAAAGTTAATTTATTCTCTGATTAGTTGCTGCCTTTTAACAAAAGTTTTGTAAGTTATTGTTATGTTGCCTTTATTTTAATCATAAATGTTACAGAATCATATTGAATGTATGTATCCACTACAAGTTTTAAATTTACAATTCCAAAATTTTAACGTATTTCCCTAGTGTAAGCGTTTACCTATATTTATATCCATGTCTAGAGAATTATTGACGAAAGTAGGTGATTTCTTGAACAGAAAAGTTGTTAATTCAGGTTAAAATCATGCATCAGATCTTTCAAAGTTACAACCTCTAAATTGATAATAATCTCAAGCCATATCAAAATTCATGCAACTACAATTGGCACATTCATTAGATTTAAGAAGGTTGTTCTGCTATCTTTTTTTTTATATTAATTATAATGTTCCATTCCAGGAAATCACCAACATTAAAAGAATTTGGATTAGCGTGCATTAGATGAAACCCAAATTTTTAAAAAGTTTTTGTTTCGTTGACTTCTCAATTATTTAACTAATTTATAGATAACTTGGCAAACGAAATGTGAGTATTTTTCTTTAAAGAAAATATTTTATTTTAATCATTTGCTATTTTATATATTTGTAACAAATTATAAACTATACTATTGCTGTATTTTCAATATCAATAGTCCTATTCAAGATTATTACTAAATTAGACTACCCTTTTGATTTTATTCCCAAAGTATTTTAAATTTTCTGGACTAAACTATCCATTTGAAGCCTTTATTTGTATTCATTTATTCGAACTATTCACACATTGATATGATCTGTTGTCAGCCCTGACTTTGAATTAAAATTTTTCAACTTCAAAATTTTGTTAATAATGCTATTACAGCAATACAATGTTGTTTGAACATTTTATAATCTTGCAATTTATAACATTTAAGTTGTTCAAGAATCTGTTTTTTTGAACTCTTATTTTAAAATTCTGAATGTATTATACTAATTAAAATGTATTGATATTACCCAAAAATACATAGTGTTTATAGGAAATATTATCATTATGCTACAATTGAGCTTCTATTAATTAAATTTAAACAAAAATGAAACTTACACTTAACTTGAAATACAGCAACATTATTATTTAACATAATTTATCCTATAACTTTATTAGCTAATTTTGCTGAAATTATTTAGCGACCAATCAGATTATCGTATTAAATATGTATTTTAATGAATTATGTTTGTATTAAAATTGAATTGTCATAATTGGTATATTTCTTGATTGCAAATTATTTAAATCTTGTTTGAAATTAATAAAGTCTATTGTTTCTAATTTTAACATGGAATTTAAAATAGTAATCTTGGATGTTAAAAATATCTCGATTCCCAATTTTTTTGTTATTATATACTAATTTTGGGCTGATTTAATAATAATGGTTACCTTACCCCTATCTGCATCTTACAAAGTTTACTGTGGATTAATTTGCTGTTTACCGTGAGTGATCTTCAAGAATATTCTTCCAATGGTCTGCTTCTGTGAATGCTACTGGTTCCTTCTTTTCTTGCGTCCATGTAACTTTTGCATAACAGCCGATGTGTTATTTCCTAATCTCTATCTGCTTTTCTATAATAATGTACTCGAAACAAAATACTAATTAGTTTTAATCCAAACTCATGTGGATTTACTACTTATACTACCAAACCAATGATTTCTAGTATTCTCTCACCTTATTAATTTTGTGCACATTAATAGGATGTCTATCTTACTTGCATCAATTGTACACAAAGTACTGGTAATGCTGAATGCTTGTGCTTGCTACTGACTTGCTTCTAAAACCTGGCCATTGTTGACGTCTTTTACTGACTACATGATTTTGTAACTTATAACTACTTGATTTTGTTTCTGAACAGCCTGTTTGTTTATGTCCACATTGTGGTGGTGCGTTTGTTGAATTTTTGCTTATTGATAGCCTGTGTGACATTCGCCATATTGGCATCATGTGTAATTCTAGAGGTTTTCTTTACTATTTTTGTTACTGTTTGATTAGTAATTGACTTTCTATGATTGCGACTTTTGTTCTGCTTGGCTGTTTGTGTACCATATTGGCAGCATGTATGTTTACTGAGGTTTTGTTTACTAATTTTGATACTGCTTAATTACTACTTTCATCACTACTTTGATATAAACCTTATTGGCTGTATATTTACTGCTAGTTCGTCTTGATGGCTCGTTTGTTGACATCCACTTTGCTAGCGGTTTGTCTATTATTCTTCAAAATCTTGATAGCTGGTTTGTTGACTTTTACCTTATTACCACCTGGTGGTTAACATACATTTTGGTGTACCCCTTTTAGACGCTTATTTGTCAACATGGCAACCTGTTTGTGGCCAGTTGTCTAGTTGGCGACAGCTACTAGGTTCCCCCTAATGATGGCAGTCTGATTGCAGACGCCCATTAGGTTGGCATGGCTGTTGCTGCTGTTCTCGATGTTAGTGGTCTAATTACAGACAACTATCTTGTCGGCCTGGAAGTTAATACTCACTCTAATAATGCCCTGATTTCAAATGTCTATCTGATTGCCGTGCGTGTTGTTGGCCCCGTGTTGGTAGGCTGACTGCGGACATTCATCTGGTTGTAATGAATGATGCTGGCCTGACTGCAGATATTCAACTGGTTCGCTTGGCTGTGCGTGTTCGCGCTGAAGTGTCTGCTTGGCGGTTCTGTAGATGTTCGTCTTGTCAACCTATATGTTAATACTCACTGTAATTGTGGCCTGATATACTATCTGTATTGATTGCGGATGCTTCTGTGATGGTGGTCTGACTGTAAACCTCGATCTGATTGCTGTAATTGCTGTTGTCGGCCATAGTGAAGGCCTGATGGCGGACAAACTTCTTGTTCATCTGACTGCATGCATCCCCTGTGATGGAGGACTGGCCGCCGACATTCACGTGAATGTCGTGACTGCTATTGTCGTCCGTAGTGGAGACCTGGCTGTAGACGTTCATAGAAACGTCGCTTGCGATGGCCACCGGTTGGTTGGCCAACTTGCGCTGGCAGTCTGGTTGTAGACGTTCAAAGAAACGTCGCTGGCGATGGCCACCGGTTGTAGACGTTCATAGAAACGTCACTCGTGGTGGCAACAGGCTGGTTGACCCCCCCTCTTGCAGGCAGCTTTGTTGTAGACGTTCACAGAAACGTCGCTGGCGATGGCCACCGTTTGGTTGGCCCCCCTTGCGCTGGCAGTCTGGTTGTAGACGTTCATGGAAACGTCGCTGGCGATGGCCACCTGGTTGTAGACGTTCATAGAAACGTCACTCGTGGTGGCAACAGGCTAGTTGACCCCCCTCTTGCAGGCAGCTTTGTTGTAGACATTCATAGAAACGTCGCTGGCGATGGCCACCGGTTGGTTGGCCCCCCTTGCGCTGGCAGTCTGGTTGTAGACGTTCACGGAACGTCACCCGTGGTGGCAACAGGCTGGTTGACCCCCCTCTTGCAGGCAGCTTTGTTGTAGACGTTCATAGAAACGTCGCTGGCGATGGCCACCGGTTGGTTGGCCCCCCTTGCGCTGGCAGTCTGGTTTGCGATGGCTCCACAAGGTTGGTGGTTCGTACGTGTGGCCCCCTTGGTTGGCTGCACGTCTGCTGTGTGGTCCCTGTTTATGGACTGCCCGTTGTGGCCCCCAGGTTTGTGGGACGCTCATTGTGGGCCCCCCATGTTGGTGGGCAGCTCGTTGTGGACCTTCTCTGTAAGAGAAACGCTCGTTGTGGACCCCAGGCTGGTGGGCGGCTCGTTGTGGACCCCCCAGGTTGGTGGGCAGCTCGTTGTGGACCTTCTCTGTAAGAGAAACGCTCGTTGTGGACCCCAGGCTGGTGGGCGGCTCGTTGTGGACCCCCCCCCAGGTTAGTGGGCAGCTCGTTGTGGACCTTCTAGGTTGAAGGAACGCTCGTTGTGGCCGACAGATTGGTGGGCGGCTCGTGTGGACCCCCTCAGGTTGGTGGGCAGCTCGTTGTGGACCTTCCATGTTGAAGGAACGCTCGTTGTGGCCCCCAGATTGGTGGGCGGCTCGTTGTGGACCTTCCATGTTGAAGGAACGCTCGTTGTGGCCCCCAGATTGGTGGGCGGCTCGTGTGGACCCCCTCAGGTTGGTGGGCAGCTCATTGTGGACCTTCCATGTTGAAGGAACGCTCGTTGTGGCCCCCAGATTGGTGGGCGGCTCGTGTGGACCCCCTCAGGTTGGTGGGCAGCTCGTTGTGGACCTTCCATGTTGAAGGAACGCTCGTTGTGGCCCCCAGATTGGTGGGCGGCTCGTTGTGGACCCCCTCAGGTTGGTGGGCAGCTCATTGTGGACCTTCCATGTTGAAGGAACGCTCGTTGTGGCCCCCAGGTTGGTGGGCGGCTCGTTGTGGATTTCTCGAGTGGACGTCACACCTGTTGTGCGACCGTCAGGTAGGCGGCAAGCAGGTTGCAGGGCCCTTGAAGAGCCTGTACGGTGATTGCAGACCCTAGGTAGACGGCACGCTGGTTGCACGCCCGTCAGGTAGGAGGCATGCATGTTGCGGGCCCCTCGAAGAGGCTTCGCGTTGATTGCGGACCCCAGGTAGGCGGCACGACGGTTGCACGCCCGTCAGGTAGGCGACATGCATGTTGCGGGCCCTTCGAAGAAGCTGCACGCTGACTGCGGACACCAGGTAGGCGGCACGCTCGTCTGGTAGGTGTCATGTCGTGGAACACCCAGTTTGGTGGGCAGCTTGTCATGACTCCCCAGATTGACGTCGACCTTGTTTACATACCTGATACAAAGTCTGCGAACTCGTGGTGAAGTCCCAGTGGCACCCCTCTTGTTGGTGCACCTCGTACTGTCTCTCATGATGCAGGCCTAGTTGGCGCCCATCCTGTTGATGTACCCCTTCCTGTCTCTCATCGTGCAGGACTGCTAGGTGGCGTCAATCTTGTTGGTATACCTGGTGTTGTCTTTCACTATAGCGAACTTGTGTAGTTCACCATGTCTGTGGCCTGCCAGTTGCGAATTGTTGTATCACAGGTTATTGCTCTCTATGTAGACAGCTAATTCGCTGTTCCACATCATGGCGACTTGCTGGTGTACCTCATTGTCATGTCTATCGATTTGCAACAGAACCCTTGTGGAAAAAAAACAGATGAATCAGAAAAATATATTTTTCAAATTTATCTACTCCCTATAATAAATAGAAAGTACGTCTGTTGCACTTGAAAACGTTGTCGCTTGTAAAAAAAAATAAATAAAATATATTTTACCAGATCCGGTCCTGTGCCATTGTGCCCGGAGGCGGACAATCAATTTGCGTCGCCTATTACCTAGAACTAATTCGCCGCGCCGAATTTTTTTCAACATTTCTTTTTCAGAATTTAAAGAAAGTTCCCTTTTCTTGCTACAGTGTAATTAAAATGTTTTAAATTCATACCTGCATCCTTTGTTTACGTTTCATCCATTTCGGCGCCATTTTGTGGCTTGGGTACGCGCCGATGTTTGTTTACATTATGCTATTTTCGTGTTAATGGCTAAATACTAATTAATAATCAAACTGCCCTTGTGGCGATTGATCTAAAACAATAGTTTTAATAATATTCCTTTGTATTACCTTGTTCGCCTCATGGATTCTAGTTTGCGTCGTTTACACACTAAACACTACTTTAAACAATCACTATAAATCACTGTGCACGCGTTGTTCTTTATCCCACTTCTGATTTGTTAGAACCGATTGTGTAGAATCGATTTGGTGAAGGTGTTTGGGCCATTAAAAGACTGGATTGAACTGAGTTACTCTCTATTTATTTCGACAAACATATCGGTCAAAGCCCCAACACAGAATGAATCAAGATGGCGGGATCTTCATCCTACCCGGATGGCATTAGTGCGAGCATGCGCCGTAGCATTTGTTATAATTTACAGGAAACTACTTTAATATCAACTATGCCATATATACACCGACAGAGGGCGTTAGATGTAGGCGCATCCACCCAATTATTTATATATCCAACAATTGCTTAAAACTATATTATATTGCGATATTTTAGTATTTGCAAAATCTAATTAACAGAAAAAATTATTTAGTATGTTTGTGAATTAGGTTAACGTATTGCAGACTTAAGATAAACTGCAAAATTTCAATATGCAGCTAGCCGCAAATCTGTAAATCCTCCACTAAACTATTTTCCCTATATGTAAATAATAATATAAAATATCGACAACGTAGCAGTCGATTTGCCGTCATTTTGCCCTCGAATGACAGATTTTAAGTGATGTTTGTATCCTCTAGTATATGTTTCTGGACCACAATCATAATGAAATGCTATGTCTTGTTATCACACAACAGAGTAGGAATAGGGATTTTATGTAGATTTCTTTTGTTGTATAGTAGAACAATTACTATTATTTGGTTTAAAATTTTTCAATGCAATTTTTTTTGCAATGGTTAAGTACAAACGGATGATGGATGACTGAACAGGAAGAAGGCGGGACGGTGCTCTGAACTTGCTTAAAATTTTTTTATTTCTTGATTTAAATTAACTATTCGTATATTCCCACAATTTTTTATTCCTATTGCCGCTTCAAATTAAAGAGACATAGTCCTTACTCAATGATACTTAATACAGTGCGTCAAAGTAGGTCATGGTCAAGGTCATGAATCAAGTGAAATTTTCCATAATCACTAAGAGATGGACCGTAAGAAAATATAGATCGGCATTGTTGAGCAATTACATAGAGGGCACCTGATGACTCATTCGCTTATCGAGGCGGACGTGGTATCGGGACCGAGCGATGGGAATGCTAAGATGCACTTTTTGGAAACAAAGAAGTATCTTGCTGACGTAGTTGATATACGATTGTTATTGTAATCACCGTTGCAATACCTAGTATATTATCAAGATAGTGACTATTATAATGTTTGTTGAATATTTGTATTTTATTTACCAAGAAATAAAAGTATTTAATAAGGTCTATCACATATTTTTCCTGTAGTATTATATATAGCTTGACATTCAAATAGTAACAATGTACTGGACTTTGATAGATTATCTTGCCTTAACAACTATAATGTTTATAATTTGTAGTTTAGATTAATTGCATATCCAAACCATTCCCATTAAAATAGCTGCTATTATAGGGATCAAATTTTGCACTAGAGCATCAGATGAGGAATTTTACCACGTCATATAGCATTTTTACGCTAGTACAGTTATTTTTAGCTTCTGTTCTGATAAAACGATAAGCAAAGTTTCTACACAGTCTGATTTTACCATTTTTGAATGGGGATAGTCCATCGGCTATTTTGTCACTGTCACCACTTATTTTAATACTGTAATTCTTATTTAACTCACCGTTATAATCTCAGCACAAATATTCTAGTCTTTAAAATGTTCATTATATTCTAAACACACACGCTTGACTGGATAAGAATCCCACTTCTCATGTTAGTAATTAAAATAAAAAGGCCGTATTTGTTTAAATAAGAGGCCTATATTACTGAGGAGGGGACTGTTCTGGAACCATTCGGTGGTGCGGCATGGAACATATTGACAAGTTAATTTGGTTAATGTTGTGCCGAGTTAATTTGTTTAATTTTATGTATTCCTTTCACTTTCAAGGGCAACTTTATAAAAAGTATATGGATATAAGGGATGAATAAAATATTGATATATTTTAACAGCTATTGCTACTGGAAATTACATCGATATTTCACAAAAAATATGTAGATATTTTTAAGAAAAAATAAAAATATTGATATATAGGTCTATGTTTTGTAATACTGTAAAAAGTATATTAAAATGTGGTAATATTTAGAAACCTTTAAGATTAAGTAGCGAGGTGCAGTTAATTTTTAAAATTAAATATTCGTTTTCAAAGTATATTAAAAATAATTTAAAGGGTTCTATTATGTTTATAGAATGAATATCTTTAAATATTTTTGAAGCAAATCTCGAAAAATATAAATATCGGTTTATTAGTCGAAAGCATAGATTTTCATTCGCCATCTCTAGTTTACTCTGTGATCTACCATATCCACTACAAATTTCCAAAAAATCTGAAAAACAAATTCCCTTGAAATATTTTAAAGTTCAAGTTATTTATATGTGAATCGTTTATGATATAACTAAAATTTCTAAACTCTCTTAAAAATGCTGCAAATGTTATTGTTGTAAGTGTTTTTCGATTATGTTTTACATTTTAGAAATGTATATTTTTTTCAGATTAGAAATAAAGTCAGTATTTTAAATTGCGATTTAACATACACATAGCGCACGGCCCAAAAAAATATCTATATTATTTAAATATTGTATAATGTATATTAAATTATTAAATTTTTTAATAAATCTTTTATAATAAGTAATAAAGTGAACCTAAGATAATTAAATAAGATAATTAATAATTAAAATACTTTATAATATTTATGGAATACTTTTAAAAATATTAAAAAAATATCGGTTGACGTAACTATCGATACATCGGAGGTTATAATCGATTTTTTTTCGTCATCTCTATTTTATTCTTTGATCTTCCAGATATGTAGTCAATAAGAAAATGAAATATTTTGAAAAAATAATTTCATAAAAATATTTGCTACCTTGAAATATTTCAAAGTTTAAATGCATTTATTCACGTATAAACGTTTATAATTTAACTATTAAGAATTTCTATTAGTGTATTTTTTATAATATCTTAAAAACATATAATACAGAAATTTAAACAATGGGATATATTATAGATTTTCTTCAAAATTTGTTTGTTTTGATTGGTTTCTTGTTAGACAAACCTACCACAAATACCAGAGGTTTCATCACAAACAAAGACAAAACACCTGACGCAATAAGAGATGTAATAAAGAAAAATTGGAAAAGTCCAAAAGTTACATTATTCAAACCAAATAAATTATGTTCTGTTTTAAAATTTTACTATAAGTGTGCGATATGAAGTGTTTCTGTGATTTATTGAATATTGTTTGTTTTGTGTTATAAAAATGTGCTTAATTTATGTATGTTAACTATATACGATTTACTTATGTAGTTGAAAAATATATTTAGGGATAAATAGTTTATTCCTTGTAAAACTTATTCCATATTTAATTTTTTTATTGTTAACATATTCATTGACTTTTTTATTTTATTACTTCGGTTATCCATCATTTGGTGTCTTGATATGCCAACAAGTAGAGGCCTTGCTGGGTACCAAGGTCTGCTTGCTTAGGATTGAAAATTAAAAGACTAAAAATAATTAAAATAATCAGAAATCTATATACAAAAGAACATTCCTCTATAGAAAATGCCACCATAGAACTCAATTTAATTCCAATTGAATATTGGATCAATTAAAAGGCAGCATTAGATAAATGTGTGTTATATTTTCAAGGGGGATACATTCTCCGGAAATTCGTATTATATTAGTGTTATGCGCCAAAAGTGATAAGCTATTAAATACATGGTAAGATATTAAACACTAAATTTATTTAAATTATTGTTTGTCTTTCCACTCAAAGTAATCTTATCAAAGCGGTTGGACAGTAGGAGGTAACAATTGTTCGATTGTTTTACACAATGAAAATATACATTCTATTCTCAGATTATATTAGACATAAAGTCATTAATTTAAGATGCGATTGAGAACACAAATATACAGAGCAACTGGAAAGAACATCTATATTTAATACAAGTATATTTATATATAAGAAAGTAAAGAGGGCTTGCAAAAGGGACATACCTATATTGGTTACTCCAGCGATAAGAACAACCACTAAAGTTACCAATGCAAGTGACAACAAATTAGCTGCTGATATGAAGAGTATCAAAACCCGGGGGCCATCACGAGCGACGTTGATATGAACGTTTACACCCAGGCTGCTAGTACAGGAGTAGCCAACCAACCGGTGGTCACCACAAAAAACACGGAAAGGTCTACATTACGGACGACAGTAGCAGACACGACATGCATATAAATTGATTTTATAGCAGCCAGCTCTCCATCACATGGGATACATGCAGTCAGACGAATAGGAAGTTTTGCCGCCAGCAGTATAGAATAATTCAAAAATTAGGAATAGAGTCATCATCGTTTGACCAAAATATATACAGAATGTTTAAGTTAAGTTCATAGTACCACCGAACTCCTGTCCGAGCAAGACGTATATTATAAGGATCATAAAAAAAAGAAAACAGAAAAGAATCTTTGAATACACCAGGTTATTAAGATTAATTTAAAATGGTGTCTGGCAGTCGGACCTCACCGAAGTAATAAACTGCAGGTCGCCCCTAAATAGTAAAAAAATTGATTTCACAGAAGTTATAAAATACACGGCATGGCAAGTATAAAACGGAACTAAAAAGAAAAAATCATCAACAAGGTAAGACATTTTAAAAGATAAAGTAGTAAAGAGTATGTTTTCATTATAGAAAAACCAGAAAATCAACCACCATATTCCAAGAGCAGGCCGGAGTGAAGTCTTGTGAGGTCAGGGGGGCCGAATGTTGGACACAAATAATTGATTAGAGACGCCTATATGGTAAAAGCGCTTTTAGGTACGATTGCATCAATAAATGTCTTGCTGCCTTGAAATATAAATATGTGTAAACGGTACGAAGCATGCTCGAATTAACGCCAGACGGGCAGGATGAAGATTCCCGCATCTTGATGAATTCTGTGATGTGGCTTTAACCGATTTATTCATAAACTATAAATACAGAGCGGCTCAGCCGAATTCAGTATTTGAATTGCCCAATTACCTTCACCAAATCGGTTCTAACAAATATTATAATAGAAGCATTTTGTGTCATTTTTTATGGTCAAGCATTAGAAAAAGTCATTTTTCCAAAAAAATTATTAATTAATTATAAAATGTATGACAAGAAATATAATAGTTTATTGATGAATTAACGTATGAAATTTAAATACTAAAAACGTTGATAACATGAATTCCTATTAAAAATATATATTTAGCTATTGAATTTTTGCGATTCATATGAATGCTACAAAAAGACAACTTATATGCACTAATTGATTGTTGGTAAGATGGAATGTACTATCTTACTTCAGTTATCGGGTATCTTTATGGATTCATTCTTCTACTCACGCCCATCGCACCTCTATCGGGTGGACCTTAAATATGGACAAAACTGTCCTTTCAAGCACAACGAACAGGGAATGATTCTTATAGCTGCATAATAAAATATACATTAAATTGCTCATCCTTTTTACTTCTACAGTTCGTGGGATTGCTGCCTTCAACCAAAGTACTGTCAACCCCTATTGTCCAATCTCCCAATTCTCTTATAATTCACATTCTGCAGCAAGTGTGGACCCTCTCTGACGAGAACATGGTTCACGTCCTTTTTATTTATACTGTAGAAAAAAAATGGATTGTCATTGACGACGCATTTACATTTTGTCCAAATATTGACTAAGATCTGGAAAATTTTCTTTAAGTCCCTTTCTTTTACGTGTATACTGAAAAACAACAAAATAAAATATTAGATATGTTAAAAAAGAATGTCATATATTAGTATAGTACTAGCTTTTATAATAAATAATAATCTGATAAATCATTATGATTCGAGAAAAATAATAATATTAAAACGGAAAATTCAATAATAAAGCAGTTCTGTTAAATATTAGATACATGACTTATGGTATGGTATTTGGTATATTTTTTAAACGTTATTGGATATATAAATAATTGGGTGGATGTGCCTACATGCAACGTCCTCATGTATATATGGTTGCATAGTCGATATTAAAGCAGTTTCCTGTAAATTGTAATAAGCGCTACGGCGCAAACTCGTACTGATGCCATCCGGATAGGATGAAGATCCCACCATCTCGATTCATTCTGTGTTGGGGCTTTGACCAAGATGTTTGTCGAAAGAAATATAGAGTGACTCAGTTGAATCCAGTGTTTTAATTGCCCAAACACCTTAACCAAATCGATTCTACAAAATCGGTTCTAAAAAATCTGAAGTGGAATAAAGAACAACGCGTTGACAGTGATTTATAGTCATTGTTTAAAGTAGTGTTTAGTGTGTAAACGACGCAAACTAGAATAAATGAGGCGAACAGGGTGATACAAAGGAGTATTATTAAAACACTATTGTTTTAGATCAATCGCCACAAGGGCAGTTTGATTAATAATTTGTAATTAGCCATAAACACGAAAATAACATAATATAAACATCGGCGCATACCCAAGCCACAAAATGGCTCCGAAATAGATGAAACGTAAACAAAGCATGCAGTTTTAGGTAATAGGCGACGCAAATTGATTGTCCACCCCTGAGCACAATAACATAGGACCGAATCTGGTAAAATAATTTTTTTGTATATTTTTTTACAAGCGACAACGTTTTCAAGTGCAACAGTCGTACTTTCTATTTATTACAGTGAGTAGATAAATTTGAAAATTATATTTTTTCTGATTCATCTGTTTTCTTACAAAGGGTTCTTATGCATATCGATAGATATGACAACGAGGTACATCAGCAAGTCGGCATGATGTGGAACATGGAACTAGCTGTCTACATAAAGAGCAATAACCTGTGATACAACAACTTGCAACTAGCAGGCCACAGACATGTTGAACTACACTAGTTCGCTATAGTGAAAGACAACACCAGGTATATCAACAAGCCACCTAGCAGTCCCGCACGATGAGAAACAGTAAGGGGTACATTAACAGGACGGGCGCCAACTAGGCCTGCATTATTAGAGACAGTACGAGGTACACCAACGAGAGGAGTGCCACTGGCAGTTCACCACGAGTTCGCAGACTTAATATCAGGTATGTAAACAAGATCAAGTCGCCTATTTGTAGGGTCCCGCCCCGCCAACCTGGGGTACCACAGCAAGTCCACCGCCCACTTGGGGAATCCATACAAGAGTCCAACCAATTTAGGGAGTTCGCAACATGTGTACCACCAATCCAAGGGTCCACAACATGCATGTCTCCTACCTGACCTGGGCTCCGCAATCACCGTGCAGGCTATTCAAGGGCCCTGTAACCTGCTTGCCGCCTACCTGACAGTCGCACAGCAGGTGTGACGTCAACAGGAGAAATCCACAACGAGTCGCCCGCCAACCTTGGGGCCACAACGACCGTTTCTTCAACTTGGAAAGTTCACAATGAGCAGCACACTAACCTGAAAGGTCCACAACGAGCTGCCCACCAACCTGGGAGGCCCACAACGAGCGTTTATCTTATGGAGAAGGTCCACAACAATCGTTCCTTCAACCTAGAATGTTCACAACGGGCTGCCCACCAATCTGGGGTGTCCACAACGAGCTGCCCTCCAACCTGGGTGTCCACAACAAGCTGGCCGTCAACTTGAGGGGGCCACAACGAGCGTTCCATCAACCAGGAAGGTCCAAAATGAGCGTCTCGCCAACCTGAGGTAACAACGGGCAGTATATTAAACAGGGGCCTCGCAGCAGACGTGCAGCCAACCAAGGGGTTACACGTATAAACCACCACCCTTTTGGAACCATCGCAGGCCAACTGACCATCCAAGAGACCACTACAGAATCACCAAGACGGTGACAAAGCGAGACTGCGAATAAGCTTGCAACAGGTACATACCTATATGGGGTACGCCAATGAGATGAACAACAACTAGAGTCACCAATGTTTCGGAAAGTTAGCCGAAAATATGAAGGGTACTAACCAAACAGGGATCAGTAAATCGGCCACCATCATCAGAGACGTTACTATGAACGTCTACAATCAGACTGCCAGCGCAAGAAGAGCCAACCAACCGGTGGCCATTGCAAGCGACGTTTTTATGAACGTCTACAATCAGGCTGCTAGCAACAGGGGACCAACTAACCGGTGGCCATCACAAGCGACGTTGCTATGAACGTCTACAACCAGGCTGTAAGCAAAATGGGGCCAACCAACCGGTGGCCATCGCAAGCGACGTTTCTACGTTTCTACAACCCGGGTCATCAAAAGGGGGCCAACCAACCGGTGATCACCACGAGAGACGTTGAACGTCTACAGCCAGGTCCCCACTACGGACGACAATAGCAGTCACGATATTCACTTGAATGTCGGCAGCCAGTCCTCCATTACAGGGGATGCATGCAGTCAGACGAACAAGAAGTTTGTCTGCCATCAGGCCTTCACCATGGCCGACAGCAGCAGTTAGAGTAATCAGATTGTGGTCCACAGTCAGACCACCATCACAGAGGCATCCGCAACCAATACATACTATCAGGCCACGATTACAATGAGTATTAATATCTAGATTGACAAGATAAACGCCTGCACAACCATCAAGCAGACACTCCAGAGAACACACACAGCCAAGCGAACCAATTGAATATCTACAGTCAGGCCACCGACATGGGGGCAGCATCATTCATTACAACCAGATGAATGTCTGCAGTCAGGCTACCAGCACGGGGCTAACATCACGCACGGTAATCAGATATTTGAAATCGGGGCATTATTAGAGTGAGTATTAGCTTCGAGGCCGACAAGATAGTTGTCTGCAATTAGACCACTAACATCGAGAATAGCAGCAACAGCCATGCCAACTTAATGGGCGTTTGCAATCAGACTGTCATCATTAGGGGGAAACCAGTAGCTGTAACCAACTAGACAACTGGCCATAAACAGGTTGCCATGTTGACAAATAAGCGTCTAAAAGGGGTACACTAAAATGTATGTTAACAGCCAGGTGGTAATAAGCTAAAGGTCAACAAACCAGCTATCAAGATTATGAAGAATAGTAGACAAGCCGCTAGCAAGGTGGTTGTCAACAAACGAGACATCAAGAGAAAGAACTTTTAACAAAATTTCAGCAATAAGCATATATGCTGTATATACAGCCAATAAGGTTTATATCAAAGTAGTGATGAAAGCAGTAATTAAAGAGTGTCAAAATTAGTAAACAAAACCTCAATAAATACACCTGCCGCCAATATGGTGGATGTCATCAAACAGCCAAGCACAATAAAAGTAGTAATCATAGAAAATCGAAGTTTCGAGTACATTATTATAGAAAAGCAGGTAGAGGTTGGGAAATAACACATCGGCTGTTATGCAAAATTTACATGGACACAAGAAAAGAAGGAACCAAAAACATTCACGCAGCAGCAGACATATTGGAAGAATATTTTTGAATATCTTCTCACGGAAAACAGCAAATTATTCCACAGTAAACTTTGTAAGATGCACATAGGAGTAAAGTAACCATTGTTATTAAATTAGCCAAAATTAGTATACAATAACGCAAAAATTAGGAATCGAGATATCTTTAACATCCAATATTACTATTTTAAATTCCATGTCAAAATTAGAATGAATAGAGTTTATTAATTTCAAACAAGATTTAAATAATTTGCAATCAACAAACATACCAATTATGACGATTCAATTTTAAAACAAACATAATTCATTAAAATACATATTTAACAGGATAATCTGATTAGTCGCTAAATAATTTCAGCAAAATTAGATAATAAAGCTATAGGAAAAATTATGTTAAATAATAATGTTGTTATATTTCAAGTTTAATGAAAAATTAATTTTTGTTTAAATTTAATTAATAGAAGCTCAATTGTAGCATACTTATAATATTTCTTATAAACACTATGTATTTTTGGGTAATATCAATACATTTTAATTAGTATAATACATTAGGATAGTTTTAAAATAAACGTTCAAAGAACAGATTTTTAATCTTCAGAGAAAAAAATGTTATAATGTCCAAGATTATAAAATTTTCAGACAACATTGAACTGCTGTATTAACATTCTTGACAAATTTTGAAGTTGATTAATTTTAATTCAAAGTTAAGGTTGACAACAGATCATATTAGTGTGTGAATAGTTTGAATTAATGAATACAAATGAAAGGCTTCAAATGGATAGTTTAATTCAGAAAATTTAAAACATTTTGGAAATAAAATCAAAATGGTAGTCTAATTTAATAATAATCTTGAATAGGACTATTGAAATTTAAAACTTCAGCAATTGTATAGTTTATATTTTGTTACAAATATATAAAATAGCAAAAGATTAAAATAAAATATTTTCTTTAAAGGAATATACTCACATTTCATTTGTCGAATTATCTATAAATTCATTAAATAAGTTAAATAATTGAGAATTAAACAAAACAACAAGTTTTATAACATGAAATCATATAATGTATGCTAATCCATATTCATCTAATTTTGGTGGTATCCTGAAATGGAATATTATATAATTAACATAAAGAATATACCAGAACAACCTTCTTAAATCTAATGAATCTGCCAATTGCAGTTGCGTGAATTTTGTATTTAGATATGGCTTGAGATTATTCTCAATTTAGAAGTTGTATCTTTGAAAGATCTGATGCATGATTTTAACCTGAATTAACAACTTTTTGTTCAAGAAATAACCTACTTTCGTCAATAATTCTCTAGACCTGGATATAATCATAGGTAAAATTGGAATTATAAATTTAAAAATTGTTGTATATACATACATTCAATATAATTCTGATCGAAATGAAGGCAGCATAATAATAACTTACAAAACTTTTGTTAAAAGGCAGCAACTAATGAGATAATAAATTAACTAAAAAGGCAAAAATGATCAAAATAGAAATCAAGTAAGGAAATAGATAATTGACTTCACAGAAGTTCTAAAGTATGGCAGTAAATTTAATTAATATAATATTTAGTTGGGAATCAAAAAACTAAACAAGAAATATAGTTTTGGAGATCGAAGTAGAACTTGAGAATCTAATGTTGCAAAGCTATTAAACAATGTGGAAACTGGCAAAGTAATTATTTCAAGTAAATAGTTAAGACTATTGTTGGATGTAAAATTCTAAATATCAAATGTAAAAGTATATAAATTATAAGGTTCGTTAGAAAAATAGCATAAGAAGAAGCACATAATGCACCAGGCGATTCAGAGATGTTAAAATGGAGTCTAGCAGTTGAACCTCACCGAAGGCATTGACTGCAGTTCAGCCAAAAAGTATAAAATTGACTTCACAGAAGTTATAAAACAAACTGCATGGAAGGTATAAGATGAAACAATGAAGTAGGGAATCATCACGGTAAGACATTTTAATAGATCATGTAGTAAAGACTATGTTTCCATCATAGAAAGACCAAACCCACCAACTATAATGTTCCAAGAGCAGCCGGAGTGAAGCCTTGAGTGGATGCTGCAAAGTCAGGATGGCCGAATATTGGATATAAAAGTAATAGGGTGGATGCGCCTACATGCAACGTTCTCATGTATATATGGTTGCATAGTCGATATTAAAGCAGTTTCCTGTAAATTGTAATGAGCACTACGGCGCATGCTCGTACTAATGCCATCCGGATAGGATGAAGATCCTGCCATCTTGATTCATTCTGTGTTGGGGCTTTGACCGAGATGTTTATCGAAATAAATAGAGAGCGACTCAGTTGAATCCAGTGCTTTAATTGCTAAAACACCTTCACCAAATCGATTCTACAAAATCGGACGTAACAACATATTAAATTTGAAGAAATATCTACAAAAATTAAATTATAAATGCCAAACATTATAAGGCATATTTTTTCAACAAGCATGTTTACACATTGTGGAAACCAGCCAATTAAATCTCTATAAGAAATCAAGTATTTTTGGATAACTTTTAATGAAACATTTGTTAATATAATAATTTGTTAACGATTGTTAATGTTTTATTAGTTCCCCTATTCCAAATGGCCAAAAAGTAAGAATTCTTTAGAACCGAAAGTAATATACCATTAATCTAACATATCTTGCGAATGTTACAATACATATAGTTGGACATATAATAATTGGGTGGATGCGCCTATATATTGAATCGGCTTATATATTTTAAATAATTAAATGTTAAGAGTAGTTGCTTTGAATATAAAATCGTAAAAAGGCTACGGCGCATGATCGTTATAAAGCCACTCGCACAAAATGAATATCCCTCCTTCTTGATACATTTCTGTGTTGTGGCTTTAACCGAGTTGTTTGTAAGTTATAAATATAGATGGACTCAGTTGTATTCAGTACTTTAATTGCCCAAATACCTACACCAAGTCGATTATAGAGAATCGTCTGAGAATGGATAGAAGTCCTAAATCAACAGGGATATAATAATTTAAACAATTCAAATTTCCTACTTATACAACGCTGTATTATCTGCTGTCGATACTAAATAAAGATGGAGGGAAAATTTGGTATATAAGTTTTACCCGAATTTCACACTGACAAAAACGTTCAATGAGTTTGGGCTGGACGTCTGCCTAGACTATTGACCTTTTAATAATATATTGACTAATAGGCAAGCATAGAGATAACGACGGGTGGTAGGAATGATATAACCGCTACCACGATGGATTGATTTTTTGCCCATTGGAATCCTGTAAATAGAATTAAGAATAAAACTCTTTAATTAAATATGATTTGAAAAAATAAATTAAGAGAGCGTTGAAATTTTTTGGCTTAATAATGGGTATGATCTATAAACCAAAAGCCAGTGGAAGATTAATCTAGACAAAAACAGAGACATAATTCGAAACGTTTTTCTTAGTGGTGAAGATACTAAGCGCTTTAACTTTTCGTTCAATACTCTATATAGTGCGTGTTTTATTTGTTCGAGAGTATGGAAGAAATATTTAAAAATGAAGCCAAAAGAACTGTACACTAACTCTCCTAATATATATCATTCTCTAATTATATATCCATCTAAATACTTTATGAGGATACCACTAGCTGACTAGCATGTCGTTTCAATCCTTTTTAATCAATGTTATATTCACTGATGAGACTTCGAGCTTTTTTATTGCAGAGCTTTATAACTACAACTTATACACTACATGTTAATATAAATCTAAGCGGCATATATTTAAAAGCCTTGAAGCTAAAATACTTGAGGTCAGGAATACATATGAATTTGACACCCATGATAGAAATACAAGCCAATATCTTAAAAGATCATATTTAGGACTTATTCTATCAATATAATCTGAAGTAAAAAGCGCTTAAAATAAGCGACTTCGCTGTGCAATTTCTGTGTTTGTTCGGATTAAATATTGCAATAGTGATCCTATTTTACCCATGCACGAACGATGACGCAGATTGAGCATGTATGTTAAATAACCCTTCAGTGAGTAACACAAAAGTTATTCGTCAATACCATAGAGAATGGTTTAAAAAATAGTAGCTCAACAGTATATGAGGTGTGACGTCAGGAATGAAATACCAGACCTTAGGGTATGGCACCGTGTGGTAGGGGCATCGGTAACGTCGTAATCGTATTTTTAGCCTAGATACCTAGAACGAGCTTTGGATTCGTCACTGGGATTGACTTTGCCGTCATCAATGTCTTCGTTAAATCGACCAGGAATATGTTGTTGGGTCGTCATGAACAATCTGTGATATTTGTTTGGCGATTTTGCCAGACACATCTGGTTAGATTCTTCGCTTCCATGGCTTCTACATAACGACCCATCATGAGGATGGTTCCTTGAATTGTCTTCTCGCGTAAATCTTTTTTCTTGATGACACATAGTTAGGTCCCAGGAGAGGGGCCTTCATGCCGGTAGCTACTTTACCGGAAAAGACAGGAAAAAAAGCGTGGAAACGACCTTTATGGGAAGTGGGTACCATTATAGATCCATACATCGTCAGAGAACCGTTAGGATCATAGTTCTTGATACATTAAAACAAAAAAGCCAAGTATAGTAATTTGCATATACTAAAAAAATAATAAAAAATTGGTATTTGTTGTTCAGATTATACCAATCATTCACAGTGAATCAGCATAGAGTTGTAACCTACATATCGTCATGTACAAATAAATACTAAAATTTCACGCGTTTTAAAAATCCATACATGTGGACCTTCATACAACATATCCATCCTGTATTTTTGAGCAGTTACTGGGGATGGTAAGTGAACGGCAATTATCTGAAGCAAAGTCTCACCAACAGGTAACCATGTCTGTCTAAATTGTTTTCCATCCTTATCCTTGTCTTCATATTTCAAGTTAGTGTGCAGCGCTGAGAGAAGGGCTTCATATTCTTCTTTCCTAAAATAAATATTTTAGTTACACCCAAGAACTACAAATATATAATGCATTATCGATATAATAGCATGTCACAATAGGAGATAAAGATAGAGGTAACATGAAAGCGTTTAATACCTAGGCTTGTAATTTTCTTGCAACTCACTGCCAACAATATCTTTATTTCCTAATAACTTCATAAAAGTAATTTTGTAAACTATATAGTGGCCTAATTGTGCTGGAAGAATTAACATTTTTTTAAATAATATAACACAATGCTTACTTGTAATTCATAATCAAGTCAAACATTTTGTAGATTGGATTCAAGATGTACATGCAAAACGATCTTTTGTTATCATTATCCTGTTTTTTGGTTGAAATATTCCTAACCCCATAGATTGTTAAACGTCAGAAAATTTGGTAAAGTTATTCAGCATCCAACTGCAATTTCATATGGGTATGGTCCATCTTGTTCATGAACATGTTTGGCTTAATATGTTCGTCGATAGCCTGACGTAACATAGTTTCCGTTTGTACACACACACACCTGAAATAATTCATTATTACAAAATTATTTCTAACTTTATCTATAACTTATAGCGAATTAGCGGCATCAGTAGCACCAATCATTAACCAATCGTCCTGGGGCGGTTGTAGATGATGACATCACGATTAATTAACATATTGTAAAGACACTACAATGTTTCCTACTTTAATTCGGAAGTTCTTAATAAATTGTCTTTACTACAGAAAAATATTTATGCATTGCATTATGCATTTTTCTTTAATTTATTATATAAAGAATTAGTTAGGAATGTACTTACCCGAACCACAATCTACTACAACAAGAGCACCATCAGTTACACGAAAGGCAGCGGTTACTTCAGAACGGAAATTTATGTGCCCAGAGGAGCCAATCAAATTAATCAAGAAAACTTTCCATTCTTTTTCGCGTTAATCAAGATTTTTTATGAAAAAATCCCTATCTTCGAGCTCAAAATACATACATATGGCGCTAAAAATAGATTAGTTAGTAATTTTGTTAAAGCAAATACCCAGCTTTATTTTAAAGAGATAAAGCATCAGAATGACTAATCAAAATTATCAAATATGTTCAGTGGTTTGTAAATTTCATTGTTCATTATTTCAAAAGACTACATATTCTTAATATGCTTACGTTGATTGAATGTAAATCTGTCTTGTTATTTTTTTCTGATATCTGTAAAATGTATTTCTCTAACTTTGGCACCAGCAATAATACCAGTTTTTGATACTAAGTTGTCTGTTAAAGATGATTTTCCGTTATCTACGTGAGCTATGACGGATATACTACTGATGTTTCGTTTTTAGACTATTATGGCACAAATTTCATCTGCTGTAAAATTCACCTATATCAAAAATAAATGTTAAGAATTCGTAATGTTTCGAAACATAAAACATATTTCCTTAATAACAGAAGGAAGTTCATAATATTGTTTGTATATTAAAATAAAGTTCAACCATCTGGTGTATTTTATGCTATTGATTTAAGATGAACTTTTCTTGTAGTTATTAAACTAAGTGTCAATCACATGTATATTCTTACCATATTTGAAATAACTGGAGTAATAAAAATAATATAAATCGCAATTATATATTAGAAATCTATTCAAAATAGCTTATTGTTTCATACATATTCACTAATTCACAAATATGTAAACATTTTACACTACATAGTTATTATATATAGTTACTACATAATTACTGTATATATTATATATATAGTCTGCATTTCATACTGTTGTGTAATGTTGAAAATCGAAACAGTCCAACTAACAATCCATTTTAATCCAAATTAAAAGAAATCAAGACAACACCCGGTAGATCTTTTAATTCAAATTATTATCTTTCCTTCTTAATTTCTTAAATAGATCAGCAGTAAACTGAAAACAGTGCGGATCAAAAGTTCCAACTTTTTTTTTACTCTTTGTGATTTCACAATCTGCCATATAGGCAATAAGTATTTCTTATGTCTATATTATATTTACATGGCATGCAGAAAATCACTTCATTAAGCGATCTTCTGTATAAAATATTATCTTAATTAATTAGTCTTATTCTAAAGCTTATTCTAATGTTTATATATGTCCAGTAATCAGATCACGTGGTGTTAAATATTTTAGTCTACGCACTTCACTATCACGTCCCATATTTAACTGATTAGCGAGTACATGCAGGATGCACCGACACTCTTTTGAAGTACTTCATACAATTACGTTGAATTACACTCGTTTTAGGTTCTAGAGGAATATCGCGTTGTATCACTTTATTTGAAATATAGTACGGAGCATTAACAATGGCACGCAACACTTTATTTTGGAACCGTTGAATGATGGATATATTAGATTTGCTAGCGGTACCCCATAGTTGAATTCCATATGACCAAATAGGCTTGAGTGTAGACTCATACAGCAGAATCTTGTTATCTAATGATAACTTAGATTTGCGCCCGATGAGCCAATACATTTGATATAATTTTAGTCCCAGTTGTTTCCATTTAGAGAGTATGTGCTTCTTCCATATTAGGCGTCGATCTAAGTACAAACCAAGATATTTAACTTGCTCTTCTTGGGGGAGTTGACGATGATTGATATTCACTGGTGGAGATGGTCTTCTACGCAGGGTAGTAAACGTTGCATGGTTGGATTTTATTTCTGCCTTCTGATATTTTTTTATAATGCGCCATGTCTTCGACCATAATTGTATTTGATCCAGGTGGGTTTGTAGGTGTATTGATGCTGTGAGTGAATTCATGGGATGCCAATATTGCTGTGTCGTTTGCGTGTGTTGCCACAGTAGTTATTTTTGTGGTGGGAAGATCGGCCGTATACAGAAGATACAGTACTGGACCCAGTACAGTACCTTGCGGAACTCCTGAATATATGATATTTAATTCGGTATGTTCATCGCCTTGATTTACAATAAAATGTATATCAGTGAGATACGATTTTAGTAACTGATAGTCCGGATGAGGGAGAAGTTTCTTTAGTTTAACCTTCAAGCCCGTATGCCATACTTTATTAAAAGCATCAGAGATATCTCAGAGAAGTCTGTACACTTGTTCTATAGTCCCATGCTAATTGCGAAACCCAAACGGATGTTCTGGAATAATTTTTCTTTTTCTATTATATAGTTTAGCTTCTTGATGTACAGTTTCTCGAAATCTTTCGAGATTATTGGTAATAAACTTATAGGCCTGTAGGAGGCATCTTCTGGTATTTTTCCTGGTTTAAGAATCATTATTATTTTAGCTAATTTCCAGATGCTAGGGAAGTAATTAATTCGTAGCATAGTATTAAATATAAATGTTAGTAGTTTCATACTCTTTTCTGATAGCTCCTTTAAAATTTTACTAGTAATTAAGTTATAACCAGGAGCTTTTTAATATTAATTTGTCTCATTATTGTTTGTTTATCTTTTTTGACCGATAATTCCTCGTGCAGTAAGTCTATTTGAAATGGCGAATCTATAAAGCTAATAATTTTATTTCTCTCATCTTTATGTTACTGAGTCTGGAAAGGTTTAAAAACATTTTTTAAGTGTTTTGAGAAAATGTCGGCCTTCTCTTTATTGCTTCTAGCCCAATTATTTTCGCTTGTTTTAATAGGTGAGTTATGCTGCTGGGGTCTCTTAAGCTTTCTTGTTGCTTTCTACAACGAATAGTCTATAGCCTCAGTTGGTGTCAAATTCTCTAGGTATTCTTGAATGTCTTGGTTTTGTTAATTTTGAATTAGTTCTTTCAGCTCTTTTATTGCCCTATTAAATTTTCTCTTATTCTCTTCAGCCCTATGCTGTTGCCAATTCCGTCGTAACTTTCTTTTTTCTGCTACTTTTTTCTGTATTGTACATGATATATGTGTATTTTTTCTTAGAAATGTTTCATTGTTAGGAGTCGCGGAGTATGCTTCCTCCTGTAAATTTTTGGTAAGGTTTATTGCTGCTATTTCTATATCCATTTCAGGTTGTAACGGTAAGTTTAGAGAGATGTATCGGTCTAAATTTTTTCTAAATGAGGACCAGTTAATTCTATTATTGCACATAGAGGGGAGTTTATCTTTGATGGTAATTTTTGAAGAAAGTGCTACTATTACTGGTGAATGATCAGAGAACAGGTCAAAATATGATTCTACACTTTTTTGTATAAATATTAGACCATGTGCTTTATCATCAGGGTGATTTGTATGATAAAGCTTATATTTGGCAATTTTCAAATAATGTTTGTCCATAAAATGTGTTTCGGAAACCATCATAATATCAATATTTTGTTCAGTTACGAACATTTTTAGTTCCCTGGCCTGTTGTTGGAGCCCATTGGTGTCAGGCATTAGGCAAGTTTGCTGACGAAGTTGTGGGTAAACCAAGCATCGTACTCATTTGATCCATTAGTTTGGCCATCATATTTTCTAATCTAGAGATGTTGTTGCTAGTTTCCGTAGGTTGTGATGTGGTTTCTCGCTTTTGTTTTGAATCATTTTCAACCATTTGCGCATAAGTTATATTGGTTGACTTGGTCTTTGGGTAGACAGTTGATGCCTTTTTTCTCTTAAAGCTGGGTATAGTTCCTGCTGCAGTTGTTTGTGAACTGCGTAGCCCTTGTAGTTCGCTGGATGATTTCCGTTACAGTTAGCACATTTCACTTTTTAATCGCGAACTTTACAAGTGTGGTCTCCTGTTTGGTGTTCTGCATATTTTATGCATCTAAATGATTTGAGACAGTAAGTTTTTGTGTGCCCGTGTGCTTGACAACTCGTGCATTGTGATGTAATTCTTTTTGTGTGTGGTGGTTCGAATTTAATAATGTTGTTTTCTATTTTGGTGATTTCATACACCGCCTTATTATTTCCATTAGGTTTAATATCAATATAGAACATAGGCAGAGGTTTTTTTTGTTGTAAGGTTTCGTATATTGTGAACATTTACGACCTCGTGGGACCGTAAAGTAAGGGGAAATAATTTTAAAACACTAATAAAAATGAGATGCAGTCTTTTTGTCTGGTCACATAAACACGTATTCACTACACTTATAGGTCCGCTGAGAGACGGATAGCCGCATGTGTTATGCGATTTTAACACTCAATTAAATAACCGTAATAAAATACTGGGTTTTTTTTAAGAAAGATATCTTTCTAGAGCTCGGCGCGTATTGAAAATACGTCTTCACCCCACGAATGTTTGAACTGAACAATTTCCAAGTGATAATGTATTTTGTGGCATTCTGATAGCGATAATACGTAATTTCACATTTCATGTTCCAGGAAATTGCTAAAAGTTACAGATGTAAATTGTGCTGCTCTATTTGTTATATCTCATCGTGGTGCATTGTATTCCTTTTAGTATTTTATAGAAAACTGTCTATCTGTAGTCATGTCTATGTAGTAGTGCGTCTGTAGTTGTTTGTTTATTATGAGATAACCCCAAAAACATTTTTAAAATTGTATCCGTTATGATCAAAACTTGAGTATAACCCTTGTCTTTTGATCGAAGGACCCTCATAACCAATATCTCAAGCATATCAACATATTTTTCACTCTTCATGGAATTTTTCCAATACGCATCACATATACACCAGCTGCTGCGAATACATTTTAGGAAAACGAAATAAAGGAACATTTTGACGTTTTTAAAACATTTTTTGTATTTTTTCGTCATCATAGAACTAACCGTCTATATTAATATACTTCAGACCTATCACAGTTTTCGGAATATAAATACGTCATACCTTATTTCCAATCCATCGGTAGATTTATAAATTTTAAAATTGGTTTAACGATCACGTTCCAGTTTATGACGACATCTAATTCTTGGAGCCTTATCATGTACAACTAATATATAAAAATATTAATTGGGCCGCCTGTAAAATGGCTCTAAGTTCACAGGTGCCGACATTGAATACCCTCTTTGTTCCACGACTTGAAAAGATCTGCATCATGAGCCTTATGTCTGTCGATTCCTCACAAATTTGTTGTTTGTAGGATGTTTCTCTACCACAGTTGTAATTATAATGAAATGCTACATCTTGTTACCACACAGCAGAGTAGGAATAGGGAATTTACGGAGATTTCTTTTGTTCTATAATAGAAGAATTAGTATTATTAGGTTTAACATTTTTCAACCCGACAAATAATTTCGGCATGGCGCTTTTTCCAATGACTGAGTACAAACGGATAACTTTACAATGATGAGAGAACGGAGAGATGGCGGGACGGTAATTTAAACTTGCTTAAAATTCTTTTCTTTCATGATTTAAATTAACTTTTAGTATATTCCCAGAATTTTGTATTCCTATTGCCGCTTAAAAAATATTGCCGTTAAAAAGACATAGTCCGTATTCAATGATACTTAATATAGTGCGTCAAAGCAGGTCGTTGTGGTAAATGAATCAAGTAAATTTTTCATAATCACTAAGAGAGGGACTGTAAGAAAATATAGATCGACATAGTTGACCAATTACCTCGAAGGCACCTGATGACTCATTCGCTAATCGAAGCGGACGTGGTATCGGGACCGTGCGATGGGAATGCTGAGATGTATACTTTTTGGATACAAAGGCCGACGCTTTGACCGGGAATCATATAGTTTATTAGTCTCTCGAAGAGTATCTTGTTGACGTAGTTGATATACGATTGTTATTGTAATCACCGTTGCTTAGTACGGTATTAACAATAAGTATATTATCAAGATAGTGACCATTATAATGTTTGTTGAATATTTGTATTTTATTTACCAAGAAATAAAAGTATTTCTTACAGGACATTGACGCCATTTCAGAGAGTTGTTGCATTAAAGGCAAATTAACTAGGAAATTATGTATTAGCAAACCCAAGAATAAGGTCTATTACATTCTCTTCCTGTACTATTATATATAGCTTGACATTCAAATAGTAACAATGTACCGGAATTTGATAGATTGACTCGCCTTAATAATTATAATGTTATCACTTACCCCTAATTTGTAGTTTAGATTAATTAATAAACCCTTCAACATAAAATAATTGCAATTATAGGGATCAAATTTTGACATCATGATTGACGTCACAGCTTGTATACTAGAAGCATCAGATGAGGAAGTTTCAGCTAATTCAGTTATTTCTAGCTTCTGTTCTGAAAAGACGACAAGCGAATTTTCTACACAGTTTGATTTTACCATTTTTGAAGGGGATGGTCCATCAGCTATTTTATCACTGTCACCGCTTATTTTATTAGAGTAATTTTTATTTAACTCACTATTACAACCTCATCACAAATGTTGTAACCTTTCAAATGTTCATTATATTCTAACCACACACACTTTACTGGATGAGAATCCCACTTCGGAAGTTTGTATTCATTCAGCCAGTATCCCCTTTTCTGCTCATTCCTACTGTTAATTACTTGACTATACATTCAGTCCAGATGTTCTTATAAGAGCAAATAAAGTTTTACGTTGTACCGTAGTGTACATCTCAGGTTATTTAGTAAACCTTTTTAAAAAAAGAAATGAAGTGTGATTTTGTTCACACATCATTTGCTGCTCCAATTTTGTTACATCCAATTATGAATAAATCGGTAGACCCACAAATTGAGACTGATTTTTATAGAGGCAAGACAATATCTCTTGCCCCAGACTCTAACAAAATTGTTTCAATATACTGTCAGTTGGTCTTTGAGCTATATTTTAATTTATTCAGCGATTTTGACGTTGAGTTTGAGTTTATCAACATAAAATAACAAAATTTTTGTCAAATATTAAAAAAAAAGTAAATTAAAAACCCTTCAATTGCACATTCCATAATGATCTTTTGGATAAAATATTAAAAGTACTGACGGAGAGATGGAAGATATAATTTTAATTTGCAATGCACCAAAGTTTTTTGCTTAAGGTAAAAAAAATTATATATATTTTTGTATAGATATATATATATAATATAGATATATATAATATAGATATATATAATATAGATATATATAATATAGATATATATAATATAGATATATATATAATATATATATATATATATATATATATATATATATATATATATATATATATATATATATTTGTATTGTATTTATATTTTGTAGATAAATTTACATTATAAATTTATATTTATTTTTATAGATTATATTTATATGTACACTTAATTGAATTTAATTTAATAAATTTATTTCAGAAAAAAATTGTTTTTTATTTAAATTTCAGGTCAAGGCCGTTACGTGCATTTCGCTTTGTGTTCTTAGTGGGGGTGCGCTTCTTCGAGTGCAAACGCAAAATTTTGATAATCAATTTATTACTTAATTAGTCTTTTTTTTATAACCATAGATAGCTTAATTTACAATTGTATTGAAATATAGTTTATTATAATTTCTTGATTGAAATATTTAGTTTATATTATTGTATACACTAATTTTTTACTATATATATATTGCTTTGTTTTATATCATCATAGTAGAATTAAGTAATTATATAGGCAAATCAAATTGCAATGGAAGGACAAAATATGGGACAAAAGAAGCTTTTCTATTTTGAAAACTGTACGAAGTTATATACCTGCTCTAATTTTAATGTCCATATCAAGAGATTTCATACAGGTATTTTTTTGCAAAAATTTTTAATTATTGACTTTCCTGCTGAATCTTATAATAATTTTATGTTTTAGAAAAAATATCAAAAAAAATGTTTAGTGTGTCTAAGTGTATCAGTATATAGGTGTTATATTACCCATAATTCATAATTTATGGTAAGTCAATAATAATAATTGTATGGTTGCTTCTGTTAATATATATTATAAGCAAAATAAATATAACAATATATTACAAACTAATCAATATTGTATGCCACCCGAACGTATTCTTTCGGTGGCGGCGATGATCAAAGCATCAAAAGAAGATTATAAATTAAACTTATATCTAGGTGCTGACGGTATTAACTTCCCTTAAACTGGTCCACAAAATAGGAACCATTCAGAGTGTATTCTTGAAACGTAGATACGGCTCCGTCAGACAGTTGGATCTGGTGTCGTTCCTTACATATATAGGAAAAATTACAAATATTCCACAATAACGACAACTTGGCGGCAAGCCTTTTGTCAGATCTGATATATTGATTGTTTTGACTAAATCGTTATTCTGACGAAGAAACGTCTGCAAGTTTTGGACAATAGGTGAATTGTAAGTTTTATCAAATTCTATTATTAAATAAAAATAATAATACATCGAGTTAGTAAAATAATATGAAATATTATTTAATGAATACAACTCAAACTGGCCATACTTTATATTTTGATAATGCTGTTAGTGTAATTAACATGTTTGTCGCTTGAAACTTAAATATTCTAAATGCAGAACCTACATACAATACAATTAGACATAATTCCGAAATTCGTTATTAAACTTTTAAAATTAAAATTTGTCCCAACGCTTCTTTTAATGAAGAACATATTTATAAAAACGACGAAATTGCAATAGAGCTGGATTAAATTTTTCCCCCAAGGCTTTATGGTAAACGATAAATAATAAATCGCTTTTAAAATAACTTGTGTATTCGGGAGCTTCTTTATTTTGAATTATTCTTTTTTTATCGTAAAAATGAAATAGAAAATTTAAATATATTTGGACTAAATGCAACATCTATTACACCCTCTCACAACATACACTCTCAATATATTTTCAAAAATCTCCATTCAATGTTATTCTGGATTTAGATTTTCTTAGAGTAATGAATGTTTTTCAGATTTTGAATTCTAATTCTCATTCTCTCAACTATTTTCAATCAAAGACAATCCCCATCCAAATGTTCATACAATTCGCGAAAGAAAAATTTTTTTAAGAAAATATGTACATTTTTATTTACAAAATAAAAGTAAATATATAAGTATATATGTTTAGACATTGTTTTGGATAAGAATGAACCTTTGACTTTCAGTTGTAAAATAAAATATCACATAAAAACAAATTCAGAAAATCCCATAATTACTAAATCTATGGGTACCGTAATACCCAAAAACAACAAATTAAAAATCAAATTCAAATGCCATTTGATTAGGGAATATTAGAATATTGCCATGGAATTCCCCAATTTGGATAGTGCCGAAAATACTTGACCAACTAACAAAATGAAATCCATGGTAGATTTCTTATATCAAGAAATGAAAATGAATTAAAATAAAATCTATAGGTCTTTTTGAATATTATACATTTGTTTAAAATATCGATGAAATTGTGAAACCTCTTAATTCTATATTAAAAAAACAAGAACATATTTTAAAAAATGTAAAAAAATTATAAGTTCTGATAAATGTATTCTAACTTTGGTAAATAATTCATATTAACAACAGATGCTTAAAATTTTGTAACTTGTTTAGTTCTTTCCGACTTTACGGATAATGTTAAAACGGAACGACCGGGTAGCTTCTCGAATTTTAACAAACAATGATATAATATACTCAACAATTGAAATAGGATCATGGTCAATTTTTTGGAACACTAATCCTATTAGACCTTATATTTTTGAAGTAATATTTCAATTAGCCTCCGATCACAGATTAGGAACAATCAAAATATCGAAATACAAAGAAACATATTAATAAACTATTTTTAATATTATTTTAGTTATAATCACGCAGTAGTCATTATATTGTAGGCAAATTTAGATTATTTGCCTTGATACATTTTCGTTCATTTTGTTCATTTATGTTTTTTTTTGCTGCTGGATGCACAAAACCTATTTTTGTATTGCGAAATATGATAAATAATCCAAATGAAATCGACGCGCCCTAAAAGTTTAAATGATAGAAAGCGGAAAAATGAAGAAAACGAGACTCAAACATTTTATACAAATCCTACTACTATGTAAAACCTTATTTATATTTCGTAAAACTATATTACATTGCGATTTTTTAGTATTTGCAAAATCTAATTAACAGAAAAATATATGTAGTATGTTTGTGAATTATGTTAATAGATTGCAGACTTCAGATAAACGGCAAAATGTCTAGCCGCAAATGTGTAAATCCCCCTCTATACTATTTTCCCTATATGTAAATAATAATTTAACATATCGACAAAGTAGCAGTCGATTTGACGTCATTTTACCCTCAAATGATAGATTTTAAGTGGTGTTTCTATCCGCTAGTGGTTGTTTCTACACCGCAGTCATCATTATAATGAAATGCTATGTCTTGTTATCACACAACAATGTAGGAATAGGGATTTTATGGAGATTTCTTTTGTTGTATAGAAGAAAAATTAGTATTATTTGGTTTAAAAATTTTTAACCGACAACTAATTTGAGCATGGGACTTTTTGCAATGATTAAGTACAACGGATAACTTTACAATGATGACAGAGCGGGAAGAAGGCAGGACGGTGCTTCGAACATGCTTAGAATTCTATTCTTTCTTGATTTAAATTAACTTTTCGTACATTCCCAGAATTTTTTATTTCTATTGCAGCTTCATATTAACAAGGCATAGTCCGTATTCAATGACATTTAATGCAGTGCATGAAAATAGGTCGCTGTGGTAAATGAATCAAGTGAAATTTTTCATAATCACCAAGAGATGGACTGTAAGAAAATATAGATCGGCATTGTTGACCAATTAGAGGGCACCTAATGACTCATTCGCTAATCGAGGCGGACGTGGTAACGGATCCGAGCGATGGGAATAATGCTGAGATGTACACTTTTTGGATACAAAGGACGACGCCTTGACTGGAAATCATATAGTTTCCTAGAATCACTCGAAGAGTATGTTGCTGACATAATTGATATACGATTGTTATTGTAATCACCATTGCAACACCTAGTATATTATCAATATAGTGACCATTATAATGTTTGTTGAATATCTTACTAACATATTTTATTTGCCAAGAAATAAAAATATTTCTTACAGGATATTAACGCCATTTCAGAGAGTGGTTGCATTATAGGCAAGTTAACTCGGAGTATATTTGTTAGCTAACCCAAGAATAAGGCCTATTACATTCTTTCCCTGAACTATTATATATAGCTTGACATTCAAATAGTAACAATCTACCGGACTTTCATAGATTGACTTGCCTTACTTGCCTTAACAATTATAATGCTATTACTTACCCCTAATTTGTAATTTAGATTAATTGCATATCCAAACCATTCCCAATATAATAGCTACTATTTAATCAAATCAAATCAAATTTTTACAGTACGATTGAGAGCTCAGCTTATGCACTAGAAGCATAAGATGAGGAGGTTACCACGCCATAGAGCATTTTTACGTTAATTTAGTTATTTCTAGCTTCTATTCTGATAAGACGACAAGCCAAGTTTCTACACGGTCTGATTTTACCATTTTTGAAAGGAATGGCCCATCGGCTATTTTATCACTGTCACCACTTATTTTAATAGAGTAATTCTTATTTAAATCACTATAACGACCTCAGCACAGATGTTGTAGTCTTTTAAATGTTCATTATGTTCTAACCCCACACAATATACTGGATAAGAATCCCACAATCTTTTATATATATATATATATATATATATATATATATAAATATATAATAATAATATATATATATATATATATATATATATATATAAATATATAATAATAATAATAATATATATATATATATATATAAATATATAATAATAATAATAATATATATATATATATATATATATATATATATATATATATATATATATATATATATATATATAATATATAATAATCAAAACTATCCATCAGTAACTTAATCGTAAACACCGCTATTCTAATCAGGTGGAGTTCTGTCAAATATTCGCGTTCTGACGAAATTAATGTCGACTTTTAATATCGTCTGGTTGTGCGGCATGGGAACATATCGACAACGTGCAGTCGGCCTAATATTATTTTGATCTCGAATGGAAGAAGTCGAATGGAATTTCCAACTTCTAGTGCGATCTACCAACTAGCGGATGGAAACACCATTGAACATCTGTCATTCGAGAGCAAAGTGGCGTCAGACGAACTCAACGTTGCCGATATGTTAAATTAGTATTTACATATAGGGAAATTATATATAAGCGTTGGTATAGTGAGGGATTTATACATTTGCCGCCAGCTGCATATTGAGATTTTGCCGTTCATCTGAAGTTTGCAATCCGTTAACCTAATTCATAATCATATAAAATATTTTGTTTGTTAATTAGATTTCGCAAATACTAAAGTATGCCAATATTAAATTAAATATAATTTTGCATAGTAGTAAGATTTGTATGAAATGTTTGAGGCCCTTTTTCTCCATTTTTCCGTATTCCAACATTTAAAATTTTAGGGCGCTTCGGTTTTATTTGGATTATTTATTATAGTTGACAGTAAAAAAAAACGGTTTTGTGCAACCAGCCACAAAAAAGAACATAAATGAATAAATTGAACTAAAAAGAATCAAGGCAAATAATTTAAATTTGTCTACAATAGATTTACCGATAACGACTATTGTGTCATATATTGTGAGCTAAAACAATAATTTTAAGAATAGCTTATTAATATGTCTTTGTATTTCAAAATTTTGATTATTTGTGGTCTATGATGGGTGGCTAATTAAATTTTTACTCCAGTAAGATAAGGTCTAAAATGATTTAGTGTTCCAAATAATTGATAATGATTCTATTTCGGTTATTGAGTATTTTATTTCCGTGTCTGTTAATATTCGAGAAGCTTTCGGTCATTCCATTTTATCACTATCCCTCAAGTCGGAAAGAACTACACAAGTTACAAAATTTGATCTGTTGTTAATAAAAATTATTTATCAAAGTTAGAATACAATGTTAGTATTTTACTATAAGAGGTTTCCACAATTTTTAATAAAATCTATAATATTCAAAAAGACCTATAAATAATTTTATTTTAATTCATTTTCATTTCTTGGCATACGAAATCTACATTTTCATTTTGTTAGTTGGTCAAGCATTTTCGGCACTACCCAAATTGGATAATTCCATGATGATATTCTATGATTATCTAATCAAATATCATTTGAAATTAATTTTTATCTTCTTGTTTTTGTTTATAATAGTACCCACAGTTTTTTTTAATTATGGGATTTTCTGAATTTGTGATATTTTACTTTACAACCGAAAGTTAAAGTTTCATCTTTATCTAAAACAATGCCAAAACATTTGTGAAATTTTACTTTACAACTGAAAGTTAAAGGTTCATATTTATCTAAAACAATGCCAAAACATTCTATACGTACATTTTTAATTTTATTTTGTAAATCAAAATTTACATATTTTGTTAAAAATTTGTTTCAGATAATTTGTTTCTTTGCGTTTTTAATAATGAATGGATGAATATTTGGATAAGGATTGTCTTTGATTGAAAATAGTTGATAGCTTTCTCCGTTTATAAGCGATGAGAATTCGGAATCTAAAATACATTCATTACTCTAAGAAAATCTGAACCCACAATACCATCAAAAGAGGATTTGTGAAAACATATTAAGATGTATGCTATGAGAGAGTGTAATATAGGTTGCGTTTATTCCAAATATTTTCCTTAGTTAGTTTGCAATAACAAAAAGAAAAAATCAAAATATAGAAGATTGTAATGCCGTCAGGGAATATTCATTTACCATAAAGTTTTGGGGGTAAACATTTGATCTAGCTCTCTTGCAATTTGCTCGATTTTATTTCCTCATTTTGTTCATTTAAAGAATCGTTGAGACCATCTTGAAATTTAAATGTTTAATAACAATTTTCGGATTTAGGTCTAATTGTTTTATAAGATGTTAAATACACTAACTGATTTATAAAAATATAAAGTATGGCCAGTTTGTATTGATTTAATTAAATAATATTTCATATTATTTTACTAATTTAATTTATTATTCACTGTCATTTAATAACAAAATTTAATTAATGCCAAGAACAAAAGTTGAGTTTCATATGGAATTTAACTCACCAAAAAAATGTGTGGGGATTGATCACAGCTTCATTTGTCAGTCCGACTCTACTATATGTAGAGCTTTTGAACTGCTATGCATTTGCCCAAATTCCACTGTTATTTAATCTAGAGATGTTTTCCAGAGTTTCGCTGGTTTCAAATTTCGTATATCTGTAGGCTAAGGTTGATTTCAGCAACTTCGGGTAATAATAGTTTCTTCCAAATTATATTAGTTCTATTCAAATATTAACAGATTATGAACGGGTAATTGTCGTAACATATTTTAAAAATTTTATTTATGAGTAAGTTAGCGGCACTTTAAGCAATTTCAGAAGAGCTGACAAACCAATTTTGATCCATCATGTTCCCAATAATTTTCTGGTTCTGGTAAATTAACTAAATTCAAAGGAAAATAGCCTCGTGATATCTTCGGAATTCTACCGATTTCAACGGTTTTGACTAGGATTGACAGTGGTGTGAACGATACTACCTTTTTCGTCACAATTCTATTAGAATAAAACCTTACTGTTCTATTATAAATGTCTTATTTTATATATTTTTAAAATATGATGTAAGTATGTGTTAACGATAATATCGAATCGTATTCTAATTAAGATCGAGTAAGATTTACCAAGAATAAACATTAAATATGTTGTGACTTTTTTTTTATAATACACCCTTTTTAAACTTAAATTTCACATTTGTTACTATTTAGCCACAAATTTAGGGTACAAGAGCTTTCTTGACTTTTGTTTTTAGTTATTGTAAAGAAGAGACGACCTGATTGTTTTCACCATCAAACATTTCAAAACGTTTCAAAGTCTATTACTCTTATTACTCTATGGGGTCCGAAATAACACAACCATTTCTTGGCTAATACTGAAAATCATAATAGTTGTTTAGAAATAACGTTGCTTGGTGTACTCATATTGTGCAGAGAAATTTCGTAGCCAATTTTAAGGTTCCATACAAAAAAAGTGTCTTGTTAACTTAAAATTAAATTCATAGTAGGGATATGTCGCGTTTCCTGCGGCGGGCAGTTATATTTCATCCTATATGTGAGATCTCTTTTTATTAGCCAATTGTGAATATTTTTCAAGAGGCTCTGGTACGGGTCAGGATGCTAGGCCGCGTAAATTTTAGTTAGTTGTATCGACAGTTTGACGGATAGTTCTTCGGTATGACGACAGTTTGTTAGATAGTTGCCTAATTTTACTTAAATATTTTTATTTTAATAGTTTATTTAAATACACATTTGTTTTCAACTCACAATCCACATTTTGCCCAAGACCTGCAGACGTTTCTTCGTCAGAACAACGATTTAGTCAAAACAATCAATATATCACATCCGACAGAAGGTCTGCCGGTGATATATGTAGGTAATTATTCCTATATATGTAGGGAACGACACCTGATCCGTCTGTCTGACGGAGCCGCATGTCCCTTTCAAGATTACGCTCTGAATAGTTCCTTGTTTGTAGACCAGTTTAAGGGAAGTCTGCACCGTTAGCACCTATATATACGTTTAACTTATAACCTTCCTTTGATGCTTTGATCTTTACCGCCACGGAAATACTTTCGGGTGGCATACAATCAGTAATGCTGATTTTATAAAATGATCTTTACCTCTTAGTTCAAACTGTCTATCAATTTCAAAAGTATAAGAAATAATTAATATCTGCATAACTATATCTTCAAAACTCTTGATTTATTTGTAATATAAATATTGTAAGGTCAATTTCGCATTAAATTGATACTGATAAAATAAATTGAATATGGCCAAAAGCGTATCCCTAGTACAATTTCAACAACCACCTTAAAATACATTTGGGATTTTTATTAATTGGATTTCATAAATGAAATTAACATTTCTGTGATGACCAAATATTATGATGAATGTTTCAAAAATTCTACTTTTCGCTTATGAAATTAGGGAAAATACAAAACAACAATATTAGAATAAACATAATTTATTTCAACATAAAGGACAATAGTAGAATGTTATGTTATTATGAATGTATAATTCGTAGTAAATTATAATATCTAAATCTCTCTTCCACACCACCTATGAAGTAGAGTTCTAGGCGCATTTTTTTAACGTGCTATCCCCTTTGTAGGTCTAATCCATCAGTATGGGTATTTACTTGGGTAACAACGGTCAATAACTGCAAATGAATCAGATAACCACACATTGTTAGTTTCATTGACATGATTATATTCAGTTTTTCTACTTACTCTGTTTTATGGTTACATCCTGTTTATCCATTTTCTCTAGGCTATTCATTAAGGGTCTAAGTTATATGGACATCATTAAGATTGTGGTAACATTGGTCAATAACTGTAAATGTACCATCTTATTTAAATTGGGGAGATGTTCAAATTTTCATCTCGTGGCATATAATAGTACACATCCCGTATCTTTTACGTCATTTACCCATTCTTCAATACCTATGGCACCATTTTCATATCTAATAGCGGTGGATTTAAGATTATAAACTGCTTGTATGTTTTTTATTACGGTATTATTTTTTAGGCCACCTTTTTATTTTAATTTAATAGTAGCTAGGCAATTTGTATATATCTTGTTACTTTCTTGAATCTTCATATACCTGTTGATTTACAGACAAAAACCAGATCGATTATACTGAAATATTGTCGCACAATTTGAGGAAATATAGCATCTCTTGACAAATGAATTTGTTGTGGCTTGCTCCACATCATTTTTCCAAATTACATTATTTAAAATTCTTTAAAGACGTTATATTTCAATAACTCCTTCCCAACATTTAAGTTATGAGATAACTGTATATGATTCATCAGATTTGCTTTCGTTGTAATATATTGGCATAACTCACATGTGTACAGTGTTTTCTTACATCGGTATCTTCACTAATAGCAGGATGATCTGTTTTGGATCCATGCTGCTTCAGTATTTCTTTGCTGCTATATTCCTTTTCACAAGCAACACTTTTAAAAACAAATGCACCCTTCAGATTTATTGCAGATATTTTTTCTAAAACATAAAATTATCGTAAGATCCAGCAGGAAAGTCAAAAATTAAAATTTTTGCAAACATTTACCTGGGTGAATTCTCTTCATATAAACATTCAAACTAGAGTGGGTTGTATATGACTTTGAACAGTTTTCACAATAGGAAAACTTCTTCTGTTCCATGTTTTGTCCTTCCATAGCAATTTGATTTACCTATTTAATTTCTCAATTCTATTAATATTGTAATATAATACCAAGCTACATAGAAAAAAATTAGTGTATATAATGAAAATAAACTAAATATTTATATCAAAAACTAATTAAACAATATTTTATACAATTGTAAATTAAACTATCTAAAATTATATAAAAGAGAATGACTAATTAAGTAATAATTTCATTACCAAAATTTAGCGTTTGCACTCGAATTATTATAAGCACAACTGATCCCATTAAGAAAAAAAAAAAAGCGAAATGCACAGCATATTCCCAAATGTTACCAAAATTAAACTAACCTAAAAATCTTCCTACCCTACTCGTATTTGATATAATAGTTTGGAGAGCATTATTGGTAACGCCTCTCCGACCGCAGTAAATTGGTAATAGTAGCTACTTCTCCAGTTAATTTGGTTAATTTTAAGTATTCCTTTTCACTTTAAAGGTCAACTTTTGAAAAACGTATATGGATATAAGGGATGAATAAAATATTGATATTTTTTAACATTTAACATTTAAAAGACTTTGATATTTCGACACAAGAAATATGTAGATATTTTTAAGAAAAAAATGCTCTGTAAATACTGTAAAAAATATATTAAAATATGGAAATTTTTATAAACCTTTAAAATTAAGTAGCGAAGTGCATCTAATTTTTAAAACTAAATATTCGATTTCAAAGTATATTAAAAATAACTTAAAGGGTTTTATTATGTTTCTAGAATGAGTATCTTTAAATATTATATATTATATTATAGTTTACTCTGTGATCTACCACATCTATCACAAATTGCCAAAAAATCTGAAAAAAAAATTTGTTGCCTTGAAATATTTTAAAGTATAAGTGCTTTTTTTATGTGTGAATCACTTATGATATAACTCTAATATCTGATATTATATCTTATGATTATACCTTATGATATAACTCTAATATCTCCTAAACTCTCTTAAAAACGCTGCAAATGTTATTGTTGTAAGTGTTGTTCTATTATGTTATACATCTTGGAAATGTACATTTTTTTTTTCAGATCGTGTTAGAAATAAAGTACACACAGCGCACGGCCGACAAAAATATCGATATTATTTAAATATTGTAAAATGTACATTAAAGTATCGATTTTTTAATAAATCTTTTTTATTAAGTAGTGAAGTGAACCTAATCTTTTAAAATCAAGTACCAATTAAAAGGTTTTATAATATTTATGGGATACTTTTAAGAAAAAAAAATATCGGTTGACGTTACTATCGATTTATCGGAGGTTACAATCGGTTTTCTTTCGTTATCTTTAGTTTAATCTTTGATCTTCTATAACAATCTTAAAGACCAATAATATAGAAATTTAAACAATGGAGGTATTAGGAGAGTAAAGTATGACAAAAAGAATTTAAACATAAAATACTTATCTGATATTTTACAGTCCCAATGAAAAAGTTAATTCTCCATACAATAACTCACATCACATAAGAGTATCAAGAATGGAAGTACATTTGAAGAAGTGCAAAGCTGCTAACAGCGGGAATCTTGTATTAGTCAATTGTGATTATAATACATGTCACCGTATACCACCGGAAGAATTAAATATAAGGTGTATTATTTATTAAAGATAACCAATACAGTACATTTTTTATACTAGTTACCATAGTACCTGCCCGGATAAAAAGTGTATAAAATTGCAGGTAATAAAAGAAGGCAGCGAAGTTGAAAAGGTGGTAACACCTCTAGAACCTATTAAACCTGTACCAGTCTATGAGAGTTGGGATAATGTAATTTATGATTTTAGAAAATCTTAATGTGTAAATATTATAATTTTTTGTATTTTTAGTGAGAGTAGCTTATAATACAGAGCAATATTGTCTTGAACATCAAGTATTGAGACGTTTAGACACAGAGTCTGCTTTAAAGAGACAGACTTTTCGGAATTATGAAAGATAAAGAATTGAACAACTTACAGACACTGCCTTATCCAATTAATCCAAATTGAATAGTTGTCAGGATTTTGAAAATGTAATATAAATTTTTGAGTTTTTCTTCAAAATTTGACTTGCTTTAATTGGTTTCTTTTTAGACAAACCAACCACGAACACCAGTGGTTACATCACAAACAAGGACAAAACACCTGATGCAATAAATGATGTAATAATGAAAAATGAGAAAAGTACAAAAGCTATATTATCCAAACCAAATAAATTATGTTCTACTATAAATATTTACTATAAGTGTGTGATTGTTTGTTTTATGTTATAAAAATGTGCTTAATTTATGTTTGTTAACTATATATGATTTAACTTATGTAGTTGACAAATATTTTTAGAGATAAATATTTTTTTATTTCTTGTAAAATTTATTCCATATTTTATTTTTTTATAATTATTAACATATTCATTATTTTTTTGTATATTATTACTTCGGTTTTCTATCATTTAGTGTCTTGATATGACAATAAGTACAAGCATTGCTGAGTATCAAGGTTTGCTAGCTTAGGATTGAAAATTAAATGACTAAATATAACCAAAATAATAAGAAATCTATATACAAAAGAACATTCCTCCAATAAACGAAATAAAAATAAAATTATATACAAAAGAATATTCAAGTGGGATAAATTCTCCAGAAATCCATTTTATATTAGTGTTATGCGCCAAAAGTGATAAGCTATTAAATAAATAGTAATATATTAAACACTAAATTTATTCAATTTATTTTTTTTCACTCAAAGTAATCTTATCAAAGTGGTTGGTCAATAGGAGGGAACAAGTGTTCGAGTGTGACAATTCTATTCTCAGATCGTATTAGACATAAAGACATTAATTTAAGATGCGATTCAGAACACAAATATACAGAGCTACTGGAAATAACATCGATATCTAATACAGATATATAGTTATTTTAAAGAAAGTAAAGAGGGCTTGCCAAGGGGTATACTTATGTGGGGTACCCCAACGATAAGAACAACCACTAGAGTTACCAATGCAAGCGATAACAAATTATCTACTGATATGAAGGTTACTAACAACCAGGGGCCATCACGAGCGACGTTGTTATTAACGTCTAAAGCCAGGCTGTCAGCATAGGCGTAGCCAACCAACCGGTGATCACCACGACAGACGTGGAAAGGTGAATGAACACGACATGCATATAAATGTCGGCAGCCAGCCCTCCATCACATGGGATATATGCAGTCATACGATCAGGAAGTTTTTCCGCCATCAGTATAGAATAATTAAAAAATTAGGAATCGAGACATCATCGTTTGATCAAAATATATAGAGAATGTTTAAGTTAAGTTCATAGTACCACCGAACTCCTGTCCGAACTAGATGTATATTATAAGGATAATAAGAAAAATAAAAAAGAAAACAGAAAAAGAAGCATTGAATATACCAGGCAATTAAGAGAATTTAAAATGGTGTTTAGCAGTTGGATCTCACCGAAGGAATAAACTGCAGGTCCCCAACAAAAAGTAAAAAATTAACTTCACAGAAGTTATAAAATACACAGCATGTAAAGTATAAAATTTTACTCTAAAGAAAATATTATCAAGGTAAGACATTTTAAAAGATCAAGTAGTTAAGTGTATGTTTCCATTATAGAAAAACCAGAACAATAACTAACATATTCCAGGAGCAGGCCGGAGTGAAGTCTTGCGAGGTCAGTGTGGCCGAACTTTGGACACATAAATAATTGTTGGAGACGCCTATATGGTAAATGTGTTTTTATACACGATTGCATAATAAATGTTTTGCTGCCTTGAAACATAAATATGTATAAAGGCTACGGCGCATGCTCGTGTTAAAGCCACACAAACAGGACGAAGATTCCGGCATCTTGATTAATTTTGTGATGTGGCCTTAACTGACTTGTTTATAAAGTATAAATACAGAGCAACTCAGCTCAATTCAGTATTTTAATTGCCCAATTACCTTCATCAAATCGGTTCAAAAAATATAATAATGGATGCACATCGCCTGGAAAGTGATTTTCTACTTTGTTTCTTTTTTTATGGTCAACCATTAAAACAAGTCATTTTTCCAAAAAGTTTATTAATTAATTCTAAAATCTATAAGAGGAAATATAATAGTTTATTGATGAATTAACGTTTGAAATTTAAATACTAAAAACATTGATAACATGAACTCTTAAGTAAGCTCTAGAATATGTGTATACCCAAATATACATTAAATTGCTCATACTTTTTAACTGCTACAGTTCGTCGGATTGCTGCCTTCAACCAAAGTACTGTCAATCCCTACTGTCCAATTTCCCAATTCTCCTATAATTCGCTTTCCCCAGCAAGTGTGGACCCCTAAAGTTGTTATATTTGTGAATTAAAAAGCAGATGCCAAATGAAAATGCAGTCTGCCGTCTACTCTCTGACGATAACATGGATCACGTCCTTTTTATTTGTACTGTAGAAAAAATGGATTGTCATTGACAAAGCGTATACATTTTGTCCAAGTATTGACTAAGATCTGGGAAACTTTTTTACGATCCTTTCATTTATGTTGAACAACAAAATAAAATATTAGATATGTTAAAAAATAATGTCATATATTAGTATAGATTAGCTTTTATAATAAATAATAATCTGATAAATAATTATGATTCCATAAAAATAATAATATTAAAACGGAAAATTCAATAATAAAGCAGTTCTGTCAAATATTATATACATGACTTATGGTATGGTTTTTGATATATTTTTAGACATATTAAACTTGAATATATATCTGTAAAAATTAAATTATAAATACGAAATATTATAAGGCATATTTTTTTAACAAACATGTTTGCACATTGTGAAAACCAGCCAATTAAATCTGTAGAAGAAATCAGGTATTTTTGGATAAATTTTAATGAAACATTTCTTAATATAATAATTTGTTAACGATTGTTAATGTTTTATTAGTGCCCCTATTTCAAATGTACAAAAAGTAAGAATTCTTAAGAACCGAAAGTAATATACCATTAATCTAACATATCTTGCGAATGTTACAAGACATATAGTTGGAAATATAATAATTGGGTGAATGCACCTATATACTGAATGGGCTTATATATTGTTGAATAATTAAATGTTAAAGTTGTTGCTTTGAATAAAATCGTAAAATGTTACGGCGCATGCTCGTAATAAAGCCACCCGAACAATATAAAAATCCCGCCCTCTTGATTCATTTCGGTGTTGTGGCTTTAACCGAGTTGTTTGTAAAGTATAAATATGGATAGAATCCCTAAATCAACCATGATATAATGATTTAAACAATTCAAAATTCCTACCTATACAACGCTTTATCATCTGGTGCTGCTTTCTGTGATATCGAACGCATTTTTGATATTCAATACCAAATAAAGATGGTATCAAAATTTAATTGTACAAAAAATTACCTGAATTTCACACTGATAAATAGGTTCAATGAGTCTGGGCTGGAAGTCTGCCCAGACTATTGACCTATTGATAATATAATGACTAATAAGCAAGCTTACACACAACGACGGGTGGTAGGAATATTTAACCGCCACCACGATGGATTCCTTTGTTGCCCATTGGAATCCTGTAAATAGAATTAAGAATAAAACTCACTCCATTAAATATGATTTGAAAAAAAAAATTAAGAGGGCGTTGCTATTTTTTGGCTTAATAGTGGGTATGATCTATAAAACAAAAGCCAGTGGAAGATTAATTTAGACAAAAGCAGAGACATAATTCGTAACGTCGTTTTTAGTGTTCCAGGTACCAGACAGCACATTTGTTTCGACATTTTATGACACGTGCAACTTTTCGTTCAATACTCTATATAGTGTCGTGTTTTATTTTTTCTAGTGTACGGAAGAAATATTTAAAATTGAAACCAAAAGAACTGTACACTAACTCTCCTAATATATATCATTCTCTAATTATATATTTACTTAAATACTTTATGAGGATTCCACTAGCTGACTAGCATGTCGTTCCTATCCTTTTTAATCAATGTTATATTCACTGATGAGACGTCGATCTTTTTTGCAAGGCCTTATAAAGTACAACTTATAGACTACATGTTAATAGAAATCTAAACGGCATATATTTAAAAGCCCGAAAATAAAGTACTTGGGCCAAGAATAAAGAAAGAATATGACACCCACGATGGAAATACAAGCCAATTTCCTAAAAGATCATATTTAGAATTTATTCTATCAATGTGGTCTGATGTAAAAAGCGCTTTAAAAAAGCGAATTCGCTGCGGAATCTCCGTATTTGTTCGGACTAAATATTGCAATAGTGATCAAGGTCCACTATTTTACCCATGCACGAACGATGACGCAGATTGAGCATGTATATTAAATGACCCTTCAGTGAGTAATCCAAAAGTTATTCGTCAAGACCATAGAAAATGGTTTAAAAAATAGTAGCTCAACAGTATATGAGGTGTGAAGAATAGTGATCAATGATTAGGCAGCGAGATGTGATTTATATGTCTAAAGGAATTATGTAAAAAGTTAACAAATATATCTTAAGCCAATTTTAATACTCGGCTTCCTTGTGTATACCTACCACAGAAATTAAACCATACTCAACAGCCACAACAGAGTCTTTGATTTCATTCCAGTACTGTACACCATTAATAAAGTCGACCAAAATGTTGGGACCAGTGCCGTCAGGAATGAAATAACAGACTCTATGGTATGGCATTGTGTGGTAGGGGCATCGGTAACGCAGTAATCGTATTTTTATCCTACATGCCTAGAACGAGCTTTGAATTGGTCATTGGGATTGATTTTGCCGTCATCAATATCTTCGTCTAATCGATCAGGTATAAATTAAGTCAGAGGACCGTTAAATAAACCAAACAAAAACAAAACAAAGAATCGAAGTATAGTAATATATAAATACTAAAAAAAATTGTTAATTGTTATTTAGTTTATATCTTTAGGGTAAATGATGTGGCTCGGTGAATGGAGGTAAAACGAAATGAAACAGTGGTGTTTACATTATGTGACCGTTATTTATTGCCAATATAAAAAAAATGTGAAAAATACAAATAATAAAACGGATGGCAGCGGAGTTACCTGAAGACGAGGCTTGGGCAGTCGATGGTGGCACGTCTAAACCAAACGAGGGTTGAGCACTGAATGACCGAAATACCCTTCAATAACATCCCAGATAAACGTCTCTGGGTTGCCGCCAACTATTCGTTGTCGGGTTCTTGTTGGCGCTGTGGGCACCCCGCTCGTGTTCAACATCTGGGATTATATTTCTCGGTATTTTGTAGACCCTTATTCCACGATATAAAATTCCACATGCATCAAGGTCGCTACATATCAATCATTCACATTGAATCAGCCTAGAGTTGTAAATTATCAAGTACAAATAAATACCAAAATTTCACGCGTTTTAAAAATCCATACATGTGGACCTTCGTGTAACATTTCCATTCTGTATTTCTGAGCAGTTACTGGGGATGGTAAGTGAACGGTAATCATCTGAAGCAAAGTCTCACCAGCAGGTAATTTTTAGGTCCGCCTAAATTGTTTTCCATCCTTATCCTTGCCTTTATATTTCAAGTTAGTGCGCAGTGTGGAGAGAAGGGATTCATATTCTTCTTTTCTAAAATAAATATTTTAGTTACACCCAAGAACTACAAATATATAATACATTCTCGATCCAGGCTTATAATTTTCCAATGCACTACCAACAATATCTTTATTTCCTAATAACTTCATAAAAGTTATTTTGTAAATTATATAGTGCGTGCATAATACAATGCTTACTTGCAGTTCATAATCATATCAAAAATTCTGTAGATTGGATTCAAGATGTATATGCAGAACGATCTATTGTTGTCATTATCCTGTTTTTGGGTTGAAATATTCCTAAATACTCCATAGACTGTTCAACGTCAGAAAGTTTGGTAAAGTTGTTCAGCCACCAACTGCAATTGAAAAAGGGTTGGTTGTTCATGAACAAGATTGGCTTAATACGTTCGTCGATAGCCTGACGTAAAACAGTTTCCGTTTGTACACACACACCTGCGAATAATTCATTATTACAAAATTGTTTCTAACTTTATTTATAATTTATAGCGTATTAACCGCATCAATGGCACCAATCGTTAACCAATGTTGACCTGGGACGGTTGGAGATGACATCACGATTAATTAAAATATTATAAGGACACTATAAGATTCTTTCTTTGATGTTTCCTACTTTAATTCGGAAGTTCTTAATAAGTTGTCTTTACCACAGACATATATTTATATATGTATTATTTATAATTTTTATTTTTTTTAGTAAAATTTATAGAAAGTGAAGTAACACCAAAAATACATACATAATTATTTAATATATTATACAAATAATTATTTAGGAATTTAGTTACCTGTAACACAATCTACTACAACAAGAGCACCATCAGTTACACGAAGGGCAGCAGTTATTTCAGAACAGAAATCTACTTGCCCAGAGGAGTCAATTAAATTAATCAAGACAACATTCGATTTTTTTTCGCGTTAATCAAGAATATTTATGAAAAAATCTTCGAGCTGAACATACATAGATATGGCGCTAAAAATAGATTATTAAGTATTTTTGTTAAAACAAATACCCAGCTTTATTTTATAGACAGAAAGCTTCAGGATGACTAATTAAAATGATCACATAGGTTCAGTGGTTTGTAAATTTCATCGTTAAGTATTTCAAAGGACTATATATTCTTAATAAGCTTACGTTGATTTAATGGTGATAGATCTGTCTAGTTAATTTTTTCTATTATCTGTAAAACGTGTTTCTGTAAATTTGGCACCAGCGATAATACCAGCTTTTGGTACTAAAGAGTCTGTTATATAAAGATGATTTTCCGTTATCTACGTGAGCTATGACAGATATATTACGGATGTTTCGTTTTTTGACTATCATGTAATTTTTGACCTGCTATAAAATTCACCTAAATCAAAAATAAATGTTAAAAATTCGTTATATTTGGAAGCATAAATCAAATTTCTTTAATAACAGAGGAAATCTCATAATAAATAAAAGTAACTACAAATATTGTTTGTATACTAAAATAAAGTTTAAGCATCTGGTACATATTTGAAATAACTGGGGTAATAAAATAATATAATTCGCAATTTTATAACATAAATTAATTCAAAATACCTTATTGTTAACTAATTCAGAAATATGTAAACATTTTGCTCTACATAGTCTGCATTTCATACTGTCGTGTAATGTTGAAAATCGAAACAGTCTAACTAACAATCCAATTTAATCCAAATCAAAACAAAACAAGACAACACCCGGTAGATATTTGAATTCAAATTTTTATCTTTCTTTCTTAATTTCTTATGCAGGTGTGCAGTAAACTGGAAACAGTGCAGATCAAAATCGAGAAGTTGGAGATGTAAATTGTGCTGCTCTATCTGCTGCTCTGTCTTCTTGGTGCATTGTATTCCTCCTAGTATTTTGTAGAAAATTGTCTATCTGTAGTCATGTATGTGTAGTAGTACGTCTGTATTTTTGTTTATAATAAGATAACGCCAAAAGAATTTTTAAAAATGCATCCGTCATGGTCAGAATTTGAGTATAAACCTTGTCTTTTGATCGAAGCACTCTCATAATCGATATCTCAAGCCTATCAACATATTTTTCATTCTTCACTGAATATTCCCTATACGCAACAAATACACAACTGCTGCTATGAATACATTTTAGGAAAACGAAATAAAGGAACATTTTGACTTTTTAAAAACATTTTTTGTGTTTTTTCGCCATCATATAACAAACTGTCTATATTAATATACTTTGGACCTATCATATTTTTTGGAATATAAATAGGCCATACTTTATTTCCAATCCATCAGTAGATTTATATATTTTTAAATTGGTTTTATTGATTACGTTCCAGTCTATGACGACATCTAATTCCTGAAGCAAAGCCTTATCATTTAGAACTAATATATAAACATATCAATTATGCCGCCCGTAAAACTCTTGTAATTTCACAGGTGGCGACGTTGAATACCGTATGTGTTCTCCGACTTGAAGAGATCTGTATCATCGGCTTTATATGTCTGTCGATTTTTCGGAAATTTGTTGTTTGTAGGATGTTTCTGCACCACAGTCATCATTATAATGAATTGTTATGTCTTTTGTTGTATAGTAGAACAATTAGAATTATTTGGTTTTAAATATATTAACCGACAATTAATTTCAGCATGGGCCTTTTGCAATGATTGAGTACAACAGATGAGTCTACAATGATGACAGAACGGGAAAAAGGCGGGACGGTGCTTTGAACTTGCTTAAAATCTTTTTCTTTCTTAATTTAAATTAACTTTCGTTCAGATTCAGTTCACGCCGCTTCAGACTAAAAAGACATAGTTCGTATTCAATTATACTTAATACAGTGCGTCAAAGTAGGTCATTGTGGTAAATGAATCAAGTGAAATTTTCCATAATCACTAAGGGATACCGTAAGAAAATATATATCGGCATTGCTGACCAATTACATAGAGAGCACTTGATAACTCATTCGCTATTCGAGGCGGACGTGGAATGGAGACCGAGCAATGGGAATATGGCGATGTACACTTTTAGGATACAAAGGCCAACGCTTTGATCAGAAATTATATAGTTTCTTAGAGTCTCTCGAAGAGTATCTTGCTGACGTAGTTGATATACGATTGTTATCATCTGTTGCGACACCTAGTATATTATCGAAATAGTGGCCATTATAATTTCTTATAGGATATTGACACCATTTCAGAGAGTTGTTGCATTATAGGCAAGTTAACTCGGAGATTATTTGTTAGCAAACCCAAGAATAAGGTATATTACATTCTTTCCCTGTACTATTATATGTAGCTTGACATTTAAATATACCGGACTTTAATAGATTGACTTGCCTTAACTTTTATAATGCTATCACCTACCCCTAATTTGTAGTTTAGATTAATTGCATATCCAAACATTCCCCATAAAATAGCTGCTATTATAGGGATCAATTTTTGACAGCATGATTGACGGCACAGCTTGTGCACTAGAAGCATCAGATGAGGAAGTTTACCACGCCATACAGCATTTTTACGCTAATTCAGTTATTTCTAGCTTCGGTTTCGATAAGACGACAAGCAAAGCTTCTACAAAGTCTGATTTTACCATTTTTGCCATCGGCTATTTTATCACTGTCACCACTTATATTAATAGAGTAATTCTTTATTAATTAATTATTAATTATTTAACTCACTATTACAACCTCAGCATAAATGTTCTAGTTTTTCAAATGTTCATTATATTCTAACCACACACTTGGCTGGATAAGAATCCCACTTTTGATGTTAGTAATTAAAGTAAAAACCATATTTGTTTAAATAAAAGGTCTTTATTCGACAAAAATGCTAGTTGATTAGTCCAACAGGTAAGATAAGGCAATGTGTTCGATCAACGAACTGACGGAGACTATTCTGGAACCATTCGGTTGTGTGGCATGGGAACATATCGACAACGTGCAGTCGGCCTAACATCATTTTGATCTCGAATGAAAGAAGTTAAATGATATTTCCAATCGCTAGTGTCACGCATAGAAAAAATAGAAATGTTTTGTTTAGTTCAATCAACGACAGCGCTGCGATCGCAAATTGTGATTGGCTAGTTTAAATTCCTGGTGCCGCCACTAACATGGTCCATTTTTAAGTTTGTTGTTTGAAGGTTTTGGTTTGTATTTTTGTTTGAAGGTTTTATGTTGTGCATATATTATACATATGCACACACTTTTATGTTTCGAATCATTACGATTTCTTAACATTTATTTTTGATATAGGTGAATTTTACAGAAGATGAAATTTGTGCCATGATAGTCAAGAAACGAAACATTCGTAATATATCCGTCATAGCTCACGTAGATAAGCATATTAAGAATATGTAGTCTTTTGAAATATTGAACGATGAAATTTACAAACTACTGAACATATGTGATAATTTTGATTAGTCGTTCTGAAGCTTTATCTCTTAAAAATAAAGCTGGATATTTGTTTTAACAAAAATATTAACTAATCTATTTTTAGGGTCATATGTATGTATTTTGAACTCGAAGATAGGGATGTTTTCATAAATATCCTTGATTAACGCGAAAAAGAATAAAAAGTTTTCTTGGTTAATTTGATTGACTCCTCTGGACACATAGAGTTCCGTTCTGAAGTAACTGCTGCCCTTCGTGTAACTGATGGTGCTCTTGTAGTAGATTGTGTTTCGGGTAAGTAAATTCCTAAATAATTATTTGTTTAATAAATTAAATAATTATGTATGTATTTTTAGTGTTACTTTACCTTGTATTAATTTTACTAAAGAAACATCCATAAAGCAATTCAACGCAAATGCAATAACGCATATCTAAATATATTTCTGTGGTAAAGACAATTTATTAAGAACTTCCGAATTAAAGTAGGAAACATTGTAGCATCTTTAATCGTGATGTCATCCCCAGCCGCCATAGGCCTACATTGGTTAACGATTGGTGCTACTGATGCTGTTAATTCGTTATAAATTATGAATAAAGTTAGAAACAATTTTATAATAATAAATTATTTGCAGGTGTGTGTACAAACGGAAACTCTATTACGTTACAAATGTTAATTAAAAGCACATATTTATAGTTGAGCTATTGTATATTTAAAATTGATTGCCTTGTTAAGAAAATATTTGTTACGGTGCTATCATTTACAAATTTAATTGCTACTTTTAGGGGATTTATTACATTAAAGAAATCTATTTTGTCCTAATTTACAAATAACTACATTTGTTTAACAAACCTTAACCAAGATTGTTTAAAGATTTTGTTGGATCTATTAGAGGTCATCGAGGTAGAAACAGCATCCTTCATCTAATATGCTCGATCATCACTTCAATTTTTTCACATCATTCTCCCGGAGAAAATTGTGAAGAAGATGAACTTGTTAGATAATTTATATTCTTTTTTAACGGGAGATCTAGTACTATTTGAGGTTCAATCACAAATTGAGTCTATATTTTCAGTTCCAGAGAATTTTGCTCGGAGAAAAACGGAGTCTAATATTGTATTTTAGAATTATTTCAGGAAATTTAACAAAACTTCTGAAAAAGAGACAACATGCAATATTTGTCTATCTAAAATCTAAATATCTTTAAAAAACACAAACATTTTTAGTGTTTTTTAATCCATAATGATTTTTGAGACCAAATTTTAAAAGTTATTATGAGGTGTGATTGTACTTTTGATTTAATGAAGTTAATACAATATTAACACGGAAGTATTTAAAGTTTACATACAATATATCAAGTTTAGTTAGAACTCTAATATAATAGATCCCATAAAACTGCTGCCACTAAACAAATATGATAAGGCGTTATAGAAGAATTATAGATATTTTGCCTAGAATAGAGTTCATAATTGTTTTTTATTTACACTCATATAGTTTTTTTTTGCTTTTTGTTTATATATATATATATATATATATATATATATATATATATATATATATATATATATATATATATATATATATATATATATATTTATTTTAATAAATCAATTTTAAACATTAAATTTGATTTTCATTTTAATACTATTGACCAGTAAATAGGAGGCACAAAGTAATCAGGCGAAATAGCAGACCAATCAAAGCAAAATATTTTTCTTACAGGATTCTGCATAACTATTTTAAACTAACCAATCAAATTCACGTTGTTAGCGCCGCCAATGATTGAACTAAGCGTAACATTACCCCACTACTTACCATTGGAGTTGCACACCCCCGGTATCTCGTTCCCGCAGAGTTAATTTGGTTAATTTTAGGTATTCCTTTTCACTTTCAAGGTCAACTTAAAAAAAAAGTATATGGATATAAGGGATGAGTAAAATATTGATATTTTTTAACAGCAACTGCTACTGGAAAGAACTTCGATATTACACAAAAAATATTTAGATATTTTTAAGAAGATATAAAAATATTGACATAGAGGCACAAAAAAATATCGATGTTCTGTAAATACTGTAAAAAGTATATTAAAATAATATAAGTAGCGAGGTGCATCTAATTTTTAAAGTATATTAAAAATAATTTAAGGGGTTTTATTATGTTTAGAGAATGAATATCTTTAAATATTTTTGAAGGAAATCGGTTTATCAGTCGAGGATATCGATTTTCATTCGAATCAAAATTGCTCCCTTGAAATATTTTAAAGTTTTATTGCGTTTATTTTTGTGTGAATAGCTTATGATTTAACTCTAATATCTTCTAAACTCTCTTAAAAATGCTGCATATTTTATTGTTGTAAGTATTGTTCAATTATGTTTTATACCACCTAGGAATGTAAATTTTTTTTCAGATCTTGTTAGAAATAAAGTCAGTATTTTAAATTGCGATTTAACATACACACAGCGCACGGACCAAAAAAATATCGATATTATTTAAATATTGTAAAATGTATTAAGTATTAAGTTTATATTAGCTTTTATATTAAGTATTGAAGTGAACGTAATCTTTTAAAATTAAGTAACAATTTCAATAATTTATTAAAAATAATTTAAAGGTTTTATAATATTTATGGAATACTATTAAAAATTAAGAAAAAATCGGTTGACGTAATTATTGATATATCGGAGATTACAATCGATTTTCTCTCGTCATCTCTAGTTTTTTCTTTGATCTTCCATATATGTAGTCAATAAGAAAACCTACAATATTTTGGCAAAAGAATCTGATAAAAAATATTTGCTACGTTGAAATATTTGAAAGTTTAAGTGCGTTTATTCACATATAAATATTTATAATTTAACTACTAAAAATATATATTGGTGTATTTTTTAAGATATATGTATCCTTAAAAACATATAATACAGAAATTTATACAATGGAGATATTAAGGAAGTAAAGTATGACCAAAGAATTTAAAGATAATACTTAACCGATATTTTACAGTCCCAATGAAAAAGTTATTTGTCCTTACAATAACTCACATCACATAAGAGTATCAAGGATGGAATTACATTTGAAGAAATGCAAAGCTGCTAACAGCGGGAATATTGTACTAGTCCCTTGTGATTATAATACATGTCACCGTGTACCACCAGAAGAATTAAATGTAAGGTGTATTATTTATTAAAGAAAACCAATACAGTACTTTTTTTATACTAGTTACACCATAGTATCTGCCTGGATAAAAAGTGTATATAAAAATGTATATGTAATTGCAGCTAATAAAAGAAGGCAGTGAAGTTGAAAAGGTGGTAAAACCTCTAGAACCTATTAAACTTGTACCAGTTGATGATAGTTGGGATAATGTAATTTATGATTTTAGAATATCCTAATAATCTATAAATATTATAATTTTTTTGTATTTTTAGTGTGAGGGCCCAACTTATATTGCAGAGCAATATTGTCTCGAACATCAAGTATTGAGACGTTTAGACACAGAGTCTGCTTTAAAGAGACGGAATTTTCGGAATTCTGAAAGACAGAGGATTGGACAACTTACGGACACTGCCCTATCCAATAAATCCAAATTGAGCTAAATCCAGTTGATAGGATCGTAAAAATATAAAATAAATTTTTGAGTTTTTCTTCAAAATTTACTTGCTTTGATTGGATTCTTTTTAGACAAACCTGTTAAATATATGACTTGTCTCGATACAAGAGCCAGCTCGATACCTGGGTTAAGATAAATCTTTATATCTTTTTTTCAAGGCCATAAGTGGTGTAGCAATTCCATCCCGTCCCGAATCATAACTGATTCGTAAAATGTAATGGGCTCAGAATTCTCGATGTAAATGAAAAGAAATAGTAGGCTGACGACGGAGAGAGCAGGGCAATGGAGATTAGGTACATTTTTAGTTCCCTATAATATATATATATATATATATATATATATATATATATATATAATTATATATACACGAAAAGAAGAAAAGTGGCTGTATGCAACAGGCGGAAATTAATTTCGGAGAACTAGAGCACTTCAAGATTAATGACCATCACCAAATCAATGAACACCAGAAAACTAGATACATCTGATCTTGAGTTATCAGTAAGATGGAAGGAAACGTTATAATCAATGTAACAAATGGTAATAGAATAATTAAGAGTTTAGAAAATTAATCACGTGTGTAATATACAAGGATCAGTACAGCACGAATAAACTAGTAAGATGCGATCCAACAGAAATATCAGTAGGATAGAAGGAAACATTGTAATCAATGTAGTAATTAGTAATGAAATAATCAGCAGTTTAGAAAATCAACCATGTGTATAATTTACAACGATCACTAAAACACTAGTAAACGAGTAACATGGAGTCCAATATTATTATCGGTAGGATAAAGAAACTTTGTAATCAATGTGGTAATTAGAAATGGAGAAGAGTTCAGACAATGAACCATGTGTAAGTTGCAAGGACCAGGGAAGTATTGAAAACTAAAAACAAGGGGTCTAACACAATTACATGTAGAATGAAAAGCTATTGAATCCAATGAAGAAGAGTTCAGTTACAAATCATTATAATTTGATATAAATATCAATTCAACACAACTGGATCCAAAGTGAAAGAAAAATCAAATTGACGCTCGATCATATTACAAATGGAAAGATCGATCTAGATATCTATATCAGGAAATCGGGGGATTTAATTCTGAATCAAGATACTATAAATTAAATTGAGCATTGTATGGATTGAAAAATTCACCAAAGGTTGGTACATGAAATGAGATAATGTTCATCTCGTTATGTTCATTGATGGCTTATTTTTAAATGGACACGAAGAATAAATAGTGGATTTAATGGAAAGCCTTTATGAAGTTAAACAATTTATTGGAATAGAAAAAGCGGAGGTAAAAGAGATTAAGTTTACTCAAAAACATATAATCTAACGAATGCTTGAGGAATTCTACGTAGAAGATTGTTACACAAATTGAAATTAAAATCAATACCAGCAAAAGTAGAAAATAATTTAGTTATAATTTAAAGGATAAACCAATATAAGGCATCCATAGAAAATTTTAAAGAAGAATCTGTGAGTAACTCCATGCAGACAGTTTTACAAAAGGAAGAAGAAAACAAGAATGTGTGTGAAGATGAAGAAAATATTCAAGAGCAGATAGCAGACAGTGATGACGAACCTGATGAAAATGAACCTATCTTGTCTAAATTGGAAATCAATTCTAGAAGAAAGACTGTCTGATGATGATTAAGATTAGTGAAAATAAGTTGAAGGTGATTTTCATTAAAACAAGTCAATGATAAGAGAAAGTTAAATTAAGTAGTGGATCAAGAACCTGATTATTTAGCGTTATCCGAAGACGAAGAAGAGAGCCCTAAGCAAAAATATTTAAGATATGATAAAGACAAACAGCACTTAGACAGTTCTGGATTATATTAAGAAGATTTTGTTTTCGAATCGGAAATCGAGTGATAATGAATCTGATGGTAATGGAGATTACAAACATATTGCGATTTGATTCTGATGAATCTGGTCTACGAAAATAAGAATAGAAGAATATCAGCTGTGAAGAATGTTAAAAGAAAAAAAAAACAAAACTGAACAAAAATTAATAAGTCATTTAGATTATATAGAGATGGATAATAGAAGCAAGCTCATAAAGCAGAATATTGGTTTGAAAGAGATATATGAATGAGTTGAAGGTAATAGGTAAAGGTGACAAAGTTAGAAAACTTAAGAAGAAAATGGGAAAACAAAATCAACAAAATTAAGTACAATATTAGAATCAGAACATGGGGATAGTAATGACCAATTAATTATGATACCTCAGTGATACCAGAAGACCATGGACTAATGTAAGGCGGAAGTGGACTTGATGGAGCAAGTTATGAAGACTGGTATGGTAACCAATTAGCAAGTTTTAATGGATTCCATACCATTTGATGAAAACAACCCAGAGGCATGGAAGAAATTCATTCGAAGAGAAATACATGTGTATGTTTGGCAGCCCAAAAACAAACTATATAATTGATGTTAAATTGGATAGTGTTTTGGCGACTATTTCTATGATTGTTCGAAGTTTTTTTGTTACAATACATATTGTTGGACATATAAATAATTGGCTGGATGTGCCTATATACTAAATGGGCTTATATATATTGTTGAATAACTAAGTGTTAGAGTAGTTGCCCGGAATATAAAATTGTAAAAACGCTACGGCGTGCCCGTGATAAAGCCACCCACACAAGATGCAGATCCCGCCATCTTGATTCATTTCCGTGTTGTGGCTTTAACCGAGTTGTTTGTAAAGAATAAATACAGATGGGTTTAGTTGTATCCAGCACTTTAATTGCCAAAACACATAAAACTGCAATTTAAAATTCCTATTTATATAAAGCTATATCATCTGGTGACGTTTTCTGTTATATTGAACACATTTCTAACATTCAATACCAAATAAAGATGGTGTCAAGGTTTAATTGTACAAAAAATTACCTGAATTTCACACTGATAAACATATTCGATGAGTCTGGGCTGTAGGTCTGCCCAGACTATTGACCTATTGATAATATAATGACTAATAAGCAAGCATACACACAACGACGGGTGGTTGGAATGATCTAATCGCCACCACGATGGATTCCTTTGTTGCCCATTGGAATCCTGTAAATAGAATTAAGAATAAATCTCACTCCATTAGATATGACTTGAGAAAATAAATTTGTGTTGTTGCCATTTTTTGTAAAGTTCTTCATTTGCGTACATTCTACAGGTTTTGGTGAATCGGCCGAATTTCGTGGGTTCCACAGCTACACGTACTATGGCAGATACGCTGAACTTCATGACATTCAAGTTCTGCATGTTTGAGAATATGGTGATGGTATTGGGTTTAACCAAAAATTGATCCAGACCGAACAAACTGCAAATGAGGATGGCAAATGAGGTACATCATGAGGATGGCTTCTTGTGTAAATTCTCTTTCTTGAGGCCATATAGTTAGGTCACAGGATAGAAGCCTTCACGCCGATGGCTACTTTACCGGAAAAGACAGGACCAAAAGCGTAGAAACTACTTTTATGTGAAGTGGGTACCATTTTAGACACACACATCGTCAGAAGACCGTTAGTATCACTGTTCTTAATGCATAAAAATAAAAAACCGAAGTATAGTAATTTGTATATACTAAAAAAAAATTGGTAATTCCTGTTCAATTTATACCAATCGTTCACAGTGAATCAGTCTAGAGTTGTAAACTCTATATCATGATGTACAAATAAATACCAAAATTTAACGCGTTTTGAAAATCCATAAAGGTAATATATACCAAGAGCGGCTTCATCATCATGTGGAAGTTCGAATAAAAATTGATAGTAACTGAGCGGCAATCATCTTAAGCAAAGTTTCACCAGCAGATAACCATGTACGCCTAAATGTTTTTCCGTCCTTATCCTTTCTTCATATTTCGAGTTAATGCGCGGTGTGTAGAGAAGGGCTTCACATTCTTCTTTCCTAAAATAGAAATTTCAGTTACACCCAAGAACTATAAATATATAATGCATCTTCGATATCATAGCATTTCACCATAGGACATAAAGATAGAGGTCTTTAAGTGCCTAGGCTTGTGCTGGAATAATTAAAAAATTTTTAAACAAAAAAATACTATGCTTACTTGCAGTGCATAATGAAGTCAAAAATTTTGTAGATTGGATTCAAGATGTACATGCAGGTTTTGGTTGAAATATTCCTAAATCCATAGACTATTCAATGTCAGAATATTTGGTCAAGTTCTTCAGCATCTAACTAGAACTCCAATTCCCTAAAGGGTACGGTCCATCTTCTTCATGAACAAGAATGGTATAGGTTCCTCGACGGCCTGACGTAAGACAGTTTCCGTTTCTACACACACACCTGCAAACAATTCATTCTTACAAAATTGTTTCTAATTTTATTCATAATTTACAGCGTATTAACAGCATCAGTGGCACCAATCGTTAACCAATGTCGACCTGGGGCGGTTGGAGATGACATCAAGATTAATTAAAATATTGTAAGGACACTACAAGATTCTTTCTTCAATGTTTCCTACTTTAATTCGGAAGTTTTTAATAACTTGTCTTTACCACAGAAATGTATTTATATATGCATTATTTACAATTTTTATTTATCTTTAGTAAAATTAATACAAAGTGAAGTAACACCAATAATACATACATAATTATTTAATTTATTATACAAATAATTATTTAGGAATTTACTTACCCGTAATACAATCTACTACAACAAGATCACCAGCAGTTCTACGAAGGGCACTACTAGATCGGATTAAGTAACCTGAATTATAACATAATCCTCCTCCGAGGCGAGGTAATCTGGAACCATTCGGTTGTGTGGCATGGGAACATATCGACAACGTGCAGTCGGCCTAATATATAATAAAATCTAAAATATAATTTTGATCTTGAATGGAAGAAGTTCAATGGTATTTCAAAACTCTAGTGTCACGTTCTGAATTAACTAATATCACCAAATTATAACTATCCAGGCCGTGCGGCGTCTCCAATATGCTCTCCAAACTATTATGATAAATATGAGTAGGGTAGGAACTTTCGTAGGTGGGGGTTTTGGTAATATTTTGCGAATATACTGTGGATTTTGCTTTAAGGTCTTAGTAGGAAATGGTACGCTTCTTCGAGGGCAAAATTTTGATAACCAAATTATTACTTAATTAGTCTTTATATTTTTAAATAATTTTTGATTCTTTAATTTTTAATTGTATTGATATATAGTTTAATTAGTTTTTGATTGAAATATTTAGTTTACATTATTGTATACACTAATTTATTTCTATATATATTGTTTTGTTTAAATTATAATAGTAGAATTAAATAATTATATAGGCAAATCAAATTGCTATGGAAGGACAAAATATGGGACAAAAAAAGCTTTTCTATTTTGAAAACTGCACGAAGTCATATACCTGCTCTAATTTGAATGTCCATAACAAGAGAATTTCCAGATTTTTGCAAAAATTTTTAATTTTTGACTTTCCTGCTGAATCTTGCAACAATCTTACATTTAGCAAAAATATCTGCATCAAATCTGAATTGTGTATTCATTTTTAAATGTGTTACTTGTGAAAATGAATATAGCAGCAAACAAATATTGAAACAGCATGAATCCAAAACAAATTATCCTGCTATTAATGAAGATACCAAAGTTACAAAAACACTGTACACGTGTAAGTTATGTAAACATGAAAGCAAATCTTCTAATAAATCATTTACAGTCATCTCATAACATAAATGTTGAGGAGTTATTGAGATTTAATACCTTTAAAGAATTTGAAATATGGAAAAATTACATGGAACAACTCCCACATCTTCATGTGTCAAGAAAAGAAGCTCTAAATCTTTATATTCGGCTAGCATAATATTTCAGTGTAATCGATCTGGTTTTATGTCTGCAAATCAACAGCTTAAAGGGATATGAAGGTTCAAGGAAGTAACAAGATAAATATATATTGTCTAGCTGCTACTAAATTAGAACAACGAGGTGAAGAATATGAAGTTGAATTCACCTAAACATATTTTGGACATGAAAATACTTTACACCTACATCTCCCGAAAACAAATAGAGATAAATTTCAACTAAATTAGCAGCTAAAATACCATTTATTGTGATAATGGATGATATGAGAGATGATGTGAATATTACTAACGTAAAAATAGATTTAGATACTCATAAAAATTTACAAAACATAAAGGCATCTATAATTTTAAATTCAGAGCTGTTAGAGATGTAAATGATGCTATACGTGTAGAAGTATGGGCAAATGAGATGAAACATAGAGTATGCATACTGTTATATAACCCACAATGTGAATAATTGGACATCTACATCAATTTTAAAGAAGATAGCAGTAATTTTCCAATGTTAATCTGAATCTTAATGAGTCCATATAACTAGACTTTTAAGGAATAGCTCAGAGAAAATCGATGAAGAGGATATAACATAAAACAGAGTAAGTACAAAAATTGAATATAATCATGACTATGATACTAACAGTGTGTTATCTGATATATTTGCAGTTATACATTACACATTATACATATACATTTGCACATACTGGTGGATTAGACCTACAAAGGGGATACCACGTTAAGAAATGCGCCTAGAGCTATTCCTCATAGGTGATTTGCTAAAGAGTCCATTTAAATATAATTATACAATCATAATAACATAACATTCAACTACTGTCCTTTATATTTAAATAAATTATGTTTATTGTAATATTTTTGTAGTTAATATTAGCGTATTGTATGGTGGTTGTTAAAATAGTACTAGATTAAGGGTATGCTTTTAGCCATAATCAAATAATTTTATCAGTACCATTTTAATACGATATTGATCTTTTAATATTTATATTACACATAAATCAAAAGTGTTTTGAACGTCTAGTTATGCAGGTATTAGATATTTCGTATACTTTTAAAATGGATAGTTATTTTGAGCTTAAATATCATTTTGTTATAACATCAGAATCACTGATGCATATTAGAGCATTTACAAAAAACATAAATACCAATAAGCCTTAAAATTATTTAAGATAAATAAATATATATTTAGGTAGGTAGCTTTTATTTAAATTTGGGAATTTTGATTGTTGTTATTGATGTAGGTTTTAGGAGTGACCTGAAGGATATGGAACGAATTTTCAAGTTTAATATTTAAGATATATTAAATGCAACTTATATGTTTATGATAAATTGGTTATCAATCCTAATGTATTTAAAAATCCATAATTTTGGTATTATACCTCTATATATTACATAATAGTATACAAGCGAGTTTAATTGCGAATATTATTTTCCAAAACACAGAGGAAGACATATACCATTCAAGAAATCGTCTCATTTTGGGTCAGTTATATTCTAAGCAGTTTATTCTAATGTCTATTGTGCCACCCTAGTAGGCTTTCATCAAAGGATATATTCTGCATAGAGTGTTCCAGTATTCTCTTTCTAATATCCCTTTATTATTTATTAAATCCTCATTTATTATGTTTATGTTATAGAGATTAATTTTTGAAATTAGGCCCAAGATATATTATTGGAGGGGTTTTAATGTTAAATATAGAGCCTCTGGTCCACGATTAGTAACAACTGGAAAAGGAAACGAATTATTCGCAGCAATGAATATTACTAAAGGTAATTATTATTCTGGCCGCAAACCCACTTACTGGCCCACCGGCAGTAAAAAAGTATCAGACCTACTGGACTTTTATATTTCGAAAGGCATATCTTCAAATCAAATACAGATCGAGGGCTTGTGCGAATCATTATTTGAACTCGTTCCAGTATTGTTCTAGGTGCAACAAATCGAAAAAAAACAAAGAAACCCAATCTTACTAACACATTTACTAACAGGGACCCGTTTAGTCTTATAATGAAAGAACGTATAATGTTTTCCAACAGAGAGTTTTAAAATCTACAATACTGTAAATCTATTTCTATATTTAACTATAAATCAGATTTCTCCAATGAAATATGCTACATAAATTAATACTAACATCAATCCTAAAAAGGCTCAAGAATTGATAATATTTCACCTGGTTATCAAAGGAATTTCCACGAAAAGCAATAATCGTGTTGACATAAATATTCAATGCCTGCTTGAGACTGAAGCATGTTTCGGAATTATTTAATGTTGCGCGAATTAATTTGCTTTAAAAAACCTGATAAACCGGCAGACCTCGTTAGATCTTATAGGCGTATTTTGCTGATTAATTTACAAAATGAGCAGATTGATGCCGGAAAATTACTATTAACTCCTGAAATCATAACATTTCGAAAAAAATTTAGGGTTTTAGATGAACGAGCAATCTCTACACTCAACCTTGTTTCAGCTGGAAGTCCACGTATCGCTACAACAGAAGAAACAATACTTGGAACATTTACCGACGACACTGTTTTCATATTAAGAAATGTCTAAGTTGTCTAAGACTGTAGATAACGTACAAGTAGCAGTCAAAAAATTCTATAAATGGACTAGAGACTGAGAAATACGGCTTAATAGCTCCAAATACGTCCATGTTAATTTTGCATTGAGGCAAAATGACAAAAACATAATTATATCACTTCCTTGATTCACACAGCCCAATTCTCGATGGTAGGTTAAACTAAAAACTTTATGTTAGACAAAAAGAGATTAGACTCAAAGTCAAACAATTGTTGTATTGGTTAGTTGGAATATACTCTCCACTTGACCTAAAATCAAAGAGATTGGTTTATCAGTATTATATAGCCAATTTGGATCCATGGTGCGCAAATATGGGGTTGACAAACGCCATATATTCACAATACGCATCTTTGGCAAACAGTTTTTCAAATAATTACCAATGACCTCGAAATCACATGGATACATGAAGTGATCCAAGATTTCGCCTTGAAATACGGCTGCTAAATCACACTAACGTGGAAGCTATACTGCTATTGGACAACACGCAGGAAATCAGTAGAACGAAGCGAACCAAACCGCAGGAACTTGTTTAGCATGTGTGTATCAGTCTATATTAATGTATGTATGTACGGTAAGTCAATAACAATAATTGCATGGTTGCCTCTGTTAATTGAAGTTGTAACCAAAATAAATATAAAAATAAATTGCAAACTAATCAATATTTTATGCCACCCGAACGTACGGCGGCGATCTTTAGGTCGCGGCGATGATCAAAGCATCAAAAGAAGATTATAAATTAAACTTGTATCTAGGTGCTGACGATGTTAACTTCCCTTAAACTGGTTCACAAACAAGGAACCATTCAGAGCGTAATCTTGAAACTTAGATGCGTCTCCATCAGACAGATGGATCAGGTGTCGTTTCCTACATATAGAATAATAATTACAAATATTCCGGAATAACGACAACTTGGCGTTATCACCGGCAGGCCTTTTGTCAGATCTGATATATTGATTGTTTTGATTAAATCGTTGTTATGACGAAGAAACGTCTGCAAGTCCTGGACAATAGCTCAATTGTAAGTTTTATCAAAATCTATTATTAAATAAAAGTGAATAATACATCAAATTAGTAAAATAATATGAAATATTATTTAATAAATTAGGGATCTTCTTTATTTTAAATTATTATTTTTTTATTGTAAACTGACTAAATAAAATTTTAATATATTTTGAATAAACGCAACCTCTATTACACTCTCTCACAGAATAAATCTCTTATTATGTTTTCAAAAATCTTCTTCCTATGGTATTTTGGATTTAGTTTTTCTTAGAATTGAATGAATGTTTTTCAGGTTTTGAATTCTTATGGCTTATGAACGGAGAAAGCTATCAACTATTTTCAATCAAAGATAATCCTTATCCAAATATTCATCCAATTTAAAAGAGGCAAAGAAGCAAATTATGTGAAACAAATTTTTAACAAAATATGTAAATTTTGATTTACAAAATAAAATTAAATATGTAAGTATGTATGTTTTGACATTGATTTGGATAAAGATGAACCTTTGTCTTTCTGTTGTAAAATAAAATTTCACATGTAAACAAATTCAGAATATCCCATAATTACTAAATCTATGGGTATTGTTATGCTCAAAAACAAGAAGTTAAATATCAAAATGAAAAGTTATTTAATTAAGGAATCGTAGAATATCGCCACGGAGTTCTTTAATTTGATTTACGTAGTGGAATAACGGTCTACAAAATACCCAGAAATATAATACCAGATGTTGAACACGGGCGGGGAGCCAGCAGCGCCAACTAGAACTCAATAATGAATAGCTGGCAACACCGAGAGGTTATCTGGTATGTTATTGAAGGGTATTTCCAATCATTCAGTATCTGGCCCTGTTCGGTTTAGACGTGCCACCATTGACTGCTCAAGCCTCGTCACCAGGTAACACCACTGCCATCCGTTTTACCTATTTTGTATTTTCCGCATTTTTATATTACTTCAATAAATAGCGGTCACATAATGTAAACACCACTGTTTCATCTCGTTTTACCTCCATTCACCGAGCCATCTTAATTTAACCTAAAGTGGTGATCCCGACGAAATCTTTCACAAAATTGGGTTTGGAGTCGTGAATGAAGGGTACGTGCAACATGATGTATTTTATGTGACTGTTTTATTTTTTATTTCAACATTTTCAATATTTTTAATACGATTCCTCTTCGATTTTACTTTTGTTCGGTCAGAATCACATTATTTTAAACATTTGTTCCTCATTCAATTTTATTTTAGTGCTGAAACAATGAACATTAAATTTCATTTCATTATTTCCATTTCATATTTTTTTAATTTTTAGTCTAAATTTTATTTTTCACAATAATTTTTCTCAATTACCTTAACGTATATGATCACGGATTAGTCACAGAGCAGCTCCAGAAGCTAGGTACCGATTGCACTCACTGTGGACTCGTCATGTGTTCGCCGAGGTACCAGAATTGCCAATGTCTCGTCGTCACAGAAAACACTATCGTTTTAAATCAATCGCCACAAAGGCAGTTTTGATTATTAATTAGTAATTAGCCATAAATTTGAAAATAAATAATGTAAACAAACAAACGTCGGCACATACCTAAGCCACAAAATGGCGCCGAAATAGATGAAAGGTAAACAAAGGATGCAGGTATGAATTTAAAACATTTCAATTAAACTGCAGCATGAAAAGGGAGATTTTCATAAATTCTGAAAAAGAAATGGTAATAAATATTCGGCGTAGTGAATTAGTTCTATGTAACAGTCGACGCAAATTCATTGTACACCCCTGAGGACAATAGCACAGGACTGGATCTGGTAATTTAATTTTGTTATTTCTTTTTACAAGCAACAACAGTGCGTTCTTTAGTTCAACAGACGTACTTTCCATTTATTATAGGGAGTGGATACATTTGAAAATTATATTTTTTCTGATTCAACAGTTTTTCCACAAATGTTCTTATTCGAATTGATAGACATGACAATGAGGTACACCAGCAAGTCGACATGATGTAGAACAGCGAATTAGCTGTCTACATAGAGAGCAATAACCTGTGATACAACAGCTCGCAACGAGCAGGCCACAGACATGGTGCTATCCTGATGATCCATGATGAGAGACAGCAAGGGGTACGTCAACAGGACCGGCGCCAATTAGGCCAGCAGGTACATCAACGAGAGTGTGCCACTGGCTGTTCACCACGAGTTCGTAGATTCAGTGTCAGGTATGTAAATAAGATCGACGTCAATATGGAGAGCCATGACAAACGATCCACCAACCTGGGTGTTCTACGACACGAGCCTCGCTAAATTAGCGTTCGCAACACCCGAGCCGCCTATTTGAAAGGTCCCGCCCCGCCAACCTGGGGAAACACAAAAAGTCTGCCGCGTACTTGGGGAATTCATACAAGAATCCCTGCAACTTGGGGAGTTCGCTATATGCGTAGCAAAAATCCAAGGGTCCACGACATGTATGATGCATATAAGACGAGCGTGCCGCCTATCTGAGGGTCTGCAATCACCGTGCAGCCTCTTCAAGGGGACCGCATCATGCTTGACGCCTACCTGACGGTCGCCCAGCAGGTGTGACGTCAACCCGAGAAATGCACAACATAAGTCTCGCCAATCTAAAGGTGCATATCAAGAATGCCGCCCATTTGACCAGCGCACACCAGCGTGCCTGGGGGAGCGCAAGACGCCTGCCGTCCATCCGAGGAGTGTGCAACGACCCTGCCGCCAATTTCTGGGGACCGCTACAAACGTATTTTTAAATTAGAAGTTCCTCAATGAGCAGCCCACCAACCTGGGGGCCACATCGAGAGTTCATTCAACCGAGAAGGTCCACAACGAGCTATCCATCAACCTGGCGGCGACAGCAAGGGTTCTTTTAACCTAGAAGGTCCACTAATAGCTGCGCACCAACCTAGAAGGTTTATAACGAGCTGCCAACCAATCTGGAAGGTCCACAACAAGCTGGCCATCAACCCAAGGGGGCCACAACGAGCGTTCCATCCACCGGGAAGATCCACAATGAGCGTCCTCCTAATCTGGTGCCACAAGATTCATTCCACTAAATAGGGGGAAAGCAGCAGACGTGCAGCCAATCAAGGGGGCCAAACATACGAGCCGCCAACCTTGTGGAGCCATCGCAGACAAGCTGCCCATTCAGTAGACCACTACAGAATCCCAGAGACGGTGACCCAGCGTGAACGCTTGCATCAGGTATGCTATGTGGGGTACGCCAACGAGATGAACAACTAGAGTCACCAGTTCAAGCGACAACAAATTTGCCGCCAATATGAAGGGTAAGACCAAATAGGGGTCAACCAATCGGCCACCATGATCAGAGACGTTTCTATGAACGTCCACAACAATTCTGCCTGCAAGAAGGTGGTCAACTAACCTGTTGCCACCACGAGAGACGTTCAATGAACGTGTACAACCAGGCTGCTATCAAGAGGGGCCAACCAACCAGTGGCCATTAAGAGCCACATTTCTGTGAACGTCTACAATCGGCCTACAAGCGTAAGAAGGGCCAACCAATCGGTGGTAATCATGATCGACGTTTCTATAAATGCCTAAAACTCGGCAGTCAGCAAAAGGGAGCCAACCAACCGGTGATAACCACGAGAGACGTTGAACGTCTACAGCCAGATCTCCACTACGGATGACAGTAGCAGTCACGACATTCCTATGAATGTCGGCAGCCAGTACTCCATATGCAGTCAAATTAACAAGTAGTTTGTTCGCCATGAGGCCATCGATATGGTCGACAGCAGCAGCTAGACCAATCAGATAGAGGTCTACAGTCAGGCCACCATCACAGAGGCATTAATACAGTGAGTATTAACATCTAGGTTGACAAGACGATCATTTGCAGAACCGTCAAGCAGATACCTCAGAGATCACACACAGCTGAGCCAACCAGTTGAATGTCTGCAGTCAGGCAACGCGGGGCCAACAGCACGCACGGCAACCAGATGGACTTTTGAAACCAAGTCATTATTAGAGTGAGTATTAACTTCCTGGCCGACAAGATGGATGTCTGCAATTAGACAATTAACATAGAGAAGAGCTGCAACAGCCATGCCAACCAAATAGACGTCTGCAATCAGACTGCCACCGCTACGGGATAACCAGTAGCTGTAGCCAACTAGACAACTGGCCACAAACAGTTGCCAAGTTGACAAGTAAGCTGTCTTAAAGGGGTACACAAAAATGGATGTTAACAACCTGGTGGTAATAAGGTGAAGGTCAACAAACTTAGATTACAAGCTATCAAGATTATAAAGAGTAGCGGACAAGCCGCTAGCAAGGTGGTTATCAACAAACGAGCCGTCAGGATGAAGAACTATTAACAAAATTTCAGCAAATACACAGCCAATAAGGTATATATCAAAGTAGTGATAAAATTATTAATCAAACAGTATCGAAATTATAAACAAAACTTCAATAAATACAAATGCCGCCAATATAGTGGATGTCATCGAACAGTCAAGCACAATAAAAGAAGTAATTAGGCAATAACAAAAATAGTAAAAAAACTCCTAGAATTACACATGTTGTCAGTATGGCGAATGTCAACACAAAGGCTATCATTAAGCAAAACTTCAACAAACGAAACAACACAAGGTGAACAGGCTGTTCATAAACAATATCAAGTAGTTACAAAGTCAATCATGTAGTCGGTAAAAGACGTCAACAATATCATTACCTATGATCGACATAAGTAAGATCGACATCCATGTTGATGTACAAAAATTTGTAAGGTGAGAGAAACCGAGAAAACATTGGTTTGGTAGTATAATTAATGAATCCACATGAGTTGAGATTAAAACTAATTAGTATATTGTTTCGAATAAATTATTATAGAAAAGCATATAGATGTTAAGAAAAAACACATCGTCTGTTATGCAAAATTTACATGGACACAAGAAAAGAAGACAGACCTATTGGAATATTTTTGAAAATCTCAGGAAAAACAGCAAATTAATCCACAGTTAACGTTGTAATATGCAGATAGGCGTAAAGTAACCATTGTTATGAAATCAGTCTAAAAAAATTAGTATAAAATATCACAAAAATTAGGAATCAATATATATTTAACATCCAAGATTACTATTTTAAATTCCATGTTAAAATTAGAAAGAATGGACTTTAGTAATTTTATACAAGATCTACTACCTAATACTTTGCAATCAACAATCGTACCAATTATGATGATTTAATTTAAAAACAAACGTAATTCATGAAAATACATAATTAATAGGAAAATCTGATTAGTCGCTAAATAATTTCAGCAAGATTAAGTATCAATGATAAATTAGGTTAAATAATGATGTTGCTATATTTAAAATTATATATAAATTTCATTTTCGTTTAGATTTAATTAATTGTTAGAACCGATTTTGTAGAATCGATTTGGTGAAGGTGTTTGGGCAATTGAAACACTGGAGTCAATTGAGTCGCTCTCTATTTATTTCTATAAACAGCTCGGTCAAAGCCGCAACACAGAATGAATCAAGATGGCGGGATCTTCATCCTGTCGGGATGGCTTTAACACGAGCATGCGCCGTAGCGTTCATTATAAATTAGAGGAAACTAATTTAATATCGACCTATATAACCCTATATACATGGTAACGTTGCATGTAGGCGCATCCACCCAAATATTTATATATCCAACATTCGGCTATCCTGACTCGCAAGACTTCACTCCAGCTGCTCTTGGAACATTGTAGTTGGTGGTTTTGGCTTTTCCATAATGGAAACATAGTCTTTACTACATGATTTTTTAAAATGTCTTACCTTGATGATTTCTTCCTTCATCGTTTCATTTTATACCTTCCATGCAGTTTGTTTTATAACTTCTATGAAGTCAATTTTATACTTTTTGGCTGAACTGCAGTCAATACCTTCGGTGAGGTTCAACTGCTATACTCCATTTTAACTTCTCTGAATGGCCTGGGGCGTTATGTGCTTCTGCTATTTTTCTAACGATTATTATAATTTATATCCTTTTGCATTTTATATTTAGAAATTTACATCCAACAATAGTCTAAACTATTTACTTGAAATAATTACTATGCCAATGTTCACACTGTTTAATCGCATCTTTATATTCTCCAAGTAAATATTATTTTAATTACATTTACTGCCATACTTTATAACTTATGTGAAGTCAATTATACATCTCATTACTTGGTTTCTATTTTGATCATTTTTGCATTTTAACTAGATTGTATATATCTACCTATATGACTATTGGTCTTCATCACTATGTCCTTAATAGATTTATTTTATATTCCATGTATTCATTAAAATATGTTCAACGTTCTTGTATTTGCGTTTAAAAGTAAATTTATTTTCTGATTAGTTGCTGTCTTTTAACAAAAGTTTTGTGATTTATTGTTAGGTTACCTTCATTTTGATCATAAATTTTACAATATATACTATAATTTTTAAATTTACAACTCAAAATTTTTTACTTATTTCCTTAGTGTAAGCGTTTATCTTTAATTCTATAATTCTTTCAAAGATACAACCTTTAAACTGATAATATTCTCAAGCCATATTTAAATACAAAAGTCGTGCACCTACAGTTGACACATTCAATATATTTTAAGAAGGTTGTTCTGCTATCTTTTTTATGATAATTATATAATATTCCATTCCAGGAAATCACCAAAATTAAAAGAATTTGGATTATATGACATTAGATGAAACCTAAGATATAAAAATTTTTGTTTAGTTTAATGCTCAAATGATTGAACTTATAAATTAAATCATAGATAATTTGATAAAAGAAATGATGTTTTTAAAGAAAATGTTTGATTTTAATCATTTGCTATTTTATATATTTGTAACAAAATATAAACTATACAATTACTGTATTTTCAATATCAATAATACTATCGTCAAGATTATTATTAAATTAGAATACCATTTTGATTTACTCCCAAAATATTTTAAATTTACTGAACTAAACCATCCATTTGAAGTCTTTATTTGTATTCATTTATTCAAACTATTCACACACTGACATGGTGTGTTGTCAGCCCTAACTTAGAATTAAAATTTATGAACTCCAAAATTTTGTCAAGAATGTTATTACAGCGGTACAATGTTTACTGAGAATTTTGTAATCTTGCTTGTTATAACATTTCTTTCGTCTGAGGGTTAAAAATCTGCTCTTTGAAGGTTTATTTTAAAATTCTTAGAGTGTGTCATACTAATTCCAAATGCGTTGATATTAACCAAAAAAACAACCTTTGACAATTCTCGTTCGCCTATTTTTCGGAAATTTCTGATATTTAACTTGCAATAATAATTTATAGCAACATCATTATTTTTGTTATTTCATTTTCATTATTTCGTTTGTTGAAGTTTTTCTTATTTATAGCCTGTGTGTTGACATTCGAAATATTGGCATCTATCTATTGGCATCTATTACTATTTTTGTTACTGTTTGATTTCCTATGATTACCACTTTTATTATGTTTGGCTGTTTGATGACATCCACTATATTGGAAGCATGTGTATTTATTGAGGTTTTATTTACTAATTTTGATACTGCTTAATTACTACTTTCATCACTACTTTGATATAAACCTTATTGGCTGTATATTTGATGAAATTTTGTTAATAATTCTTCATCTTGATGGCTCATTTGTTGACATCCACCTTGCTAGCGGCTTGTCTACTATTCTTCATAATCTTGATGGCTGGTTTGTTGACCTTTACCTTGTTACCACCTCGTTGTTAGCATACATTTTTGGTGTACTCTTTTTAGACAGCTTATTTGTCCTGCACCTGTTTGTGCCTGTTTGTGGCCAGTTGTCTAGTTGGCGACAGCTACTGGTTTCCCCCTAATGATGGTAGTCTGACTGCAGACGCCCATTGGTTTGGCATGGTTGTTGCTGCTGTTTAATGTTAATAGTCTAATTGGAGACGTCTATCTTGTCGGCCTGGAAGTTAATACTCACTCTAATAATGCCCTGATTTCAAAAGTCTATCTGATTGCCGTGCATGCTGTTGGCCATGTGCTGGTAGCCTAACTGCAGATATTCATCTGGTTTTAATGAATGTTGGTGGCCTGGCTGCAGATATTCAATTGGTTCGCTTGGCTGTGTGTATGTTCTCTGGAGTGTGTGCTTGACAGTTCTGCAGGTGTTTGTCTTGTCAACCTAGATGTTAATACTCACTGTAATTGTGATCTGATCGACTATGTTGGTTGCGGATGTCTCTGTGATGGTGACCTGACTGTAAACCTCTATTAGATTGCTATAACAGCTGCTGTCGGCCATGGCGATATCCAACCTAGATGTTAATACTAACTGTATTAATGCCTTTGTGATGGTGGCCTGACTGTAGACGTCTACCTGATTGCTCTAACTGCTGCTGTCGACCATATCGATGGCCTCATGGTGAACAAACTACTTGTTAATCTGACTGTATATGGAGTACTTGCTGCCGACATTCATGTGAATGTCGTGACTGGCAATGTCGTCCGTAATGGAGACCTGGCTGTAGACGTTCAACGTCTCTCGTGGTGATCACCGGTTGGTTGGCCCCCTTTTGCTAGCAGCCTGGTTGTAGACGTTCATAGAAACGTCGCTTGCGGTTTCTACCAGTTGATTTGTCCCCTTTTGCTAGCAGCCTGGTTGTAGACCTTCATAAAAACGTCGCTTGCAATGGCCACTAGTTGTTTGGCCCTTCTTGCGCTGGTAGTCTGGTTGTAGACATTCATAGAAACGTCGCTCGTGACGGCCACTGGTTAGTTAGCCCCTCTTGCTAGCAGCCTGGTGGTAGATATTCATAGAAACGTCATTCGCAATAGCCACCAGTTGCTTGTCCCCCGCTTGCAGGCAGCCTTGTTGAAGGCGTTCGTAGAAACGTCTCTTTTGTTGTCGCTCGCATTGGTGACCCTAGCTGTTGTTCATCTCGTTGGCGTACCCCACATAGGTATGTACCTGCTGCAAGCTTTCTCGCTGTGTCACCGCGCTAGGTAATTCTGTAGTGGTTTCTTGGATGGGCCGCTGGTCTGCGATGGCTCCACAAGGTAGGTGATTCGTGCGTGTGGCCCCTTTGGTTGGCTGCAGGTCTGCTGCGTGGCCCCTGTTTAATGGACTACCCGTTGTTCCCCCCAGATTGGTGGGACGCTCATTGTGGACCTTCCTGGTTGATGGATCGTTCATTGTGGCGCCCTCAAGTTGATGGCCAGCTCGTTGTGGGCCCCCCAGGTTTATGGGCAGCTCGTTGTGGATCTTTTAGGTTGAAAGAACGCTCGTTGTCGCCTCCAGGTTGGTGGACAGCTCGTTGTAGACCTTCTAGGTTGAAGGAACGCTCATTGTGGACCTTCTCGGTAAAATAATCGCTCGTTGTGGCCCCCAGGTTGGTGGGCGGCTAGTTGTAGATTTTTCCGTTTGACTTCACACCTGTCAATTCGGCGGCCAGCAGGTTGCAGGGCCCTTGAATAGCCTGCGCGGTAATTGCGGACCCCAGGTAGACGGCGCGCTGGTTGCACGCCCGTCAGGTAGGACCCTCTAAGAGGCTGCACGCTGATTGTAGAGTCCCAGGTAGTCGGCACGCTCGTCTGGTTGGCGTCATGCATGTCGTGGACCCTCAGATTGGTGGTACGCATATAGCGAACTCCCCAAATAGGTTGGACTCTTTCATGGATTCCGCAAGTGGATGGCAGACTTGTTGTGGTCACCCGGGCTGGCGGGACGGGACCCTTCAAATAGGCGGCTGGCTGAGCATGCGCCGTAGCCTTTATTATAATTTACAGGAAACTGCATTAATATCGACTATGCAACCATATGTACATCGTGAGAGGACGTCAGATGTAGGCGCATTCACCCAATTATTTATATATCCAACAAATTTGACAAAAGATTTGAAGATACTAAGAAAACCGTTTAGATGGAGATTTCATCTGATGAGGCAAATTGGCCGCCACTCAATCGATGTTTTGTTTGTAGTAAGAAAAACAATCTAAGAAGGCATCGGATTATACTTTATGGATGTCGCTGACCGCTTTGATAATCTTATCAGTGATAAAATTCGTAATAAGAGAATACAGAGCGATTGAAATAGAATTTTGAATATTATTAGTTTTTAACAAACAGCTTTTGTTTTTATAGATCAAGCTGATGCATGTTCGGAAATACTGAATACTATTTATCATTCAAATTTTAAACTATTTAAATCAAATGGTAAAAGAGAAAATTATCAGATTAGCTATCTGAATGTTTTAAAACAATAAAAGATTCGATATCAAAACTAGATGATACTTATATCTATTTTTTTAATATTGTTAAAACAATCTAAGTTATATTAAAAACGATAATAGTTGAATTTAAATAAATAACCTCATATAATCTACAAACCACAAATTTATCACATAATATTTCCGACAATAAGATCGTGACCTTATACAATTTACTGACGAGTTCGGGGAGTTTTAAATCATAGAAATTATTTAAAAAAATGAACAATATAATGCAAAACAAATTTTTTATAACATCTTTATTAGATAGGCTTAGTACAATCTTATTTTACAGTTAATTTATTACTACTTTTCATATGTACTTGGACTAATTAACAAGCCAGACGAGTGCGAGAAAATACATCAATATGTATTCCACAGTTATAAAATTATAACTTATAACTATAGTTTATACTAAATGTATACACTTTATATAAGTTCGAATGGTTTTATTCGCTTCAATCTCCTGACATCCTGCGCTCTGTCCAAAAGTTATATTGCTTCCACGATAGTATAATTTAGTAATATTCTTTCGTGTTTTAAGGCAAAATCTTGGATAACTTCGCAAATCCATTTGATTTCCAGGTCATTGTGCAGTTCTTCGTTGGTTACATAGCGATAGACATTGGTAATCAATCAAAGAAACTTGTTTTGACAGAGTTGTATGACTAGTTGATTTGAATTTTTAGTGCAACCCCATATTTGCACCCCATAGGCCCAAATTGGCTTTATTATTGTATTGTAATCAACCTCTTTGATTTTAGATCGAGTTGGGAGCATCTTCCGACTAACCAGTATAGCTGTTTTATTTTGGTTGAAATATGCTTTGCTTTTTGTCTAACGTGATATTTCCAATTTAATCTACCGTCAAGGAGGATTCCAAGGTATTTAGCTCATTGTGCTTGAGGAGTCGGATATCCACTGAGTGATATAATGAAGATTTTATTATTTCGCCGCAATACAAAATTAAAGTGGACAGCTTTGGAGCTATTAAGTTGATTTTTCCAATCTTTCGTAAATATGTAGATTTTGTTGACAGCCACTTACACTTTTTCTATTGCTCTAGGCAGAGATATACCTTTTGCCATAATAATTGTGTCGTCAGCAAAGATTTCAATTAGTGTTTCTTTTGTTGATGGAATGTCAGCAGTGTAGAGCAGATACAGGAGAAGTCCTAAGACGCTAATTTGTGAAACTCCAGCCGAAATAGCTGTAAAGGCCGAGAACGCCATTTCGTGTGATACTCTAAATTTTCTTCCGAATAAATATGACTCCAGCAATTAACAATAGTTACGCGGTAATAATTTTCTCATCTTACAGATTAATCCCAAATGCCAAACCCGATCAAAAGCTTGTGAGACATCCAGAAATATTGCAGGGCAGTTTTTTCTTTTTCTCAAACCTCAGTTACTAATGCGCACTTGATCGAATGTTGAATAGTGATTTCGAAAACCAATCTGGAAATCTGCTATTATTACCAAATGTTTTTAAGCACGTTTAAATATTAGTCTCTCAAATAACTTTAATATCGCATGTAGTAGCGAAATAGGCCTGTAAGATTCGACTTCTTTTGCAGGTTTTTCAGGTTTTTTGAGCATAATTCAAGCTATGAGAACAATTCAGCTTTTTCATTGTCGCGTCGAGCCCATTCATTTTCCATCATTTTTAATTGGCGGTACTCCAATAATTGCTCTTTTAAATCTTCGAGTTGCTTTCCATAACGAATAATCTTTGTCTGCTTGTGGGCTTAATTAACTTACATACTTTTGAAAGCAATTCTGTTTATATTCTTTGATCTTTTGATTCGTCTGATTACTAACTCTATTAAAAGTAGTTTTGTCTGCAGCATTTCTGGTTCTGTGCCATATTCTTCTAACTTTTCGCATTTCTTTTATCAATTCTAATTTCGAGGGGGTAAATTACTTCATATTCTGATTTGTCTCTTGCTATTGGGGTAGCATCTCTTGCTGCTGACCGTATTTGTTTAATTACATTTTTGGTTTGTTGCTCAAAATTATCTGTACTTTTAAGTCTTACTTTAAAACTGATTTAGTTAGTATATTTATTGGTAAGACTAGGCTTTTTTGCTTTTCTTAGGATTGTCTGTTAACAATACTGGAGTGTGATCAGATGTTAGAACACACAAGTTTTCTTTACTAATTTGATTTAATGAGGTGCCTTTAGTAATGTAGAAATCCAGTAGGTCTGGGACTTTATTATTGTCTGTGGGCCAGCAACACACTTGCTGTTCACGCTCTGAATGATAATTACAATATATAAGCTTAATAGCATTGAGTAATTCGTTTCCTCTTCCAGGTGTTATTATTCCTGAACCCCACGTTGTATGTATGTCTTAGTGGACAATATAGAGCGCCAATATTTATTTCAGCCCCACTTTTTTCGATACTAATTATAGTAGATTGTATTTCTTCATTTTAAATCTCGTCTTATTCGAAATTTTGTATATTTTGTTTAATTATTAAAGCTGTTCCGCCTCGAGCCTTTTCACTGGGGTGTAGTGGCCAGCATCATAACCCCGAATTTTAACGTACTTATTTTAGAAAAATGTGTTTCCGATATGAGAGCTATATCTACGTTATTAGTTTTTAAGAATAATTCTAGTTCCCGGACTCTTTGATTTAGTCCGCTTGTGTTCCAAGTTATAATTCTTAAAAACGAATTACTCATTTTTGTTTTTCATTAACTTGTTTGGGGTAGTTTTCTCCAATCCGTATTTCTCTAATTTTTCCACCCTGTCTGCTAACTGACTGAATTTCTGTCTCATTACAATCTGGAATTCTTTTACCAATTTCATTATGTCGACTATAGTTGGCTCGTTTTGTTTATTATTTGTTTATCATTTGATATGTTGGTGGTGTTTATATTTTTTACCGATGATCTTGCAGTTTCTTAGGCTTTTTATTATCGACGGCAGATGTTGTTTCAGAGTTTTTGGCTTTGTCAATTTGTCTTGAGTATGGTTCTGCTATAATTTTCATTGGTTGGAGACCTTTTTTTGATACTCTATATACACTTTATAATTGGCAGGGTGCCCTTTTTTATTGCACAACACGCATGTCGCTATACTATTGCGTTGTTTTCTGCACTGAATTGTGTAATGTTTACCGGCACATTTCACACATCTCGGTTACCTATTGCAAAAATTTTTAGTGTGTCCAAGATTTTGACGGGTTGTAAATTGTGGTATATTATTATATTTCTTCGCAGGTTCCACTTTTATCCTACAGTCTACTAAATAATTTATATCATATATATTTTTATTATTTTCGTTTTTTGTCATGTCTACGTAGAACAATGGAAAAAATTTAATTTGTTTTTCACCATTTACATTAGTTGTCTTTTTCGCTATAGGCATGACGGTCAATCCCTCGTGCCCGCAAGCCCGTAACTCCGATTTAGTATCGTCTTGATTTGTTGTGGATGGTAATCTTCTAATGACTACTCTATACCACTTATCACTTTTTAACTAATAAGTGTAGTATTCGAGAATAATGAATGAATTGTTTTTCTTCATATCAATGAGATGCTTTTTATATTCCTGTAGTCTGTTTCATTACTAAGATTACGTTAATATGATCGTTAGAGAAAGCTACTCCCATTATTTGCGATCTAAATAAATAAAAAGATAAATTTAAATTTCCAACATTGCTTACCTTGATCGGAGGGGGCAGAGGTATTTTGTCTTCTTGCATCTTTTTTTGGGTTTATGGCACATTTTTCGATTGGCGAAGGCGTCATACCTACCTCTAATTCTGGTTCGTCTTCATCAATGTAGTAGTCTTCTACATAATTATTATGCCTTTTTGGTGTATCTTGCGTGTGATCTTCCAGTTGCAAATGGATAGCAGCCATATCTTTAGATAATTGTAACAGTTGTTGGTTCAGTCGCTAGTCAGTTCCGTGCTAGCTCTCGAAGAGAACGGTCGTGTCCGGTCCGCCGAACCTACCTGCGCTTCCGAGAATTACCCGAAACTTTCCCTAAGACGGTCGACCCGTTATCACGTTTCACCAGTGCCTACGTCAAAAAAAAAACAAAAAAGCGTCTGTAAGCGCCGAAAAGGCGTTTTTACAGACAAGGCAATGGCGTCATGTACGTCAGAGCCGACGTCGCCTCCTGAACATAATATCAGTGCTCCAAATTCAAATGGACTATCTTCAGAAGACAGCCGAGAAGTGCTCATAATAGAATTAAGAAAACAGAACGAAGACCTGCGAAAGCAGATAGCTGACCTTAAAACGTTCGCAAAAGCCCAAACAGACGCCCTGAACAAACAGAGGGAAAAGCTGGAAAAGAGCGAAAAGGCTTCCGAAGAGCTCAAGGAAGAAATAAAAACTCTCACAGCTACGATAACACAATTCATGAAGCATCAAAAAGATGCCATGGAAGTAAAGATTTCCGCTGCCATAGAAATCCAGTCCCAGACACCAGCAAACGGGCACAACACTTAGACCAAACTGAAGACTCAGACGACGGTTTCACCTTGGTGGGAAAAAGGAAGAGAGGGCCCATCACTCCACCTCAGGAAATCCAGCTGCCGAAGGCCGGCAAGAAGGAAAAACAGGCTCCCAAATCACAACCCAATCCGGTAGCCAAGCCAGCCACTAAATCAACCCAATCGAAAGCCAAGGCTAACGTACAGCCTTCGATTACAAAATTTGCCACCAGACCAGTGCAAAACAAGCCGACCACCAAGACGGCCCCACAGCCAGTACCGAAACAAGTTACCACAAGACCAACCCAGCCTGCGCAGTTAAGTAGCCAGGCCACTAAACAAATCTTAACCACCACAGCAAAAACAGTGCCAACCGTTTCGGCGACTGTTTCTCAAAGTCCCCCAAAGGAAAAAATTCCGCCTATAGTGCTCCGTGACAAGAAGAGGTTCATGGAGCTCATTAGAATTACTAAGGCACAATCAATAGACATTATAACCCGAAACAAAAAACAAAACAAAAAGAAACTACCCTGCTCGAGGAAAGGAATTACCCTTACCATTCCTTCTGTCATCCGGAGGAGAGAGCATTCCGGGTAATAATAAAAAACATCCCAGAATCACTCTGCATTGACAAAGTACGTGAACTTCTCTTTGATCAAGGCTTCCATCCCAAATTTGTGCAAAGATGGAAATTAAAATCCGGGATAGAACTACCAATTGTTCAGGTAGTTGTCTCTCGCGAAGAGCGACCGATCATATATATGACCAAACTCGGCGTCATCACAGTGGAGGTCGAGGTCCAGAGGGGAAACGGCCAGCCAGTGCAGTGTTTCAACTGCCAGCTTTTCGGGCACTCCAGCTCATATTGCCGAGCCCCTCCACGGTGCGTCAAATGTGCCGGGCATCACGATACTAGATCCTGTACCAAAATCCCAGAAGCACCTCCAAAGTGCAGCAACTGCGGTGAAATTCATACCGCAAACTTCAGCGGTTGCAGCTGCCATCCTGCTCCAAGAAAACCAAAAATTCCGACCGAAACCAGGCCTCCACAAGGTTCTGCATGGAGTAACCAAGGTGGCAGGAAGCTAGCCCAAAAATTAGCCAGCGCTACCCAGCCTGCTCCAACTCAAACTCCTGCTCCATCCAATACACCGGACCTTAACTCCACAATGCAGGCGTTTACTGACCCGCAGGCTTTCCTACAAGTGATCGCCCTGGCTCACCAACTTGCTCGTCTTTTTCCAAATGTCGCCGCCTTAGCGGCAACACTTACCTGTCTCTATAACTTTCAGCAGCCTTTAACTCTTCGAAATGGCTGTTCCGAAATCTCTTATACTGATGACATGGAATGCAAATAGCTTACGCGGAAAGCAAGCGGAATTGGAAGACGTCATGACATTCCATGACGTCGACATCGTGCTCATCCAGGAAACTTTCCTGAAATCTTCGCATCGTCTCTCTTTCGAACACTTTTTTGTCTACAGAAACGATAGAATTCCGGGTCGAGGCGGTGGAACCGCCATTCTTATCAGAAAAGGAGTCAAACACGAGCTCCTTCCATCGTTATCAGTAAACAACTTCGAAACAACCTCCATTAAAATCGATATCCAAGAACGTCCCTTCGTGATTACATCCCTGTACAGGAAATCTTCTGCATTCAACTATGCCGAATATCGATCACTCGTCGAAGGAAAATTTCCGAAAATAATAGATGGCGACTTCAACGCCCACCACCCCACCTGGGGGTGTTCCAGAGCGAATCCCGCAGGTAACGCCATCGTAGCTCTAAGTGCAGATCTGGGCTACGGTCTTGCCTTGCCAGATCAACCCACCCATCACCCTAGTACAGTCTCTCAAGGCGCATCAAGAATCATTGATTTCTTCATTCTTTCGACGATTCTTCGCGATTCCGAAGTTCGAGTCCTTGACGAACTAGACTCTGATCATCGTCCGGCCCTTCTCAAACTCGGAAACTGCGCCACCACTCAAGTCCCACTAACAAGATTCAGGAAAAAAACCGACTGGAAAAACTACCAATCTCTTCTCCTGAAATCCGATCCAATTCCGAAAATTAACACACCAGAACACCTCGAGAAAGCCGTACTCAAGCTAACTCGCGATATTCAGTCTGCTCACGAATCTTCCACAGTCAAAATTTCATCACAACCCCGGCCGTGGAAAAACAACCTTCCCGCTTCTCTTAAACGTGAAATTCGCATCAAAAACGGTTTATGCAGATTAGCTCGATTCACCCTTGATGCTGCAGACAAAAGGGAAACGAACAGAGCATGCAAGGGTAAGGGCGGCCGTCTCGACTTGGCGAGCAATGAAATGGAACTCATTTCTCGCGGACCAAAGGCTGGATGGCCCCCCTTCCTTCTGGCGTGTCTCCAAATGCCTCGTGGGGAAGACGCACAATGTCATCCCTCCCCTGAAGTCAGCGGTTACAGGAAATTTCGCAGTCACTGACCAAGAAAAAGTCGAGCTCCTTGCAGAGACCTACGAAGCTCAAATGAAATGCCTCCCACCCGCACAGAACACTAAAGCTAAATACATTGACACTGTCATCAACGAATCCAACTCCGTCAAAAGACCAGTAACCCCCGCCTTTCTTCTCAACAATTTTGTGTCTCCAAAGTCTCTACAGACTATGGTCGGCAAACTTCAAACCAAAAAATCTCCAGGTTTCGATGGAATATCGATTACCCAGTTAAAAAAGCTCCCGCATAAGCAGCTCGCAGAACTGACAAACATCATTAACTCCATCATGAGACTGCAACACTTCCCGGCATCTTGGAAACACGCACATATAGCGGTTATACCCAAGAAAGGAGCAAAATCATCTCCATCTGATTACAGGCCTATCAGCCTTCTCAGCGCCATTTCGAAGCTTGCCGAGAGGGCAATACTCTACGCTCTCAATTCTTTCACAAAGGAAAACAACATCAATCCAGATGAACAATTCGGGTTTCGCGCTCACCACTCATCCGTCCATCAAGCTTCCCGTCTGGCTGCACACATCCATCATGCTCTTGACCAACGTAAAAAGCTTGGAGCAGTTCTTCTGGACCTAACCAAAGCCTTCGACAAGGTCTGGCACGACGGATTGTTCGCAAAGTGCGTGCGGCTAGGCCTCCCAGAAGACCTAACCGCTCTCATCAAGTCCTATCTCTCGGACAGATGTTTCCAGGTCAAGATCAGGGCGTCACTTTCCAGTCGTAAACAAATCGATGCTGGCGTACCTCAAGGTTCCCCGCTGGCCCCAGCCTTATTTAATCTCTTTACGTTTTACGCTGACGACACTGCTTTCTTCACGGCCGCCAGGTTCGAAGTTACAATTCATGAACGTTTACAGAAGCAGCTCGATCATGCGGTCAAGTGGTTCAAATTTTGGAGGTTGCAAATCAACCCCCTGAAAACCCAGGCCATCATTTTCCACAAGAAGCGTTACGCACTGCGCGTCTCATAATTTAAGATCGACATCGCAATAATTCCATTTCGACCGGCGGTTCGGTTGGCATTCCCAAATCCAGAAAGCAATCCAAAAAGGTTCGGGGATAGCAAACCTGCTATCTTCTCTGATCTGCCCTTCTAGCAGACTTCCCATCTCCATCAAATGCTTATTTTACAAGATGTTAATTCGGTCCGTACTCCTCTACGGATCTAATGTCTACTTCAAGTTTGTTACACCCAACCAGGTCAAACAGCTTCAAGTTTTCCAAAATAAGCTCCTCAGGAGAATATTAAACGCTCCATGGTTTGTCAGAAATAATCAAATTCATAGGGAAACTGACACTCCAGAAATCAAGCACTTCATATCTCAATCATTCCACAAACAACAACTCAGCTCAAGTTCTTCTGAAAACGCGCTTGTTCGCGAGCTGGTCGACATGCTGGGAGCTTAGCACCGCGTCACCGCTAAGCTCTCCCCCTTTTCCAGGCTGAAACGACCTCATCCGTCGCTACAATCATAACTTTTGCCCCCATACAACAATATCCAGTTGTGTGTTAACTCAGGTTCGCGAATCAATAGGATCGCCGGGCCCTCGTGCCCAATAACGGCTGCCCGATCAGCGGGTGCCATATCCCAAATTTAATGCAGTAGCAGTAGTGATCCACAGGGGTCAACTGTGAGGCGGTTTCGGTTTAGTGTATTGGTAAGCCCAGAGGCAGTCCCACATAACCCGGTCCAACTTGTCACTCCAGGGCAAGTCTCCGCGACCAGGTATGCGTCATGCATTCCACCGCCTGGTTTTTAGGCCAGAACAAAAAAAAAATCAGTCGCTAGTTATTCGTTCTTAATTATTCGTTTTCTTTCAGTAATACATTGAAATCCATTATGTTATATTGTTATAATTAAATGTTTTTTAATTAACTTTCACTTTTTTCCCTTTTTGGAAAACGTGGAACGTCTTTTGTTTGAATGCACGTATTTATTTCACTTTGGGTTGGACGTTTCACCGTATCTCGTATCTGGGATTTCTTCGAAAACGTTAACCGAAGTTGGAGGTGAAAAAAATATAAATGTATTTTCATTTTATAGTTACACCTGTATGTGAAGTATTAGGAAGGAAAAAACACGTCTTTACTCTATAAAAGTCGGGACCGAACTGTTCAAAACAATGAAAACAAAAAATTATCGCCTAAAATAAGTTCTATTTAGTAACGACAAACCAGGATTAATAACAATATAGTTAAATGAATTTTATATCAAGTTTAGGTTTAACATAAATTTGATAGAAAAATCTCAACACTTTTTAAAAAAATACGATTAATGATTAATTACAAGTAAATTATTAAATAGAGTAAAGTATTATCTTCAGGGTCGATTACTTAATGTGCAACAATATTTAATAAGAGGCTAATGAGATAGTTTCTTTTCAAACTCCTTAAATTAATCATTTTGATTTTCGAAATTAAAAAAAAATTCATAACTAATAAACCTCAATTATTTTTCATTTAAGCTCTAGAATAATTTGGGAATATTAGTTTGACTCTGAGTTAATATATTTTAAGAGATAATTTAATTAAAAAAAGCAACTGAAATAATTACACCTTTGACAATTGGAATTATTTGCAAACGCATGTAAAACGCATAATAAATTATTATTAAAGTATTACCTTCCTGATTTTATAATGTACTGTATTTTCGTCTATTCACATTTTGGAAATGGCAGAGGTAGGTCTATGTAAAATGAAACTAAATTCTCTATTTTCCTACTAATTTAGAAATTACTATGCGATTATCAGAATTTAAACCCTGGGGTATTTTAAAAATATCGACATAAGGCACTTACAGTTCCTCGGTTAACACCCATTTCTCGTCGATATTCATTGCTACAGACATTGATCTATAAGTTCATTCTCAATTTTCGGAATGGATGCTGCCAACACAACATATTTTTTGTGAAATTAGTAGGTCCCGATTTCATCAACTTGTTCTAAAATCACTTATTAACACTATTATAAATTACTACTCGAATTACCATCTCGAATCCCACTTCCGATGTGAGAATGGAGGGTGGGGACACGTGGTTTTTATAATAAAACTACTGGATTCTATTATGGTTTATTCGAAAAGCCAGCTCAGAAAATCATTCAAATGCCCTTTAATTAGGACTCTTCCTTCTTCCTGCCATACTCGTACCAAGACTACCCTGATTTGGCGGCCGCTCAACATTATTAGGTGAGGGGAGGAGATCTCCATATTTCTTGGAATATTCGAAGGAGGCCGCATTCCAACTGCTTACGGCCAATAAACGGCGTATGGTCACAAGTACGAGAACTGGAAAATCTGAAATGAAGTATTCTTAATAATCAAATGACAATCAATGATCAATAATAATACATTTGCTGGACAATCTGAAAATAAATTTGCCTAAAAGTCAATTGTTTTTAATAACAGTGCTGAAAAATTGTTAAATGAAATAAGTATAAAATTAAAATATAATCAATAATAGTGCGAGAGCTGAAAAATCTGAAAAAAAACTAAAAATCTATTGTTGAACTAAAAATCTAATCTATTTAATAGCAGTACAATAGCAACAGAAATACTAAATACTACTATACTAAATTTAACTCAACTACTGAAAACAAATTTGGTCAACATCAACAGCACAGGATGATATAGTGAACAAGTAGAATTTTCTTTTATTAATTTCTTTTTAAAATTCATTGTATTTGCAAGTTAATTTCTATAATAGATGCACCTGCTCTTTTTAATATATTTATTCTATTTTTTTCATTGGAGGTACTGCCTCTTATATAACTAGCGGCCCTCCAGTCCTGGAAATTTCATCAGAAGTACTGCCCCTCAATTTATTTTTACCAGCGGTATTGCCGCTCTGAAATTTGCACCAGATGTACGGCATCTCACACATTTTTTTTTTCATTTGGGAAATTCATACTGATGTATACATCCCCCACCTAATCACCCTGCTTGTGCACCAGTAAGCACAACAAAACAGTAGCAACAAACCAATATGTAAATTAAGACGATAACAAGCATATCCAATGCAATATCCAATTAATAAAAAATATTTAATGATATTATTCAAAATTTATTGAGAATTAAATTTAATAAACAATTTAATATTGAGAATATTTTATTGTATTGTATAGTGATAGATAGAAAATTATTAATCCATACTTATTTCTACTGATACTGAATAGCCAAGACCTAAATGAAAAAATATAGAAAGAACAGAAAATTTACATGAATTACAATTTTTGCAAAATTGAAATAATAATGTGATGTCATCTATAGTAGAAACCCTAAATTATATTATGATGCATAATTAACTCCTACATTTCCAAAGGTAACTATTGAATTATTTCTGTTCTATGTTATCTGAGTTTTTGTTTTTAATGCAGTTATATTGAAAATCTTATTAGCGGATTTCCCAAGGTCAGTTCCATTTCTATAAGATACTTCCGTATTTTTTCACCAAAAATGTTTATTTAGAAATCTGGTAGTCTAAATGTATGTTATTGGTTCTTTTGTTCTTGAATAATTTGAAGTACATATTTTATATACATAGATACTGTATAATAGAAATATTAATATACTTTTTCTTGTATGCTTGTGGATTTTCTTAATTAAAAAAGAATCATACGAACAACACGTCTGAAGTGTTTTGTACTCTTTTTTGACGATAAAATTTTTAAAAGACAATAATTCTTAAATCGAGTAAACCGTCCAAGAACTAACGAGAATAACATGTTAAAGGAAAATTTACCATGCAAAAGATATTTGGCGCATCACAGTATTCTATGTAAGATCTGTATTTAAGTTATCAATATTTATCTTTCCATTAAAATTCATTTTTATGAAATTAATTAGCTAAATTGCTTAAGATCCGTTCGGCCATTCTGCTAATATATGGGAATGTAAGTTATAAGACTATTGAAACATCTAATAAATCAAAAAAAAATTAATTAAAATATCAAAATAAATGTTAATTATTAAATCAAAATGTATAGGAAAGAGATAAAACAAGGTTTAATAAAATTTATTTGTTTTTAGTGTAAACATTTAAGCAAACAGTGATGTTGCTTGAGAACTGCAACGATTACATGATTTTTACTAAGCACATAGCGTATATTTAATAATATAATTTTAACGAGTACAGTCAAAATATTTAAAATACGTTGAAAACGTATCAAGTTAAATCTGTTTGCGGCCCCAGCCGACTCCTACGTTCTAATGTAAGCGTCCTTGGCCGCCCTTGATCGGTTCACAATTGTTATAACCGATTTTGTAGAATCGATTTGGTGAAGGTGTTTGGGCAACTAAAACACTGGATTCAATTGAGTCGTTCTCTATTTCTACAAACAGCTCGTTCAAAAACCCAATGGAGAATTAATTAGCGACCTTGAGGGATGTCGAATTTTACATCGTGGAATAAGGGTCTACAAAATACCAAAAAATGTAATCCCAGATAATAAACACGGGCGGGGTGCCAGCAGCGCCAACTAGAACCCGACAACGAATAGCTGGCGGCAACCCCGAGACGTTTATCTGGGGTGTTATTGAAGGGTATTTCGGTCATTCAGTGCTGAACCCTCGTTTGGTTTAAACGTGCCACCATCGACTGCCCAAGCCTCGTTTCCAGGTAACACCGCTGCCATCCGTTTTATTATTTGTACTTTTCACATTTTTTATATTGCCAATGAATAACAATCACATAATGTAAACACCACTGTTTCATTTAGTTTTACCTCTAGTCACCGAGCCACATCATTTACTCTGGTGGTGGTGAATTGGTGACCCCCACGTGATCTTTCGCAAAATTGGGTTTGGACTCGTGAATGGAGGGTACGTGGAACATGGTGTATTTTACGTGGCCGTTATATTTTCTGTTTCAAAATTTTAAATATATTTAATTCGATTCGTTTTCGATTTTACCTTCAATATTCCTTTTAATTTTATTCCTATTCATTTCATTATTTCCAATTAATTTTTTGTCAAAATTTTCTTTCACAATCCTTTGAATTTAGAGATATTTTTACATCACTGTTTAATCATCAGCCTCTCGGCTAAATATCTCTTTCGGCACTATGTTTAAATCATAATGTCTTCCTTCGCTCGCCATCTCCGTCACAATGGCAGACATTTTGATTTGAAAGGCTTTGGGCAGCTTCCTTCGGATACCGTCGTTATTTATCTTTTCTGAATTACTGTAACGAATGTGACTACGGATTAGTCACAGAGCGGCTCCAGAAGCTAGGTACCGATTGCAGTCACCGTTTCGTCGTCGAAGAAAATAAGCTACCACGTCGTTAAACAATCGATCCTCCCACAGCGTCTATTACGGGAGCCCTGTTCGAAAAATAGCTTGTTCTCAACGTCGTCGATAAACCACATTCAAGTGCCAAAGCAACGGTATCAGTAGGGTCGGAAGATATCAACAGCCGTACCGGATCGTGACCGTACCAACTACAACCGTTTCGATTTATCACATTTTTCAAAGCCCTTTTCACACGGCACATTTTGTTTGGTATATATATTTTTTTGTACTTGATATTTTTTCATACATTTTTGTATTTTTGTTGCTTGGAGTAATTTTATGTAAAATTCTGACAGGGGAGTATTGTAGCGACCTTGAGGCATGTCGAGTTTTACGTCGCGGAATAAGGTTCTACAAAATACCAAGAAATAAAATCCCAGATGTTGAACACGGGCGGGGTGCCAGCAGCACCAACTAGAACCCGACAACAAATAGCTGGCGGCAACCCCGAGACGTTTATCTGGGATGTTATTGAAGGGTATTTCGGTTATTCAGTGCTGAACCCTCGTTTGGTTTAAACGTGCCACCATCGACTACCCAAGCCTCATCTCCAGGTAACACCGCTGCCATCCGCTTTATTATTTGTACTTTTCACATTTTTTTATATTGCCAATAAATAATGGTCACAAAATGTAAACACCACTGTTTCATTTCGTTTTACCTCCATTCACCGAGCCACATCATTTACCCTAAATCTTGATTATTTCTTCCTTCATCGTTTTATTTAATATCTTCCATACAGTTTATTTTTATAACTTCTGTGAAGTCAATGTTATACTTTTTGGCTGAACTGCAGTTAATGCCTTCGGTGAGGTTCAACTACTAGACTGCATTTTAACTTCTTGAATGACCTGGTGCATTATATGCTTCTTATTGTGTGAGTTTTCTTACGAACCTTATAATTTATATCTAGTCGGAACAACTCCCAAGTAATTAACTCTACATCCTCCTACGATTATTTTATACCTCTTGCATTTGATATTTAGAATTTTACATCCAACTATAATCTAAACTATTTACATGTAATAATTACTTTGTATTCTCAAGTTATATCAACTATATTTCTTCTTTCGTTTTTTGCTTTCCAACTAAACATTATTTTAATTATATTTACAGAATTATATTGAATTTTTGTATATACTACAATTTTTAAATTTATAATTCCAAAATTTTTACTTATGTCCCTAGTGTAAGCGTTTACCAATGATTATATCTACCATGATCATGTCTAAAGAACTATTGACGAAAGTAGGTGATTTCTCGAACAGAAAAGTTGTTAATTCAGTTTAAAATCATACATGAATTCTTTCAAAGATACAACCCTTAAACTGATAATAATATCAAAACATATCTAAATGCAAAATTCATGCAACTACAATTGGCACATTCATTAGGTTTTAGAAGATTGTTCTACTATCTTTTTATGTCAGCTACATAAAATTCCATTCCAGAAAATCACCAAAATTACAGGAATTTGGATCAGCTTCCATTACATGAAACCCAAGTTAAAAAACTTTTCTTTTTGTTTAATGCTCAATCATTTGACTAATTAATTCATTTATAGATAATTTGACAAATGAAATGTGACATTCCTAAAATTCCTTCAAAGAAAATATTTTAATTTAACAATTTGCTATTTTACATATATGTGACAAAATATAAACTATACAGTATTTTCAATATCAATAGTACTACTTTCAAGATTATTATCAAATTGGACTACCATTTTGATTTACTCCCAAAATATTCCAAATTTTCTGATCCAAAATAAATTTTAAGGTTTTATTTATGTTCATTTATTCAAACTATTCAAACATTGATATAGTCTGGTGTCTTAGCCCTAACGTTGAATTAAAATTCTTTAACTTCAAAATTTGTCAGGAATGTTACAGTGCAATCTTAACTGAAAATATTGCAATATTGCTCTTTATAAAATTTTCTTCATCTGAAAATTAAAAATGTGTTCTTTGAAAAACTGATGTTTGAAAGTTTATTTTAAAATTCTCACAATGTATAATACTAATTCAAAATGCATTGATATTAATCAAAAAAACATAGAGTTTACAGGAAATATCTTTATGCTACGATTGGGCTTCTATTAATTAAATTTAAACCTTTGTCAATTCTCCTTCCCCTATTTTTCGAAAACGTATGAGATTTGACTTGAAATAAAAATTATATAGCAACATCATTATTTAACACAATTTGTTATTTAGCATTATTACTTAATTTTATTATTATATTTGTTTTTAAATCGAAGCGTCATATTTGGTATGATTGTTGATTGTAAATTATTTGGTATTCTCTCACTTTATTTACGTTTTCTAGTATTCTCTCATCTTATATTAATTTTTGTGTACATCAATACGGATGTCGATCTTACTTGTGTCAATAATATGTAATAATAATACTTAATGCTTGTTCTTGCTACTGGCTTGCTTCTAATACCTGACCATTGTGGACGTCTTTTATTGAAAACATGATTGACTTTGTAACTACTTGATTTTGTGTATGAACAGCCTGTTTGTTTATGTTCACATTGTGGTTGTCTGTTAAAGTTTTGCTTATTGATAGCCTGTGTGTTGACATTCACCCTATTGGCATCATGTGTAATTCTAGTGGTTTTCTTTACTATTTTTGTTAATACTTGATTACTACTTTTATTGATCTTGGCTGTTCAATGACATCCACCCTATTGGCAGCATGTTTGTTTATTGATGATATGTTTACTAATTTAGATACTGCTTGAATACTACGTTGACATAAACCTTAATGGCTGTATATTTGCTGAAGTTTTGTTAATAGTTCTTCATCTAAATGGCTCGTTTGTTGACAACCACCTTACTAGCGGCTTGTTTACTGCTCTTCATAATCTTCATAGCTGATTTGTTGACTTATACCTTATTATCACCTGGTTGTTATAATACATTTTAGTGTACCCCTTTTAAACAGCTTATTTGTCAACATGGCAATCTGTTTGTGGCCAGTTATCTAGTTGGCGACAGCTGCTGGTTTCCCCCTAATGATGGCAGTCTGATTGCAGACGCACATTAGGTTGGCATGGCTGTTGCTGCTGTTCTTGACGTTAATCTTGTCGGTCTGGAAGCTAATACTGACTCTAATAATGCCCTGATTTCAAAAGTCTATCTGATTGCCGTGCATGCTGTTGGTCACGTGTCGGTAGCCTAACTGCAGACATTCATCTGGTTGTGATGAATGATGCTGCCCCCATGTTGGTGGCCTGACTGCAGATATTCAACTGGTTCGCTTGGCTGTATGTGTTCTCTGGAGTGTCTGCTTGACGGTTCCGCAGGTGTTTGTCTTTTCAACATAGATGTTAATACTCACTGTAATTATGGCCTGATAGACTATATTGGTTGCGGATGCCTCTGTAATGGTGGCCTGACTGTAGACCTCTATCTGATTGCTCTAACTGCTGCTGCCGGCCATGGCGATGGACTAATGGCGGACAAAGTTCTAGTTCGTCTGACTGCTACGATGCATCCCCTATGATTGAGGACTGTCTGCCGACATTAATGTGAATGTCGTGACTGCTAATGTCATCCGTAATGGAGACCTGGCTGACCTGGCGTTCAATGTCTCTCGTGGTGACCACCGGTTGATTGGCCCCCTTCTGCTGACTGCCGAGTTGTAGACGTTTATAGAAACGTCGCTCGTGATGACTACCGGTTGGTTGACCCCCTTCTGCTAGTAGCCTGGTTGTAGACGTTCATGCAACGTCACTCGTGGTGTCAACCGGTTGGTTGACTCCCCCTCTTGCAGGCAGCCTTGTTGTAGACATTCATAGAAACGTCTCTGAAGATGGTGGCCGATTGGCTGGCCCCTGTTTGGTCAGTACCCTTCATATAGGCGGCTAATTTATTGTCGCTTGTCGCACCTGCTGCAAGCTTTCTCGATGTTTCACCGTACCTGGTGATTTTGTAGTGGTCTCTTGGATGGGCAGCTCGACTGCAATGGCTCCACAAGGTTGATGGCTCATACGTGTGGCCCCTTTGGTTGGCTGCACGTCTGCTGCGCTCTCTCTGTTTAGTGGCCCCAGGTTCTCGATGGGCTCGTTGTGAACCTTTAGATTGGTGGCACGCCAGTTACGGCCCCTAGGTTGGCGGGACTTATGTTGTGGATTTCACGGGTTGACGTCACACCTGTTGTGCGGCAGACTTTTTGTGGTCCCCCATATTGGCGGGACGGTACCCTTCAAAGAGGCGGCTCGCGTGTTGCGGCCTCTAGGTTGGCTAGGCTCATGTTGTGGAACACCTAGGTTGGCGGATTGTTTATCGTGACTCCCCAGTCGATCTTGCTTACATACCTGATACTAAGTATGCAAACTCGTGGTGAATTGCCAGTGGCACTCCTCTGATTGATGTACCTAGTTCTGTCTTTCATGCTGCAGCCCTAGTTGGTGGCCGTCCTGTTGAAGTACCCCTTCCAGCCTCTCATCGTGCAGGACTGCAAGGTGGCGTCAAACTTGTTGATATACGTGGTGTTATTACTCTCTATGTAGGCAGCTAATTCGCTGTTTCAGTCGTTCCGTTCGATGCCGACTTGCTGGTGGAGCTCATTGTCATGTCTATCGATTTGCATAAGAGCACTTGTGGCGAAACAGATGAATCAGAAAAAATATAATTTTCAATTTTATCTACTGCCTGTAATAAATGAAAAGTATATCTGTTGCACTGGAAAACGTTGTCGCTTGTAAAAAATAAATAAAAAAAATTATTTTACCAGATCCGGTCCTCTGCCATTGTCCTCAGGGGTGGCCAATCAATTTGCGTCGCTTATTACCTAGAATTAATTCGCCACGCCGAATTTGTATTCACCATTTCTTTATCAGAATTTAAGAAAAGTTCTCTTTTTATGCTGCGGTAGAATTAAAATATTTTAAATTCATAGCTGCATCCTTTGTTTACGTTTCATCCATTTCGGCGCCATTTTGTGGCTTGAGTATGGGCCGATGTTCGTTTGTTTGCATTATTTATTTTTGGTATTGGCTAATTACCGATTGATAATCCTTCTGCCCTTCTGGCGATTGACCTAAAATAATAGTGTCTTAATAACATTCCTTTGTATTACCTTGTTCGTCTCATGGATTCTAGTTTGCGTCGTTTACATACTAAACACTACTTCTAAAGAATCATTATAATATACTGTGAACGCGTTGTTCTTAATCTCACTTCTGATTTGTTAGAACCGATTTTGTAGAATCGATTTGGTGAAGGTGTTTGGGCAATTAAAACACTAGATTCAACTGAGTCGCTCTCTATTTATTACTACAAACAGCTCGGTCAAAGCCCCAACACAGAATTAATCAAAATGGCGGGATCTTCGTCCTGTCCGGATGGCTTTAACACGAGCATGCGCCGTAGCGATCATTATAATTTACATGAGAACGTTGCATGTAGGCGCATCCACCCAATTATTTATATATCCAACACAATGCTGCCGATGATCAAACCATCATCAAACCACAGCAGCATAACTCCAATTAAATCCAAATTAATGCAAATGTAAGATAATATAGAACGGCATTGTTGAGGAATTGCGTAAAGGGCACCTGATTACCCATTCGCTAATCGAGGTGGGCGTAGTATCGGGACCGGGCGATGGGAATGCTGAGATGTATACTTTTGGATATAAAGGTCTTGACTAGAAAGTATATAGAATCTTATAGGTACTCGAAGAGTACTTGTTGACGTAGTTGATAAACAAAATGCTACTGTAATTACCGCTTTAATTACCTATATTATCAAGATAGTGACCAATATAAGGTTTTGTTGAACATTTGTATTTTATTTACAAAGAAATTAAAGTATTTCTTTCAAATCAGAACTGGTATTATACTCAAAATACGCTCACGATGGTTGTGCAATTATGTAATTATACATTGAGCCCTGAAAAAAGAAGCTTTTCGAGGAAGATGATGCTGATGGTGTTAGTTAATAATTGACGATTATGGAAGTGCATTTACAGCAAAGACTTTACGAAGATACAACAAATTTGGCAAGCAGTGAAACCAGAGTTACAGAATTATGTTTATATTCGACGATCTAATGAACAAAATCGACGATATAACCAGAACATAGCAAATATATTGTACAAGTATTGTTAGGCGATTTGATAGAAGGAACATTGTTCAAGTGATTTTATAATATTTTGCATCAAATTTATAAATCGAATTATGAAACTGTAACAGTAAATAAGAGATGACCTTACGTTAAGAACAGGAAAGTGAAATTTGTTGTTTATTCTAATGACTTTGAAATGAGTGAAAATTGATGCAATATTTGAAGGATAAATGAGATCAAGGCCTTTAAGCTAGGAAATATAAAAAACCGAGATCGATGCAGTCTGCTTGCTGTTTGAGCCGAGACGTGTGACTTTGATTAATAAGGGTTTGCATATGTTGACTCGGAGGGCAATGATTGAGACCGATACTGTCTAGTTGTTACCCAATTTGTATATACTAACTGTATATACTGTATTTGTTTATTTGTAAATAAATAACAGCCGGGACTGCTTGTTATTTGAGCCGAGACGTGATGATGTTGATTATTGGGGTTCAAGTATGAAGAAATTAAGAAGAATGAAAATTATAAATTCGAATAACGCGTGATATTCTTGTTCGTTTGATTTGTAATTGTCCGGATTGAGTTTCTGAGGATATATGTTAAAATATCTCTTGATTCTAACCCTGCGCTGACCCTTCAGTTTAATGTCTTACGAAAAGCCGGAGAAGGAGCGATACTTTCTATTTGTTGAATTTCTGTTTTTTTAGTTTGTGATCATTGTTCGAGTTGATGTTTCAATAGAAAAATGTAATGAGACGCCGCGTAACTAAAGTGATTCAGCAAACGTTTTGATGATAGATACAGTAAAGTAACCAAACGAGAAATAAAGCTAATTATTAACGGCGATAGTGTAGAAGAAATCGCAGCAGTACGTGGGTTCTGCCGTAAATTCAGTGAATCCGTACATTATGCAAATGGATTAAAAGAATGATATATCAACTTAATGACTATTAAAGTTTATGTATCATTCGACTGTATGTTTGAAAATCTGGAGAAATATGTATTAAGTGGATTATTAAATTCCTTGTTGCTGTACGAAATTTTTAGGGGGACAGTGTTGGTCCTGTCTCGATTTGAAACTAGGTCAACCCAGTGCAAAATATAACGTTGTCATGTCATGTCATGTCATGCTTGGTAACGACGTGTCAGATGACCCCGTGATCGATTAAAACTTTTAAAAATCTGTAAAATGTGATGTTATGGTGCTAGAAAATAAAATGGACATGGTACGTGTTATGGTACGTGACATGGTACGTTATTTTGACTGTTTGGCAATTCAAGAAGACGATAAGGTTGAGATAAACATTGGAAATATTTACGATGAAGAAAAGTGCCGCTATGAAAGACTTCTTTGTGTGTTCCGAGATACCGAGGTATGCTGTGAACCAAGGTTAACCTGACGCAACGAAAATAAAAACCAGCTTAACTACAAATGGAACGATTGTTTATAAAAATGATACCGGCTACTCGTGACCGAAAAATAATATATATTGGAATAACTGATAAGCTGTTGTCCTAGGAATTTGTATATGTGATCGCCATGTTTCTTGCCGAATAGAAAACTGATGACTTATAATCTCATGTAATTTATATGTTTGAATAATGCTCTTACGTAAAAATGCTCTCTTGTTTAAAGAGAGAATAAATGAATTGCTGCTGACTTTAATTGATTTATCTTCAGAGATTGGTTAAATATTTGTGAGCGAGGTTTTGCCACATGTTAAAGACGACTTTAATTCCACACGACTTATACTGTGACATTTTAAGAACAATATTAATCAATATTTAAAATGTTGTTTGGTGGTTCAACGACTAGAATAACCACCTGTTTAAACTCATTTAGAACAGAGTATAGTGTGCAATGCGAATTTACAATGACTACGTCTAGTGTTTGAGAGTTTTCATAAAGATAACTGGATGTTGAATATCAGCAAGTCTTTTCGCTGAAATATTTGAGATTAGATTGAAATGGTTTCAATACATTTGCCGAATAAGGAGTTAACAAGAACATGAACACTGTGAAGTGATATTTTGGATGAATCGAGATCATACAGGACAATATGAAGAATAGGAGGTGCAGGGACAGCTGTGATCTTTAGACGAAATGGCGAGACTTAGTGAAGACATGAGATGGAGAGACTTAGTAAATACTATCCGAAATTTTTTGACATTAAACGCAGTGAATGAGTTATTTTACGTTGACGTTGGTGATAATGTCAATCATGTGATATTATAGATGGTCGTATAAGCACAGTATTACGTAAATCAACGCAATTGATATTGTGAATAAACTGAACAGTGAAATAAGTTTGTAGAACTTTGATGTGGTCGAGATATTTTTGAAAATTAATGGACAATTATTTAAATAGTTTGTAAACGTTAACCAAATTGATGAATGGAGATTCGAGGTGACTTTGAGAAAGAGAACAATAAGGTGGTTTTGAAATGTAAAAGACAATGTCAGTTTTATATTCATGATCTATTGAAGTTTATGCATACAGATAAAGTTATACGGTTATGTTTACGGTGCAAGTTTACGACGAAATGCAATGTATACATGGGTGTCACATTTTAGCAAGCAAATATTACATCTTGACGAATTTCAAAATATGTGAAATTTATAAAGTTTGGTATGGATCAATTATGAATGATATTCGTGAAGGAGAGGTCAATTTGGAGATGATAACTTGTGAAGCTTTCATTTATTTAGCGAGATTAGAGGTATTCAAGAAGCAAGAATTATGAATGGTATATGAAGATTGATAATGTATGTGCCCTTGCGAGAGAAGTAGTCATTAATGAGCAAGAAGTCAAGAAGGATTGGGTAAGACCGAAGGAGGAAATCCATCTTAACTTCTTACTCATCAATGACTATTGAATCTGGTCTTCCAGGTCCCGTATATTTATCTTCATATACAAACAATGCCGTTCTATATTTTCTTACAGAAAATTTCGGATAATATTTACTAAGTCTCTACATCTAATGTCTTCACTAAGTCTCGCTATCTCGTCAATAGGTCGCAGCTGTAGCTGCATTTCCTATATTTTAAATTATCCTGCATGATCTCGATTGATCCTTAATATCACTTCACAGTATTTAAGTTCTCGTTCACTCCTTATATCCAACACCACACCTTATCCTTCACATCTTAATCATGTAACTTAAATCAAACATGTCAGTTAAGACAACTGCTGATATTCGATTCGATTACAAAACTCTCAAATACTACGTAGTCATCGCAAATCAGCAAAATTACATAAAATACCGTTCTACATGAATTTAAACTGGTAGTCATTCCAGTCGTTGAACCACCAATGAATCAGAAAAATTAATAATATTGTTCTTAGAATGTCACATTATAAGTCGTGTGGAATTAAAAGTCGTCGTCGTCTTCAACTTGTGGCAAATCCTCGTTCACAAAGATTTAACCAATCATAGAAAATAAATCAATTAAACTAAATCAAAAAAACAAAAAAAAAAGAATTTACATTTATTTCATTTTTTTTTTATATCGAACAGATTCAAGTTATCAGCAATTTATTTATTCTCCCTTTAAACAAGACAGCATTTTTCCTTAACGGCATTTTGCAAACATATAAAATCCACGAGGTTATAAGTTATCAGTTTTCTATTCGTCAAGTAACACAGCGATTACATATAGAAATTCCTAGGACAACAGCTCATCCGTTATTCTAATATGTAATATTTTTCGGTCACGACTAAACGATATCACTTCTATAAACAGTCAGTCCGTTTGTAATTAGGCTATTTTTCATTTTCGTAGCAACAGGTTAACCTTGGTCCACAGCGACGTCGGTATCTCGGAGCACACAAAGAAGTCTTTCACAGCGGAACTTTTCCTCACCCTAAATATTTCCAGTGTTTATTTCAACCTTATAATTTTCTCGAATTGTCAAACAGTAAAAATCGTAAACTTGTACCATGTACATTTTATTTTCTAGCACAATAATTCGTTCTTTATTTTTCAATAAGATCACATTTTACAGATTCTTAAGAGTCTTAGTCGATGACAGGATCATATGGCACGTCGTTACCATGCAGTAAGATAACGTTATATATTGCACTGGGTTGACCTAGGTTATAAACCAACACTATTCCCGCAAAACTTTTATTTAAATACAAAAATTTAATGGCTAACTTAAAACATATTTCTCCAGATTTGTAAACACGCAGTAGAATAATAATACGTAAAATTTAATTGTTAATAAAATAATTTGTCTTTCGTTTGCATACTTTTACAATTTGCATAATCTACGGACTCAATTTACTGCAGAATCGACGTACCGCTGCGATTTCTTCCACCTTATAGCCCTTAGTAATTCACTTTCTTTCTCTACATGAACATTTACTGTGTCTATCATTGAAATGTTTGCTGAATCACTTCGGTCTGGATACGAAACTGTCCCTGACACACGACGGGTATTGTCAATTTAAGCACCGAACTTGTATTTTATCTCCTTCTTCCTGCTTAATAACTTCTAACAACGCTTCACTATACATTCTCTTCTTATTCAAACTTCTCAAAGTTTTCGGTGAATACTTTAAAGTACTTTTTATACGCGTGCAACTTGTTCATCTTCATCAAACAAAACCATCTCGTAGTCCACTTGTCAAGAATTCGTCCAATTACTTATCAACTAAATAACTTCTCAGAATTGTCTTTTCACTATATGCCAATTCGCTCTGCTTATTATTTACAATTTAACAAACAATTGATCTTTTTTAACAGAATTTTTCCTTAGAATAGTCCGTAGATCAACCGCGATGTAACAAATATCAGTCCCATTACATTCTTCTCTTGAAACATCAACTCGAATAATGATCAGAAACTCCACAGATAGAAAGTATTGCTCCTTCTCCGGCTTTTCATAAAACATTGAACTGGAGGGTCATCGCAGGGTTAGAAACAACGGATATCTTCACATATTCCTTTAGAAACTCAATTCGGACAGTCATAAATTAAACGAACAAGAATATCATAGGCTGTTGCATCTTTGAATTTTCATTCTTCTTAATTTTTTCATTCTTGAACCGCTATAATCAACATCATCACGTCTCGGTCCAAACAACAATCGGTTCTTGCGCTCTTGCCAAGATCTCCAGGACCTCAGGACATCAACATCTTCAAACTTCGTGGTAATCCAATTTTTAACTTTATTATTATTCAATGATTTGATTTGTCCTTCAAACTTCTGCATCAATTTTCACTTACTTAGTTCTTTATCCTGTAGCTCCAATACTCGCCATCTGAATACACAACAAATTTTACTTTCCCATTCTTACCGGAATGTCATTTCCGTTTCACTAATTTGTAATATATTCCCATACTAGGATATTGAAATTCCATTCCATTGAAGTGGTCTATCGTCTCAGTTTACCATATTCAATATTTTCTCATTATAATGGTCGATTTTGTCTATTATATCGTCAGACACAAAAATAATTCTGTAACTCTGGTTTTACTGTTTGCCAAATTCACAGCATTCGCCATATCTTCGTAAAGTCTTTGCAGTAAATCCACTTCTATAATCGCCAGTTATCAACTAACACTATCCTTGAACAGCTTCTTCTTTTAGTATCCAATGTAGAATTACACAACCATACTGAGAGTATTTTGAGTATAATCCCATTTCTGATTTGTAAGAAATACTTTTATTTCTTAGTAAATAAAATACAAATATTCAACAAATATTATAATTGTCACTATCTTGATAATACAAGATGTTACAACGTAGTTCCGTGCTAGCTCTCGAAGAAAACGGTCGTGTCCGATCCGCCGAACATACCTTGGCGCTTCCGAGAATTACCCTAAACTTTCTCTGAGACGGTCGATCCGTTATCACGTTTCCACCAGTACCTACGCCAAAAAATCGTCTGTAAGCGCCGAAAAGGCGCATTTACAGACAAGGCAATGGCGTCATGTACTCAGGTTACTCAACTTCGAAAATTGCTAACAAAGCAAGGAGACGAGCTCTCCGCAATGCGGGTGATGCTGCAAGACGCCCTTAGTAAACCCACCCCGGTGCAGTTAGTACATCAACCTCCAGAAATGCTGCCAGATTAGCGTCCACCAAGCCACTAACTAAGACAGCTACCCAGCCAACGCCCAAACCAGCGGCCGTCAAGACGACCCAGCCAATTCAGGTAAGTAGCCAGGCTATTAATTCACTAAATACATCGCCTCAAGCTACCACAGTTCCAAACACTTCGGGAACTGTCTCACAATCTCCAACCTCACTACCTATGCTAACTCTTTCGGCGAACCTAAATCCAACCACCGCTCCAAAAAAGAAAAAATCCCACCCATCGTTCTTCGTGACACGAAAAAAAACTCAGAAATCCTTAGAATTGCGAAAGATAATTCAATAGAAATTACTGTAACTTTAAGCCGAAAGGACGGAACTCGCTTATTTGTACCAAGTTCGAACGATTTCCGCAAACTGACCAAGCTTCTTGAAGACCGGAAATACGCATTTCACTCCTTCTGCCCTCCTTCTGAAAGGGCACTACGAGTCATCATCCGCAACATACCAACGATTGTAACGGTTGACGAAGCCAAAGAACACCTTATTTCGCAAGGTTTCCACCCAAAATCTCTTCAAAGGTGGAAACTTAAATCAGGCGAAGACCTTCCCATAATCCAGGCCGTTGTGCCTAACGAAGAAAGGAACATCATTAATCTCACCAAAATAGGCCTGTCAATAGTGAAAGTCGAACTCCAGCGAGGCAACGGCCAGCCTGTGCAGTGCTACAACTGCCAGCTGTGGACACCATGAAACCCGTTTGTGCACCAAGGTACGCGATGAGCCACCTAAATGCAGCAATTGTGGATAGACACACACAGCCAATTACACAGGCTGTAGCTGTCGACCAGCTCCCAGGAATCTTAGACCAACCCAACCCAGACAAGCCTCCGGCAACACAAACTCTGCGTGGACCAACCAGGGAGGAAGGAGGTTAGCTCAAAAGCTGGCCTCCTCCAACCAGGCGGCTCCCGCCAATATCCCAGCCCCTGCCACAATGCAACTTTCTGCACTGCCAGCGGTTCTTCCAACTACCTTCACACTGCAGCAGATGCTCAACATCCTGCAGTTCATTCAATCCCAACAATTATTTTCCAATGTAGCCGCCTAAGCGGCAACCCCCCCTTTCCCATCTAGCTTTCAACAGTTGTTTACTCGTCAAAATGGCTGCTTCCAAAGTTCTTAAAATCAAGTCGTGGAATGCCAACAGCTTACGTGATAAAAAAGTGGAGCTGGAACTCGTTCTTTCGTCTTCAGACATCGATATAGCACTTATCCAGGAGACTCTCTTAAAACCCTCTCATCGTTTTCCCTTCTAAACTACACGGTTTACAGAAATGACCGTATCCCAACTCGCGGTGGCGGAACTGCTATCCTAGTCAAAAAAGGAATTAAACACAACCTTCTGCCTTCAATTGTATCGTCACCAAATATCGAGTTCACCTCTATCCAGGTGGAAACTCAGGATCGTCCAATCGTGATCATCTCTCTGTACAGGAAATGCTCCACACATGACTCGTCTGCCTTCAAAACGCTCTTTGACGGCCCAACCTCAAAAATGATCGGTGGAGACTTCAACGCTCACCATCCCATGTGGGATTGCGAGCGCGCAAATCGAGCAGGCAACGACATCGCAGCACTGAGTGCAAACTTAGGGTTTGGTCTCGCCCTGCCGGATGAGCCTACCCATCACCCCGCTATTGGACAACGGGGCACTCCACGCATTCTGGATTTTTTCATTCTCCAGAATATTAATCGTCCTTCTGATGTACAAGTTCTCGACGAGTTACATTCGGAACATCGTCCGATTATATTAACTCTCGGGGATTGTTGTGCAATCGAAATTCCCCGCTTAAAGGCCAGAAAGAAAACCGACTGGAAGAGATATCAGGAAATTCTCTTGGAATCCGGTCCAATCCCGAAGATTGATCGACCTGAACAACTCGAGCGTGCCGTGTCGAAGCTAACACGAGACATCCAGTTCGCCTATCACAATTCATCATTTGAAGTTCCATCTTATTCAAACTCTCAAAGTGAGCCAGTTCCTGAAGGCATCCAGTCACAGATCCGACTCAAAAATCGTCTCTATCGTAGAGCTCGTGCCACCCTCAACTCGGCAGACAAAAAGGAGGCCAACAGAGTAAAACGAGAAGTGAAGGAATCCATTAAAGCCTGGCGATCCGAGAAATGGAACTCATTTCTAGCGGACCAAAGACTGGATGGCCCCGCAACTTTCTGGCGACTCTCTAAAAGCCTCGTGGGGAAGGCGCACAACGTCATACCCCCCCTAAAGTCAGCGGAGACAGGAACTTTTGCAGTCACCGACCGCGAAAAGGCCGAGCCCCTCGCTAAAACCTATGAGGCTCAAATGGAACGCCTCCCTCCTGCTACAAATATAAACGCTGCTGTCAACGACGAAATCATTAGGAATTCCAACTCTGTTCGTTCGCAAGTGCCTCCGAGTTATCTTTTAAACCATTTAGTCACTCCTAAAGTACTCACTCAAATGATCATCAAGATTCGGAAAAAGAAGGCCCCGGGTTTCGATAATATTTCGATAGCCCAACTAAAAAATCTTCCCTACAAGCAGCTCGCCGAACTAAGTAATATCATCAACGCCATTCTGAGGCTGCAACACTTTCCATCCACATGGAAACATGCATTCATAGCAGTTATCCCCAAAAAAAGGAGCTAAGTCATCACCTTCTGACTACAGACCTATCAGCCTACTAAGTTCCATTTCCAAGCTGGCTGAAAGAGCAATTCTTTATACTCTCAATGATTTTACGAAGACAAACAATATCATTCCAGATAAGCAATTCGGGTTCCGCGCCAAACACTCAGCCGTTCATCAGGCCCATCGGCTGGCCGCAAAAATCAACTGTGCTTTTAACCGACGTGAAAAACTTGGAGCGGTCTTCTTGGACCTAATCATAGCCTTTGACAAGGTTTGGCACGAATGCTTAGTGGCGAAATGCATCCGATTAAGTCTACCTGATGACCTAACAGCTCAAATCATTTCTGTCAGGACGATCGTTCCAGGTGAAGATTAAAGATATTCTCTCTAGCCGGAAAACCATCGATGCAGGAGTTCCACAAGGCTCCCCACTGGCACCCGCTCTATTTAATATCTTTCTTTCAGATATCTCTAGGAGACCACAAGTTGAGGCTGCTTTTTACGCAGACGATACTGCTTACTTTGCTTCTTCAAGAGTAGCACCGCACATCCGAAGCAGACTCCAAAAACAACTCGATGAGACGGTCCAGTGGTTACATTTCTGGAGGTTGCAGGTAAACCCACAGAAAACCCAGGCCATCTTCTTCCACAAGAAGCGTTTTGCACCGAGCATTTCGCGTCTTAATATCGAGAACGCCGAAATCCCATGGTCAGAAGAAGCCATCTATCTCGGTCTTGTCTTCGATCGCAAATTTAGGTGGAACTCCCACATTCAAAAGTCCCTCCATAAAGGTCAAGATATTGTTAATTTGCTGTTCCCGCTCATCAACAGAGCCAGCAGGCTTCCTCTATCTATAAAATCTCTCCTGTACAAGATGCTGGTTCGATCAGTCGTTCTATACGGCTCCAGTGTCCATCTAAAATACGCCTCACCTAGCCAGGTGGAACGTCTCCAAGTGTTTCAAAACAAAATTCTCAGGAGAATAAGCAATGCCCCCTGGTTCGTCAGGAACAATCAAATTCATAGAGAAACAGACGTCCACCAAGTTCACGATTTTATATCCGAGGTTTATTGGAGATATTTCTTCACTCTTCGTCTCTCGGACAACAGATGTATTACCGAGCTGGCCGATATTTTAGGCCAATAACTCATTCGGCTCTTCGTAGCCTTATTCTATCACAGCCGACTCTACCCCGTCGTGCTCTAACTCCTAACTGTCTCGACCTTCTCCGGCGAGCTCATGTACCGCAAGCTGCGTGGTGTGATAACGACGCCACGTCCTTGCCTGGCCCTGGTGCCTCTTAACGGTGTTACCGGTTACGGGGACCCTCCTTACTAACAGTAAGAAGTATCAGTTAGGGTCATTGGATCAGCTGATAGGGTGGGGTTTAGTGGGTAGCCCAGAGGCAGTCTCCACATAACCAGTCCAACTCGCTTATTCTTGCGGGTCTTCCCGACCAGGTATCCGTAACAGGATTCCCCTACCCGGTTCCAGGCCAAAAAAAAAAAGCGTCATGTACGTCAGAGAAAACGTTGCCTCCTGACCATTATTCTAGCTTTCCTAATTCTAATGGACTACCTTCCGAAGACAGAATTTCTCATAGAAGATTTAAGAAAACAGAAGGAAAACCTGCGAAAGCAGATAGCCGAAGTGAAAATGTTCGCTCAAGCACAGACCGACGCCCTGGGCAAGCAGACGGAAAACCTGGAAAAGAGCGAAAAGGCTACCGAAGATCTCAAAGGAGAAATCAAAATTCTCACTGTCACAATTACAGACTTCATGAAGTATCAAAAAGATGCCACGTAAATAAAGACTCCCGCTGCCACAGAAACCCAGCAGAATTCTTGACAAGTGGACTACGAGATGATGAAGATGAATAAGTTGAACGTGTATAAAAATTACTTTGAAGTATTTACCGAGAACTTTGAGATGTTTCAATAAAAGAGAATGCTTAGAGATCCGTTATTACTATTTATTAAGCGGGAAAAAACGTTTTGCACAAGAACAAAAAGTTTTGCTTATTGATAGCCTGTGTGTTCTGGAAGTTTTTGCTTGGCTGTTTGATGACATGCACCATATTGGCAGCATGTATATTGATTGAGGTTTTGTTTACTAATTTTAATACTGTTTGATTACTAATTTCATCACTACTTTGACATTAAACCTTATTGGCGGTATATTTGGTGAAATTTAGTTAATAGTTCTTCATCTTAATTGCTCGTTTGTTGACAACAACATTGCTAGCGGCTTGTCTACTATAATTCATAATCTTGATAGCTGATTTGTTGACCTTTACCTTATTGCTCCTTGATTGTCAACATACATTTTGGTTTGCCCCTTTTAGGCAGCTTATTGGCAACTGTTTGTGGTCAGTTGTCTAGTTGGCGACAGCTACTGCTTTCCCCGTAGTGTTGGCAGACTGATTGTAGACGCCCATTAGGTTGGCATGGCTGTTGCTGCTGTTCTTGATGTTAATGGTCTAATAACAGTCTTCTATATTATTGGCCTGGAAGCTAATACTCACTTGCCGTACGAGCTATTGGTCCCATGTTAGTGGCCTGACTGCAGATATTCAACTGGTTGACTCAGCTTTGTGCGTTCGCTGGAGTGTCTGCTTGACCGCTCTGCGGATCTTCGTCTTGTCAACCTAGATGTTGCGGATGCCTTTGTGAAGGTGGCCTGACTGTAGACCCCTATCTGATTCATCTAACTGCTGCTGTCGGACATGGTGATGGCCTAATGGTGGACAAACTTCTTGTTCGTCTGACTGTATATATCCCCTGAGATGGAGGACTGGCTGCCGACATTCATGTGAATGTCGTGACTACTACTGTCGTCTGTAGTGGAGACCTGGCTGTAAACATTCAACGTCTCCCGTGGGGATCACCGATTGGTTGGCCCCCTTTTTCTGACTGTAGCCGTTTATAGAAACGCTGCTCGTGATGACCACTGGTTGGGTGGCCCCTCTTGCTAGCAGCCTGGTTGTAGACGTTCATGGAACATCAGCCGTGGTGGCAACCGGTTGTTTGAGTCCCCTCTTGCTGGTAACCCTGTTATAAACATTAATAGAAACATTTCTCGTGGTGGCAACAGATTGGTTAATCTCCCTTGCAGTCAGCGTTGTTGTAGACATTCATGGAATGTCACTAGTAGTTGCAACCGGTTAGTTGACCTCCCTCTTGTTGGCAGCCTTATTGTAGACGTTCATAGATATATCTCTGATGATGGCTGGCCCCTGGTTGGTTGGTACCCTTCCTATTGGCGGCTAATTTGTTGTTGCTTGCATTGGTGACTCTAGTTGTTCATCTTGTTGGCGTACCTCATATAGGTATGTACCTGCTGAAAAACTTTCTCACTGGGTCACCGTGCCTGGTGATTATGTAGTGGTCTATTAGATGGGCAGTTCGTCCGCGATGGCCCCACAACGTTGGTGGCTCGTACGTATGGTCCTCTTGGTTGCCTACACGTCTGTTGCGTTCCCCCTGTTTAGTGGAATGCCCGTTGTGGCCCCCAGGTTGTCTGGACGCTCATTGTGGACCTTTCAGGTTGATGGAACGCTTGTTGACGCTCCCTCAGTTTGGTAGGCAGCTCGTTATGTACCTTCTCGGTTGGATAAATGCTCGTTGTAGCCCCCTCAGGTTGGTAGGCAGCTCGTTGTGAACCTTCTCGGTTGGATAAACACTCGTTGTTACTCCCCAGGTTGGTGGGCAGCTGGTTGTGGACTTTCTGGGTTGAAGAAACGCTCGTTGTGGACCCCAGGTTGCCGGGCAGCTCGTTGCGGACCTTTTAGATTGAATGAACGCTCATCAGGATCCCCACAAATTGGCGGAACGTAGGTGACCATTAAATAAAGGCACGTTCGTTGAAGAATCCTCGGGTGGACGGCGGTCGTTTTGCGTACCCCCTGATCGGTGGAACGCATGTCGTGGATCTCTCGGGTTGACGGTACGCTGTTGCGCGCTGGCCAAGTAGGCGGCATACTTGTTATGCACCTTTACATTGTCGGCACGCTAGTTACGATCCCTAGGTTGGCTAGACTTATGTTGTGGATTTCTCGGGTTGACGTCACACCTGCTGTGCTACCGTCAGGTAGGCGGCAAGCATGTGGCGGATCTCTTGAATAGCCTGCACGGTGATTGCGAACCCCAGGTAGGCGGCACACTGGTTGCATGCACGTCATGTAGGCGGCATGCATGTTGCGGGACATTCAAAGCGGCTGCACGCTGATTGCAGACAGCCAGTTAGGCGGCATACTCGTCTGGTAGGGGTCATGCATGTCGTGGACCTTCGGATATAGCGAACTCCCCAAATTGGTTGACTCTTGTATGGTTTCAAATAGGACGCTCGCGTGTTGCGGCCGCAAAGATGGCGAGGCTTATGTCGTGGAACACGCAGATTGGCGGATCGTTTGTCGTGGCTCCCCAGATTTACGTCGATCTTGATTACATACCTGATACTGAATCTACGAACTCGTGGTGAACAGCCAGTGGCACCCCCCTTGTTAAATTATTTTAATATCGACTTATGCAACCATATATACATGAGGAAGTTGCATGTAGGCGCATCCACCCAATTATTTATATATCCAACATTCGGTCATCCTGATTTCGCAGCGTCCTCGCAAAACTTTACTACGGCTGGTCTTGGAATATTGTAGCTGGTGGTTTTGGTCTCTCTATAATGGAAACATAATATTTACTAGATGGTCTATTAAAATGTCTTACCTTGATGATTTCATCCTTCATCGTTTCATTTTATACCTTCCATGCAGTTTGTTTTATAACTTCTGTGAAGTCTTTTTTATACTTTTTGGCTGAACTGCAGTCAATGCCTTCTGTGAGGTTCAACTTTTAGACTCCATTTTAACTTTTCAGAATGTCCTGGTGCATTATTTGCTTCTTCTTCTGCTATTTTTCTAATGAACCTTATAATTTTTACCCTTTTGCATTTGATATTTAGAAACATAGATAGTTCAAACTCATATGGATTCACTACTTATACTACCAAACCAATATTTTCTAGCAATCTCTCACCTTACTAAATTGTGTACATCAACAGGATGTCATCTTACTGGTGTCAATCTTGTATACTGATAATACTTAATGCTCGTGCCTGCTACTGCCATAGTTGACGTCCTTTAGTGACTACATGATTGCCTTATAACTATTTGATTTTGTTTATGAACAACCTGTTTGTTTATGTTGATATTGTGGTGGTCCGTTTGTTGAAGTTTTGCTTATTGATAGCCTGTAGAATGACATTCGCCATATTGTCATCATGTGTAATTCTAGAGGTTTTGTTTACAATTTTTGTAACTGCTTGATTTTCTAAGATTACTACTTTTATTGTACTTGACTGTTTGATGACATCCACCATATTGGCAGCATGTGTATTTATTGAGGTTTTGTTTACTAATTTTGATACTGCTTTATTACTGCTCTCATCACTACTTTGATATAAACCTTATTGGATGTATATTTGCTGAAATTTTGTTAATAGATCTTCATCTTGATGGCTCGTTTGTTGATAGCCACCTTGCTAGCGGCTTGTCTACTATTCTACATAAACTTGATATCTGGTTTATTGACCTTTACCTTATTACCATCTGGTTGTTAACATACATTTTGGTGTAACCCTTTTAGACAGCTTATTTGTCAACATGGCAACCAGTTTGTGGCCAGTTTGCTAGTTGGCGACAGCTACTGGTTTCCCCCTAATGATGGCAGTCTGATCGCCAACGCCCATTAGGTTGGCATGGCTGTTGCTGCTGTTCTCGATGTTAATGAACTAATTGCAGACAATAATCTTGTCGATCTGGAAGCTAATAATCAGTCTAATAATGCCCTGATTTTTAATATCTATCTGATTACCGTGTGTGCTGTTGGCCCCGTGTTTGCAGACCTTCATCTGGTTGTAATAAATGATGCTGGTTCTCTTGGCTGTGCGTGTTCGCTGGAATGTCTGCTTGGCGGTTCTACAGATATTCGTTTTGTCAACCTATATTTTAATTCTCACTCTGATGCTAGCCTGATAGTTTATATTGGTTGCGGATGCCTCTATTATGGTGGTCTAACTGTAGACCTCTATTTGATTGCTCTAATTGCTGCTGGCCATGGCGGACAAACTTCTTGTTCGTCTGACTGCATGTATCCTCTGTGATGGAGGACTGGCTGCGGACATTCATGTGAATGTCGTGACTGGTAATGTCGTCCGTAATGGAGACCTGGCTGTAGACGTTCAACGTCTCTCGTGGTGTCCACCGGTTGTTGGCCCCCTTTCTGCTGACTGCCCAGTTGTAGACGTCCATAGAAACGTCGCTTGCGATAGCCACCGGTTGGTTGGCCCCCCTTGCTAGCAGCCTAATCGCAGACGTTCATGGAACGTCACTCGTGGTGGTAACCGGTTGGTTAACCCCTTCTTGCAGGCAGCCTTGTTGTAGACGTTCATAGAAACGTTTCTGATGATGGTGGCCGATTGGCTGACCACTGTTTGTTTAGTACCCTTCATATTGGCGGTTAATTTGTTGTCGCTTGCATTGGTCACTCTAGTTGTTGTTCATCTCGTTGGCGTACCCCATGTTGGTATGAACATGCTGCAAGCTTTTTCGCTGTGTGGCCGTGTTGGCGATTCTGTAGTCGTCTCTTGGAAGGGCAGTTCATCTACGATGGCTCCAAAAGGTTGGTGTCTGTACGTGTGGCCCCTTGGTTGGTGGGACGCTCATTGTAGACCATGCTGGTTGACGGAATGCTCGTTGAGGCCCCTCAGATTGACAGCCAGCTCGTTGTGGATCTTCTAGGTTGAAGGAACGCTCGTTGTCGCTCCCACGTTGGTAGATAGCTCGTTGTGGACCTTCTTGGTAGGAGAAAGGCTCGTTGTGGACCTCCCAGGTTGGCGGGCAGCTCGTTGGGGACCCTTAAATTGGTGGCATGCCAGTTACAGCCCCTAGGTTGGCGAGACTTATGTTGTGGATTTCACGGGTTGACGTCACACCTGTTGTTGGGCAGACTTTTTGTGTTCCCCCATATTGGTGGCACGGAACCCTTCAAATAGGCGGCTCGCGTGTTGCAGCCCATAGGTTGGCGAGGTTCATGACGTGGAACACTCAGGTTGGCGGATCGATTGTCGTGGCTTCCCAGATTGACGTTGATCTTGTTTTCATACCGGATACTAAAGCTGCAAACACGTGGTGAACTTCCAGTGGCACCCCTCTCGTTGGTGTACCTCGTACTGTCTGTCATGATACAGACCTAGTCGGCGCCCGTCCTGTTGAAGTACCCCTTCCTATCTCTCATCTTGCAGGACTGATAGGCGGCGTCAATCTTGTTGATATACCTGGTGTTGTCTTTCAATATAACGGACTAGTGTAGTTCACCATGTCTGTGGTCTACTAGTTGCGAGTTGTTGTATCAGAAGTTATTGCTCTCTATGTAGACAGCTAATTCGCTGTTCCACATCAAGCCCACTTGCTAGTGTAACTCATTGTCATGTCTATCGATTTGCATAAGAACCCTTGTGAAAAAACAGATGAATCAAAAAATATAATTAATATAATATATTTTTAAATTTAATTATTCCCTATAATTAATGGAAAGTGCGCCTGTTTCACTTGAAAATATTGTTGCTTGTAAAAAAATAAATAGAAAAAATTATTTTACCAGATCAGGTCCTGTGCCATTGTGCTAAGGGTTGGACAATCATTTTGAGTCGCCTATGACCTAGAACTAATTCGCCGTGCCAAATTTTTATTCAACATTTCTTTTTCAGAATTTAAGGAAAGTTCCCTTTTCATGCCGCAGTGTAATTAAAATGTTTTAAATTCATACCTGCATCCTTTGTTTACATTTCATCTATTTCAGCGCCATTTTATGGCTTAGGTATGCGCCAATGTCTGTTTACATTATGTTATTTTTGTACTAATTATTTTTGGCTAATTACTAATTAATAATCAAACTGCCCTTTTGGCGATTGATTTAAAACAATAGGGTTTCAATAATATTCCTTTGTATTACCTTGTTCGTTTCATGGTTTCTACTTTGCGTCGTTTGCACACTAAACACTACTACACACACACTAAACAATCACTATAATTCACTGTGTACGCGTTGTTCTTTATCCCACTTATGATTTGTTAGAACCTATTTTGTAGAATCCATTTGGTGATGGTGTTTGATCAATTAAAACACTGGATTCAACTGAGTCGCTCTCTATTTATTTCAACAACCGACTCAGTCAACATAGAATGAATTAAGATGGCTGGATTTTCATTCTGGCATGATGGCTTTAACTCGAGTATGCGCGGTAGCGTTCAACATAATATACAGGAAACTATTTTAATATTGACTTATGCAATCTTATATACATGATGACATTGCATGTCCGCGTATCCACCCAATTATTTATATGTGCAACGATTGGGATATTTTGATATATGCAAAATCTTAATATGCATCTGGCAACAATTGTCTAAATTTCCCAGTATACCAACACTTATATATAATCTATTAAAAGTTTTTTAGTAATGCTTAGATATTTGTGACGTCAAATATTGCAAAGTTGCCGAATGAACTCTGAGTTTTAGTTCAGTTTGGCTTTGACATACAAAAAATTCTAATCTAAATAAAATAATTGAACAAAAATATTATGAAATATGATTTATTTTAAAATTATAGTAAATCTAATAGATATATTATCGAAGGACTTAAAACTACAATAAAGGCACAGCTAATAATTTGTAGGTTAGATTTGTTTTGTTTACATTTAACTCTTTTCTACGCAATCTATGAGGTAAAGATTCTAGGCGCGCTTTTTTATGTAATGGTATCCCCCTGGAGACCTAATACAACTAGTTAATAATTATATATCTGAGAAACCTATTTCACTTCCATTCGAGAGCTTATTTACTTTTTTCGTTTAGTTCTTGTTTGCTTTAATGGTGTGTTTATGTTGTCAGGTCATTCTGGTATCACTGTGTATCCTATTTCTTCTATTACTGTCTGTGTACACTCATATTCTTCATAAAATTAATCACTGAATCCTCTTTAATGCATTTACCATATCTACAAAACAGTTAATAGTCCTTCTCTCCTCATATGTTGTAACCTAATGCTCATGTTTAGTTTTGAACAATTACAATTATATTTGTGCACACAATTTTTTCACGCCCTACAGTATCATCCTCTATAGTTATATTCAATTAATTTTGTGCATACCTTTAGTTGTTACTACTCTCGTCAGTCTGTTTCAGGAATTTCTAGCATTGCACAACATTATGACATATCCTGAAAGTTTCCTTCAGTCACTTTCACTTTCCCACTCATTGTACAATTCAATCACTAAACTGTTAATTTCTAATCTGTCTGAAACATGTTTACAATTCCACTATTTATCAATTACTTCCTCTGTATGTCTAATCGAGTCCATCCAACCCCGTGCTATAGTTGACAATGCTTCCTTCCAAATATCCAAACAGTTTTTGATGGAGTATACTTTTCGACCAGCAATATATCTGCAATTAATTATTAATAAATATAATGATCAACAAAACCTAATAGAATGCTATCGTAACTTTTACCTATTTCCATAAATTTTTGTTGTCTTTTTACTTTTTTTGTTTCCGTCTTGCGAAGAGTGCCACAATGAACCAGTTTGAAACATCCAAGTTTCATCAAGATACACAATTTCAAATATTTTATCTTCCTTGGTCTTGTTTTGTGTCTTTAATAATTTAATTCTTTTCAAGGTAGTTTGAAAGTTCTACTAAAACTCTCCGAGGGTTATCCTTACACCCTATGCCCTGTAAGAGTGATTAGTTTAAAATATTTTGCTTTGATTGGTCTGCCATTTCGCCTGATTACTTTGTGGCGTCATATTTACTGGCCAATAGTATTTAAATGATAAATATTTTAGTAAATTAATTTTAAAAATTATATTTGATTTTCATTTAAATACTATTGGCCAGTAAATGTGACGTCACAAAGTAATCAACATAAGTGTAAATAATATAAATATATATAAACAAAAAGCAAAAAAAAAACAATTATGAACTCTATTCTAGGCAAAATCAAAATATCTACGGTTCTTCTATAACGCCTTCCCATATTTGTTTAGTGCCATCAATTTTAAGGGATCTATTAGAGTTCTAACTTATCTTGATATATATATATATATATATATATATATATATATATATATATATATATATATATATATTTTATTACTCTTCGTGAGTCCACAATCTGCCCTATTGGCAATAAGTATTTCTTATGTCTATATTATATATACATGGCATGTAGAAAATCACTTCATTAAGCAATCTTCTGTATAAAATATTATCTTAATTAATTAGTCTTATTCTAATGCTTATTCTAAACTTTACATATGTCCAGTAATTAGATCAGGTGGTGTTAAACGTTTTAGTCTACGCACTTCACTATCACGTCGCATATTTAGCTGATTAGCGAGTACATTGGGATGCACTGACACTATTTCGAAGTACTTCACACAAACACGTTGGATTACACTCGTTATAGGTTCTAGAGGAATATCGCGTTGTATCACTTTATTTGAAATATAGTACGGAGCATCAACAATGGCACGCAACACCTTATTTTGGAACCGTTGAATGATGGATATATTAGATTTGCTAGCGGTACCCCATAGTTGAATTCCATATGTCCAAATGGGCTTGAGTATAGACTCATACAGCAATACCTTGTTATCTAATGATAACTTGGATTTGCGCCCAATGAGCCAATACATTTGATATAATTTTAGTCCTAGTTGTTTCCGTTTAGAGAGTATGTGCTTCTTCCAGGTTAGGCGTCGATCTAAATGCATACCAAGATATTTAACATGCTCTGCTTGGGGGAGTTGACGATGATTGATATTTACTGGTGGACATGTTCTTCTACGCAGGGTAAACGTTATGTGCGTGGATTTTGATTCATTGGCTTTAATGCGCCATGTCTTCAACCATAATTGTATTTGCTCCAGGTGGGTTTGTAGGTTTATTGATGCTGTGACTGGATCTTCATGGGATGCTAAGATTGCTGTATCGTCTGCATATGTTGCCACAGTAGTTATTTTTGTGGTGGGCAGATCAGCCGTATACAGAAGATACAGTACTGGAGCCAGTACACTACCTTGCGGAACTCCTGAATATATGGGATTTAATTCGGTATGTTCATCGCCTTGATTTACAATAAAATGTCTGTCAGTGAGATACGATTTTAGTAGCTGATAGTCCGGATGAGGGAGAAGTTTTCTAGTTTGGCCATCATATTTTCTAATCTTGAGATGTTGCTAGTTTCAGTAAGTTGAGATATTGTCTCTCATTTTTGTGCTGAACCATTTTCAACTATTTGGGCATAAGTTATGTCTGGTTGACTTGTTCTGGTGGGTAGTGGTAGATTGGTAGTAGTAGATTGTTTTTGTTGATGCCTTTTTTCCCTTAAGGCAAGATAGAGTTTCTGCTGTAGTTGCTTGTGAACTGCGCAACCCTTGTAGTTCGCTGGATGATTTCCTTTACAGTTAACACATTTCACTTTTTCATCGCGAACTTTACGAGTACAATCTCCTGTCTTATGTTCTCCTGCACATTTTACGCATCTATATGATTTGCGACAGTAAGTCTTTGTGTGCCCGTGCGCTTGACACCTTGTGCATTGTGCTATAATTCTTTTTATATGTGGTGGTTCGCATTTAATAATATTATTTTCCAATTTGGTGATTTCATACACCGCCTTATTATTTCCATTAGGTTTTATGTCTATATAAAACATAGGCAGAGGTTTTTTGTCGTGTGATGTCGTATATTGTGAATATTTACGACCTGGTGGCCTTTTTCAGCTAGTGCTACCTTGATATTGTTAAAGTCCGTCCCGTGATGTAATCCTTTTAATACGATTTAAATGTTCTCTCGGATTTTGGCCTGAATGTGTAGTATTGGGTGTTTCTTTCATCTAATTCTTTTATAAGAACTTTAAAGTGATCCGCTTCGAACAATTGGATTTTAATTGTTTCATAGCTCACTGTTTTAATTGTGTAGTTCGTAGTAATAGTTTTCAATAAGTCATGGATGTTTTTTATTATTCCTACCTTATAGACTGTTATTGGTGGTGGTTTGGGAATAACTTTTTCAGGGCTTGGTTTTATGTTTTCTTCAATTTCTTCCGACAGGTTGCTAAAACTGTTTTTTGTCTCTATCGGTTTCTGCAACCAATAGTCACTGATTCTTGTTTGTTTCCTCGCGATTTCTTCTTCTGGACTTCTCAATCGTTTTTTGTTAATGACTGTAGTCCATTCTGATGGTGGAGTTTGCGTTATTGCTGTTTGTTCTAATCTTATATCAAAGTGTGCAGGTGATTTGGTTGAATCGCTATGGTTTGCCATTTTTTAATTTTTAATATTTTATTTAATTTAGTTATTTTAGCACTAGTTTTTTACTATATATACTATAAATGAATTTCAAAAGGACTGTTGTAAAATAAGATGAAATAATTTTAAACACTAATAAAAATGAGATGCAGTCCTTTTGTCTGGTCACGTAAACACGTATTCACTACACTTTAGGTCCACTATCTTGATATATTGAAGGTAAACTTTAAATCCTTCCCTGTTGATATTGCATTAACTTCATTAAACCCCAGTTGAAACACTAAAAATGTATGTGTTTTTTTTAAAGATATTTGGTTAGTTTTAAGAGTATTTAATCTGTGGAACTACTTAATATAGAATGTAAACATATATTACATGTTGTCTCTTTTTCAGAAATTTTGTTAAATAACCTGAAATAAGACTAAAATGCAATATTAGACTCTTATTTTCATGAGAGCAAAGTTCTCTGGAACTGAAAATATAGACTCAACTGGTGATTTAACAACCTCAAATCGTACTAGATCGCCCGTTAAAAAGAATATAAGTTATCTAACATGTTCATCTTCCTCACAATTTTCTCCGGAAGAATTATGTGAAAATATTGAAGTGATGATGTGCCCTATAAAGATTTCTCGGACATGCTAGGTGAAGGATGCTGTTTCTACATCCATGACCTCTAATAGATCCAACAAAATTCTTTAAGCAATCTTGGTTAAGATTTGTTAAACAAATGTAGTTATTGGTAAATTTAGACAAAATAGATTTTTTTAAGGTTATTATTTAAGGTTATATTTTTATCCTAGAAGTAGCAATTGAATTTTTATTTGATGGCACCGTAACAAATATTTTCTTAACAAGACAATCAAATTTAAATACACAATAGCTCTACTATAAAATTATTGAACACTGATTGTTCTAAAAAGTTGAATTTATTACAAATATTTTTGGGAATATTTTACAATTAAAGGTAGTATTTATTACTACTAATTATCCAGTTGTCTTAAATATTACATGCTCGTAAGACTTCTTTATGTAGACACATCACACTGAGAGCATACGAACAACTTGGTAGATTAATTGAATTTTATTACTACTAACATCATCATAAGTAGGTTTTGATTTTCTGTAAACAAATAATATATAAACAGACATGTAGTAGATAGATAATTTTATATGTATCTGATAAAAACAATGTTGGATATGCATTTACCCTAATACCTGTTCGTGAAGGAAGGGTACTTCTAAATTTTTCATTAAAATGTCCGTGACAGACACCATGGCGTTAATATAATTGCTTTATGGTTTATCCAGGTAACTTACTACTATTTACTTGATCAACCCATTTTTGGAAAGGAGCGAGATCATTCTTTGGGAAACGATGTCTAATTTCGGTAATAGATTTTTACCACGGTACACTACGAATTTTACTACACTGACGCATTGTCGTTAATTTTTATGTTATAACTCCATAATAATTAATGTAAAACAGAAAATATGCACAACGTAAAACGAAGATTTCTTGATCTAAATAAAAACCAAAACCTTCAAACAACAAACTTAAAAATGAACGCCCATAGAAAATGTTGATATCACACAACTTAATCGACCAATCACGTTCAATGATAACAACTAAACAAAACATTTCCTCAAGGTCGCTTATACAGTGAAATTTCTATTTTTTCTATGATGACAGAGTTTCAATGGTGTTCATAAAGCAATGTTTACTGCTAAAATAATATGTACCGTCTAAGCGTTTTTAAAAGAGTATCACATTATTGTAAGTATGGCTGGTAACATAATAGACAAAGTTATGATAAGGAAGAAAATACGAATAATATTGAAATTCACCAGGTTTGAAGATTATCGTAAGAATATGGCATAAAACCTTTATGTTTATACGGCTTTAGTATTCTATTTATAGATTCCTGAAGAGATTTCAAACATTTACAATTCAGTAATGATTATAAAATGATCTTAAATAACCAGAAAATATATAGTTTCCGGAGGGAAGTTATACATTCTTGTGTAAATTTCACTACGAGGTAGACATATTAAAACCTTAAATTAAGAATATTTCCTTTATGTTGTGGCATAAAATGTATAATTGGAGTCATCAGGCAATTTATCTGTCAATGATAGGGACAGAAATTATATAAACAGGTAGGAATTTGTATTTACTGCATGTGTATGTTGTATATATTTTATTACTATTTTGAAAGTGAAATATTTGTTAAATGGGTTTAAATTATTTCAGACACAATTGCTAAGTAGTATGAAAAAAGCTACCAACTGCAAGATGATTTGGATGGAAGAGTCACAGTCCTTATAAGAGGATATTATGCTAATATCTTTTCAAATTATAAAGTAAATAAATAAATTTTCCAACAAGCACATTTAAGACATATATTGGAGAAAACGAAGGATCAACACTTTGAAACTAATGATATATCTGGTGCCTAAAGAATAACATAGATAAGTGACTCTTTTCTCTAAAATTACTTTGTTTAATGAGTTCTACATTATATTTTAGGTCGAAGATGTGGTTCTTTTTGGAAAGAAGCATTTGTTGAGTATAGTGGGTTTAATGGGCGGTTATTTTTACCTGTTGATCTGTTCGTCACATTTTACGGTGTTTGCATTGTTCTTTGAATTAAATAAAATTAGTTGGCAAACTTAATATTTTTCATGTTGTTAATAATTATTTTATATGGGGCTTTTATTAAACATATTTTCTCTTACTAGTTGAGAAATACTTATTCCACATTATTTTACAAATTTTGTACTATGCAAATTATCAAAAATTTAATTCTCTTCAATAAAAGTTAAGAAAAATAATTCATAATTTTGACACGTTTTTTTGTAATTACCATTGGCAAAATAGAAATCAAAGTTATACATATCAGATTCCAGCAAGTAATATATAAATATTTTAATTTTTCGTATTTTTATGGGGATAACAGATATATATATATATATATATATATATATATATATATATATATATATATATATATATACAAATATTTATCATTCAAAATCATCTTTTCAAATCATTTCAAAACATAATTTATTCATGGTCCCACCAATTTTTCCTACGTTCGCTCATATTTGTTGACCAGATCCGTTTCTCCTGGAACTGCGTTCTGTTTTCGCCAAACGCTAAAACTCATTGTGGTGAACACTGGAACTAAGCAAGGAGCATGCGAACTACGACTTTGAACCAATTTTGAAACCTGTTCATGACGAATGTTCGCCGAATTCAGTTCTGCTCATGGGCATTTTCAATTTTTCCGGGAAATTCACCCCGAATGCTGAGGTCTGTACCCACCATTCTATATGCTACTAAAATTTTTCAGTTGGTTCTAAATGTATTGTTTGGTATTTCTAAATATTTAATTTAAATATATCATCTGTGGTACATATATCTGAAATACATTCGAAAATTGGATTTATGTATTATAAGCTAATTATTATTGTAATCAGAACGAAGGAATTACAATTCAAATATTTTAATTTATTCGAGTCTATCGATTATGCCCAGCGCTAATTGTTAACTTCATTAGAAAGAAAGGTAAGAAAATTCCTTATTTACCAACTGAAATGCGAGGGAATTATCATTCATTTTCTGTCGCTCCTGTACATACTCGCCTACTTATACTAATATTTGCTGACATTTATATAATAGGGTTTAAAAACTTCTGTGGGTTTAGTTTTGTTTGTTTTTTTAACAGGTAATCAGTTTTATAATATTTTTGTCCCTTAAGCAGCTTTGTACTTTCTTCAAGTTGAGTCGTTTCTATTTAAAGGTTAAAGTGAACGAAATTTTGAGGCTTGAATAGAAAACACACCGAACGGTAGGGTTCACGGCCAAGCCAGGGGCGAACATCAGCAGAGCCAAGGGAGCGGCCCCAGACCGGGTTCTTCGAAAGGCCCATCTCATCAAGGTGGCTCTAGATGTTTTCCATCGCAAGGAGGATATAAGGTCTAGGAGGTATAACTATATTCGTTGAAGAACAGAAAATTTAAAAAACCTTGGCAGCTCAGGATAAAGGATTGTCTCTGATTCATTTTGTAGATGAGTTGTATTAGACATTATTGATTTATAGCTCGACAGACTGGGAGTACCAGAAACGTGGAGGCGGGTGGGGGGTTCGAGGAAGAACTATTCGGCAAGAAATCAACGACCCGAAGCGTGGATTAAAATGCAAAAAATTATGCGACCAAACAAGGTTAGGACCTCCAAACTTGCTTAAGACGGAACAGAAGATGGTTGATGTGATTTTCTCTTTTGTAGGCTTGGATGGAGCCAAAATCTTACTCAATGCGATTTTTTTCAACTGCTGAGCGCAATGAAAGGGGACTGAATCAGTACCGTGTCGATTTTAAACCGAAACTGGACGATACAAAAACACGACGGGCCCTAGTTTGCAGAGCATCCATAAACATACCCTCTTCAGGCATATTGTTTGATGGTACTCTACACCCCAACCAAGCTCCAGCCTGACCCCTTGGAATTTGCTGTTGCTGATGACAGTAAGTACTAAAGGGCTACATTTTGTTTTTCTTCCTCATGCTTTTAAAAGTGAATAAATTTGTACATTTCTGGAGCATATCGATTTGGTTTATGACCTTTTCCCACTTCTGTGGTAATATCATGATTTTGGCAATTTCTGGATTTTTTGAGCGAAAATCTAAACCAAATGATCTTCACAAGATCCTTTTAAAGTGAGATTTGCTCCGTTAGTACGAATAAATAGCAATCTTTCTAGTTAAGTTACATGGTAGATATATGGTTGTGCCATCCGATTTTTCCAGTGCTACTAAAGATGTATGTGATCTAGCATGCTTGTCTTGTAGTATTTTTTAATAAAATATTTCAATCGAATCATTTGTTGATAGCAGGAAGTTAAATTAATGGTATAAAACATATGCATATGTGTCAATGGTTCAAAAGCTTTTCCTTGTTTATATTTGGTTGTCTGGATCTACACCGATATGTTTAAAAATGGCCAGCTAGTAACTCAATCATTCTGTAGCTAATTTAGCTACCAATTAGTCCCCTCGTCCTATAATTCAACATTATCCAACATCAGTAACTGCAAACCTTTAACTCGACAGTCATCTTGTTTTTAATTGGGTATCAGTTTTATATATTTTCTCTTCTACGATGACAAATCTATTCACTTCCAGTCTTTTAGTTAGCTTTTGCTCTTACAGGCTATAGATTTTTGGAGTGGTATTAAAAAAAATATAACGATGATCGCTAGTCATTATATGCTGATACCAACATTGGAAGGTGTTTGTTATTTCTATATGATATATTTTTGAAAATACGGAGCAGGTCATGTTTTGCCAAAACAAGAAGGATTAATCAAGAGGGATAACGTCTGGTAAATACGCCAGGTCGTGCCGATTGTGTTAGCCGGATATATTTTAAGTTTCCGTCGACTCATTGGCGAGTGATGTTTTGCAGAAGACGTGAAATACTTGGTGTCCATTCGCTTGGTGAGAGAGGTGAACTGGGGCGACTGGCACTACCTGCAGATCTTCAAACTCATGGTCAGACATTGCCTGGAATCGCTCGAGTTTAAGCTGCTGGGAAGGAATTATTTCGATACGATGTAAAAGGTAATCATACCGTAGTATAATCTGGAGTTGTAGCCTGGTTATTTCACGTCGATGAGGCAGCACGAAAAATAGAGTATGCTGAACATCGATCTAAACTTTAAGGTGCGTTCTAGGATACTTCAGCCAAGACTGAAGCTTATCGCGTTCGTATATTTGCAAGTCCTCCGTACCGACAACGTCTATGACCTTCTATTGGAATCAGAACGATCGTAACACCATGAAGGAGTTCCAGCAACCGGTGATAGGCAATAATCAGCCAATGCTCCTTTCTCGGTCCAAACCGCGAAAAATCCGAGTCGGCATGCCAGAGATCGTCATGCTTATGCCCCAGCTATGCACGATGACGGGTCTGACGGAGAAACAGAGAGAGAAATTCCAGCTGATGAAGTCGCTGAGCGAACATACCCTTATCGGATCAATTGGTATGTATAATCTATTCAAAGTTATTTTAGTAATGCGTCATGAATATTTGTGACGTCGAACATTGCAATTTTGTCGCATCAACTCTGAGTTTTAGTTCAGTTTGGCTTTGACAAACAACAAAATTATAATCTAAACGAATTAATTGAACAAAAATGTTCTCAAATATAATTTATTTTAACATTCAATACATATATTATCGAAGGACTTAAAACTACAATTAAGAACACAGGTATAATGGTTTGTAGGTTAGATTTGTTTTGTTTACATTAAACTCTCTTCCAGAACACCCATGAGGTAGAGTTTCTAGGCTCGTTTTTTTATGTAGCGGTATTCCCCTGGTAGCCTAATCCAGCTAATTAACAATTTTATATCTGAGAGACGTATTTTACCTTCATTCCAGAGCATACTTACCTTTTTATGTTTAGTTCTTGTTTCCTTCGATGGTGTGTTTACTTTTCAAGTCATCTTTGTATCGCTGTATATTTTATTACTTCTGCTACTACCTATGTACACCATTCTTCATAAAAGTAATCACTGAATTCAGTCAAATGCTTTCACCATATCTACAAAACAGTATTCATTCTCTCCTTATGCGTTTTAACCTAATGTTCATGTTTAATTTTGAACAATTGCAATCATATCTGTGCATACAAATCTTTCACGCCCTACCATTTTATACAGTTATATTCAATTATGTGCATAACTTTAGTTGTTTCCACTCTCATCACTCTGTCTCAGGAATATCCAGCATTGCACAGCATTTATCACATATCCTGAAAGTTTCCTTCAATTACTTTCACTTTCCGACTCACTAAACTGTTAATTTCTAATCTGTCTTAAACATGTTCACGATTCCACCATGTATCTCAATTACTTCCTATGTATACCTTATCGAGTTCATCCAAATTGAAGATGCTATGGTTGACAATGCTTCCTTCTCAACCAGCAATATATCTGCAATTAATGGTTTTATTTTATGCCTTTAAAAATTGAATTCTTTTACGGCAATGTTTGAAAGTTCCATTAATCCTATCCGATGGTTATCTTCACACAGGTAATGTGTCCTTGTAAGAGTATATGAAAGGATGTCTTACGTCCGTGAAAAAGCTGCATGTCCTTTATGTATATCTGAGAAGTGAAGATTGGAACTTTGTAAAATGGTAGAAACTAATGGGATTATTTATGGTTTATTCGAGTGATTGACAATTTACTATTGACGATATAGCTACTACGAAATATTACCTATTATTGCCATAAAAAAAGTCAAAAATATTTTACTATTTATCATACACAATTTTAATCTTTACCCAATCTTTGAAAAATTTGGTTACAAAACGCTCTATATTAATATACAATATATTGTTATTTACATAGCGATTGAATGAGTCAATAGTAAAAAGTAGTTAATTACTAAACAGTCCATAGTTCCCAACGCTAAATATAACGCTCAAGCTAACTTAATGTATAAATATATAATATAATAATACTGGATATCAGACAAACAATTAAGTATACTAAAACTCCAACCACTTGGTTTGAAACAAAAGTGGCTGCCGCAGTCGTTGTTGGATTCAAGTTTTCGATCGCTTGTGAACGGCAACGTCGCAAAATTACGCGTAGACAGTCGAAACTTGCAAAATGCCGACTATGATCATGCCAAATCAGTCGCTACTGTCGCTTAGGGCTAATGAATGACTGTTTCGTTTTCCACGAAAGTCGCCATACAGATGAACAGTAAGTTTGGCGGGTCGGCGTGAGGTTCCAACATGCCTAGATTTACGATGGTCGTAGGGTAAGTGACGTCACGTTGTACTAAACGATGACAGTACTCAAATGAGTATCCATATTTTAAAAACTCCCACGGATGCGAATTAAAACCCGCAGTTTTAAAATAAGATGGCTCGGGGGAAGCCGGACCATGGTATGTTAAGAGAAGACTGTGTAATATGATGTGATGGTTTTTTAGGGTCGAATTTATTTGTTTTTTCTCCAATTCTGTTAACTACTTATCTACTACTGATTTTAGACGACTTTCTCTAATATTGTGGTATATCTAAACAACAGGGCACTGAATAATCCTATAATCTATAATTATTATAGTCTCTTTTAACTTTTTCTCTATATCAGAATAATACAGGCTATTTACAAACTTTGTTCCTTTTCCCATACTCCATTGTAAATTTCCAATAATATGTCATTAGCTTTCTGATCTACTAATTCTTTTGCTCCTACTTTTAGTTACGACGTCTGCCGTAATACTGCTAACAAAGGGAAAGGTTTCGCCGGAATGGTGGCCTCCATCGACGTGGGTTGCATCGACTGCAAACACCTCCAGACGCGGAATGGTGTATATGCAGGTAAGGAACCGGTGTCCTGAACCTGATTAAAATCGTCGGTGGTACGACGATTTTCATCTTGTATCGTTTCAGAACGCATAGTGGTGTACAGAGATGGTGTGAGCGACGGTCAGATGAAATACGTAAAGGAGCACGAGGTGGAATTGCTGAAGAACGATCTGTTCAAAAACCGACCCCGACATTGTATCGAAGCGTAGTAACACCAAAATTTTTAAGGCCCAAGCTGACGGGCCGAACAGCAGTCCACTGCCAGTTTTAACTCACTTTAGCTTTGACATACAAGAAAATTATAATCTAAATAAAACAATTGAACAAAAATATTGTCACGTCAAATATAATGTATTTTAAAGTGTAACATTAAAGTACATCTAATACATATACTATTGAAGGTAATAAAACTACAATTAAGAATAAAGGTATAATAGTTTGTAGCTTTTGTTTACATTGAACTCTTTTCCACAACACCTATGACGTGTTTTTTATGTGGTAGTATCTGTTAAATATATGACTTGTCTCGATACAAGAGCCAGTATAGAAAGGAGGAAGAAAAGTTAGTAGAGGGCGCTGTGACTTGTATCGAGTGGGTATAAATTACCGGGGATCAAAATAAAGTATTTCTTTTGTTCCAAGGTCATTAGTGGTGTATTAATTCCGTCCCGTCCCGAATCGTCAGTGATTCGTAATAGTATCCCCTGGAGGCCTAATCCACCTAATTAACAATTGTATGTCTCAGAAATGAGTTCATTCTAGAGCATATTGACCACGTTTTTTTACCATATTTTTTACGTTTAGTTCTTCTTTACTTCGATGGTGTGTTTACTTGTCAAGTCATCTTGGTAGCACTGTATATTTTATTTCTTCTGCTACTATTTTTGTACACCATTCTTTATAAACTTAATCACTGAATTCCGTCTAATGCATTTGCAATATCTACAAGACTAGTAGTATTCATTCTTTCGTCATACATTCTAACCTAATGCCCATGTTGAATTTTGAAAAACTACAATCATATATGTGCACAAAAATCTTCCACGCCTTGCAATACCATTTTCTACAATTATATTCAATTAATTATGTGCATACCTTTAGTTGTTTCCACTTTCATCACTCCGTCTCAGGAATTTCCAGCATAACACAGCATTATCACATATACCGAATGACCCTTATATGAATTACCGAATATTTCCTTCAGTTAGTTTTACTTTCCGTCTCAATCACTAAACTGATAATTCCTAATATGTCTAAAACATGTTCACGATTCCATCATTTATCAATTACTTCCTCTGTATGTCCTATCGAGTTCATCCAAACCGAAGGTGTTATGGTTGACAATGGTTCCTTCCACATATTCAAACAGTTTCTGATGGATTATCCTTCTCGACCAGCAATATATCTGCAATTATTTATTAAAAATATAATGACCAAAAAAACCTAATATAATACTATTGAAACTTTTACCATTTTTCTATCAATTTTACTTTTATTTACACTTTCCTTGTAACTGTCTTGCTAAGGGTGCCACAATGAACCATTTTGAAATATTCAAGTTTCATCAATATCCACAAATTCAAATAGTTTATCTTCCTTGGTCTTAATTTATGCCTTTAAAAATTGATATGACTAGGCCTTTAAAAATTGATATGAATATGCCTGGATGTTCCATTAAACCTCTCTGAGGGTTATCTTTACACTATTTAAACCCTATGCCCTGCAAGAGTGTATGAAAGGATGTCTTACATCCCTCAAGAGCTGCATGTCCTAATTCTTTTATGTATGCTTTCCAAACAGACAATTTTCTCTAAAATAATTTTATTAAATTATGTTTATATCGATAAAATATTTTGTGTACTTGCTGTTCTTATACATTTCGTATATAGTCTCAACTATGAGTTTTAGTTCAGTTTGGCTTTGACATACAAGTAAATTCCAATCTATCAAATAAAATTCAGTTTTTTTACTAATGCGTCGTGAATATTTGTGACGTTGAAACATTGCAATGTTGCCGCATAAACTCTGAGTTTTAGTTCAGTTTGGCTTTGACATACAAGAAAATTCTAATTTAAATAATATAATTGAACAAAAATTTTATCAAATATAATTTATTTTAATATTTGAGTTCATCTAATAATTATATTATTGAAGGTCTTAAAACTACAATTAAGAACACAAGTATAATAGTTTGTAGGTTAGGTTTGTTTTGTTTACATTCAACTATTTTCCACATCATCCATCAGGTAGAGTTTCTAGACACGTTTTTGTATGTAGTGGCGTACCCATGGAGGCCTAATTCACCTAATTAACAATTGTATGTCTGATATTGTATATTGTATGTAGACGGGTTTTCTTGGGAGAATCTAACTTATTATTCTTCATTTTGTAAGCGATGACCCGCTAAAAGTTATTTTCAATAAAATTGTAGGACTTATATTATTTAATATCATCAATAATTACCTCTCTAACGGAAATTATAGCCATAAGGGGCCTCCATTATCTCGTTCTATTTCGTAATATTCTATTAAATATTACAGAGAGCTTAAACAGAGAGCTACTTAATAAGAATTATAGATATATTACAGAGCGGTATAATATTTACCAAAATAATCAAAGCCCTAAAATAACGTTTGTCGGCTTTTAATCTATAATAATAATTAATATTTTGAATAATTTTTCGTACGTCTGACAACCGGCCGACGACCGTATGCACAATTCTTTAATGCAATAGAGTTAAGAGGTTTTAACTCTTACCTATATATTATTGTGGCTGTATAGTTAACTGTAATTTTCAGATATATTATAATGTGAAAAGAATTTGTACTGGTAACATATTTGTTCAATTATTTTATTTAGATTACAATTTTCTTCTATGTTAAAGCCAAACAGAACCAAAACTTAGAGTTAATACGGCAACATTGTAATGTATACTTGACATAATGCATAATTATGTAAATTATCATAAATATTTTGTATTATATAGCATTGCCTATCAGAAAGCCATAAGGAAACCAAGCGTCATTATCCCTGAGATATTTGGAATGATGACATTACTTAAAAAAATACCTTTCAAAAAAAAATTAATATATTGTTGTTATTTAAGGAGAGTTGAGGAAGGTTAAGGAAAATGATCATCTAAAGGGGATACCATGTTTATAATATTGTATTTACCATATTATTTGATAATTTCGCATTCACTATATTATTTATAATTTTGCATGCGTCATATTATTTAACAGTTGATGAAATCGTTTTTTTTTACAGACCTGCCATAGTCGGATTTAACAAGACTTTCTGTTACATGTGATGGAGCCATGCATGTGAGCCAAGTTGTTTTTCTTAGAATAAAAAATTTTTTGTTTTGTTTTATTCACACATACCTGAACAATGTAGTTCATCAAGATACTTGGGAAGTTCATCCACCTTACCTGATTTAAAGTTAAATGTTGGTTAATGCAGGATTACATTTTAGAATTAAGACATGAATGTACATTCTATATTATAAAAGTTTTGGCAATATTTTCGTAATAAAACAACTTATAAAAAATAATTGTTTTATTCGAACTTCCAGTCCAGAATCTTCAGACAGGCTGTCTCGGCCGCCTGGCATATTTGCAAAGCCGCCAGGTGCATCTACAACCATAAGAAAAAACGTTACGCTGTATTGCTAGAGCGTTATAGTGAGTACAGACCTAAACGAAGCGAAACGTGCTGGCTCTGGGCGTACATTCTATTCGGCGAACGCGATTCTCTATAGCGGTATTTTCTTGTAATCGAAATTAAATCGAAAATTCGGGTCCCCCAACTTCATTTGACGGTTTGGTTCGGAGGCGCGAATACTTTGCACAATAGCATAAGAAAGAAGTTGTGGTTGGTTATGATAAGGAAGAAAATACGAATAATATTGGAATCTAACTCATTTGAAGATTATGATAAGAATATGACAAAAACTCTTATGTTTATACAACTTTGGTACTCTACTTATAGATTCCTAAAAATATTTTAAACAATCTAAATCATCAGAAGATATATTCAGCCCAAAACAGAAGACAGTATATGTGCAAATTTCACTATGAGATGGACATAATAATACCATAAATTAAGAATATTACCTTTATTTGGTGGCGTAAGATTTACAAATCGAATTATTAGGCTACGTATCCATTTAGGTTGGAGACAAATAATGTATAAACAAGTACAAATGTGTATTTATTGTATGGAATATGATTGTATTCTAGAAATGTAATTACTGTTTTGAAGGTAAAATATTTATTAACTGTGTTTAAATTCAGACACAACGATTAAGCAGTATGAAAATATAAAAGCCGTCTTATACAGAATGATTAGGAGCCATTGACCATACAAGAAGATTTATAGTAAAAAAATAAATTGAAAAGATAAACTAAAAAATAAACTTGCTAATAAGTACATTTCAGACAATCTCGGAAAAAATTATGAAATTACGCCCTGAAACTGCAGTAATATTATAGCTGCTATTTGAAGAACAACATAGGTAAATGACTATTCTAAGATTTCATTACCGACTTTTGGTTGAAAATATAGTAGTCATTTTGGAAAGAAGTCAATTGTTGAGTTTAGTGCGGTTTATTCGTAATTATTATTACATGTCGATAGTAGTAATATAGTATTATGTTATTTTTTCAGCCTTTTTCTAAATGCGATTTCTACTATTTGCACAACTTTCATATATGTTCTTAACAATAAAATATTGAAAAATAACGTTCTAAAAGACCTTGGTAAGCTTAGTTTTTTCTGTTAATAATTATTTTATAAGCTTATTATTGAACATCTTTTTCCTCACCAGTTGTGAAATAGTTTTTTCATATTATTTGACAAGTTTTGTACTGACATCCTCCGTCAATAAATGTAATTCCCTTCAATTCAACCAGAAATAAGAAAATCAACTCATATTTTTAGGATGTTATTTTATTTTTGACTCGTTTTTGATAACTGCCATTTGCATAATAGAAATCCAAGTTAAATATTATTTCACATTTTTATGTATAGAACAAGATTTTTGCAAGGAAAATATAAATATTTTAAGTTTTGATGTTTATTTATAACACTCATTATATTAGGGACATATTTATTAATCAAAAACATCTATATTCTAATCTTATAATATATCTAATATTATCTAAATAACAAGGCAAAGATGAGGTTATTTCCTCGAAACCAAAAACCTATGTCATTCATAATCCCGCTAATTCTTTTCACTCTCGTTCAAATTTGTTGGCCCGATCCACGTCTCGTGCTGCAACATTCTGTTCGTATCCAAGCGCTGAAAGTCATGCGGCGAACACTGGAACTAGGCAAAGTGAAATGGCAAAATATTGTACAAAATGGCACTAAAACTTTGAACCAATTTTTAAACCTTCGCCGAATTCATTTCGAAGAGAAAGCAGAACCTTATATTTTGTGTTAAAACAGAAAGTGGTACACTTTCAGACTGATTTAAAATAATCCTGAAACGAAATGGTATGTAAAAACATTTCCAGTCAGTTCATTCGTAAAGTTTGTGTTAGTCCTTTTTTATGCATCTTACATTAAATATGCTTAGGATAATCTTAACTTACAAATTAATATATTACTACTGTTTTATTTTACTTGCATAATAAACAAGTAAGACGAGTACAGGATTAATACATCCGTATGTATTTACCAAATTAAAATAAAACTAAACTACTTAGGCTAAAATTAGGAACACACTAAACAAGTTCATGTGGTTAGGTTCGCTATGTCCTGATTTTTTGCGTGTTGTACAGTAGCAGTATTATTTCCACGTTGCTATAAGTTAACATCCTTATTTCATGTTTTTTTATTTAATGCGAAATATTAGATGTCTGCGTATATCCATTTAATTCCGAGGTCATCACGCAACTATTTGCGTATTGGTTACGTAGCGATAAGCATTGGTAATGAATCCTGGAATTTCGTTTTGATTGCGTTGGATTTACTAGTTGGTTGGATTTTTAATGCAATAACATATTTGCCCCCCATCTGCCCAAGTTGGTTTTATGATTAACGGATAAACCAATCTCTTTGATTTTAGGTGAAGTTTAGAGTATATTCCGACAAAGCAGTGCAGTTGCTTGACTTTGAGTCTAATCTACTCTACTTTTATCTAATATATTTCCAATTTAACCTATTCCATCGTATCGAGATGTACTCCAAAGTATTTTTTGATTTTGTCATTTCGCCTCAATGCAAAATTAACATGAAAGTATTTGAAGCTATTATGCTGTATTTTTCAGTGTCTAGTTCATTTGTAGATCTTGTTGACCACTACCTGTATTTTTTTCTACAGCCTTAGTCAGAGATACATATTTTGTCATTATAACTGGGAGGTCGCCAAATGTTCCATGTACTGTTTTTCTTGTTGTTGGGATATTATTAGATATAGGAATGGTCCCAAAATACTACCCTGTCGAACTATAGCCGAAATAGGTTTAAGCAGTCTATAAAATTCAATTTGTGTTGGTATTGATCGATACCATTGTCATATGTCAATATAAATATAATAAAACAACTTCAACCTACAAACTATTGTGGCTCTTTAATTAATTGTAGTTTAAGACTTTCAATAAGTATGATGTTAAAATAAGTAATATTTCATAACGTTATTTTTGTTTCATCATTTTATTTATGTTAGTGTTAAATCAAATATTTCTTCTTTAGTTAAAAGAAGAAATCTGTGTTAACTACAATAATTAAATGTTATAAATTTCTAGGGACTTTCGAGTTATGTAGTTGTCAGATATACAGATATGTTAGTCAAGGGGGAAACCACGTTGTACGTTGTTGTTGTTTGTTTTTGTATATAAATAGATTTAATTAACACATAAAAGCGCTAAACAGTAAAACGGAATGGTTGATGTGGAAGCGTAAAATTCGAGATTTGTTGGATTACCACAAGGGAGCTATAGATGCAATCGATAGCGAATTGGTGAAACCGAGCGCGTTGGTGGCAGACACTAATGACAAGATGATGAAGAATCATAAAGTGCAATCGGATTTATATAGAAAAGCTAACAGTTATGCCAAGTCTATGATTACAAGTGCATTAACAGATGCTGTATATCAAATATTATGGACAAACAGACGGATTATGAAGTGTGGGAGGCATTGAAGCAAAATTTCTAAGCATCATACAAGGTCAAAAAGGAAAAACAGATTGCAAAATTTACAGGTTTATGGAACGAATTAAATAATGGATTTAAGGCAAAAAATGAAAATGAATTACCTGATTTTATGTTAGCATGCATAGTTCTGCATATTCTACCAGCAAACTTTGAAAATTTCAAATCAAGTTGGATGTAACAACAGTAAAGACAGAATACATTGAAGGATGTCTATTTTGTACCGAATATTTCCAAAAGCTTTTTTCTGTTTTAGCTCCTCATGATTGATTTAAAACTAGTAAGTTTGAGTCAACGCCTATATCCTGTTTTATAAAGATTCGTGGTCAATTGAAGTTATGCACATGATACAAAATGAAAATAATAAAAACCTATATGACATATGCTACTTAGTAGACTGTAGGATAAAAGTGGAACCTCCAAAGAAAAGTAATAATATACCACAATGTCAACATCTTGGACACATTACAAATTTTTGCAGTAGGGGACCAAAATGTGTGAAATGTGCCAGTAAACATTACACAACACAGTGCAGAAAACAACGCAATAGCGTAGCAACATGCGTGATGTGCAATGGGAAAGGTCACCCTGCCAACTATAAAGGATGACCAGTATATCAAAAAAATAAATAAAATAACTCTAGCCAAAGACAATTACGTCAGAACAGCGCTTAAGAGAAATTGGGAAAGCCAAAAACCCTGAAACAACATATATCGTTGAAAATAATAAAAACCCAATAAACCGCAAGACCATCGGTCAAAAATATAAGCGCAACCAAAATATCAAATGATAAACAAATAAGTACAAAACCGCTAAAGCAAAACAAGCAAAAACAAGCTAAAGAAAATCAAAAATGAGTAATTCGTTTTTAAGAATTATAACATGGATCGCAAATGGAAAAAATCAAAGAGTCCGGAAACTAGAATTATTCTTGAAAACAAATAACATATATATAGCTCTCATATTGGAAACACATTTTTCTAAAAAAATACATTAAAATACGGGGTTATGATACATACTGGACACTACACCTCAGCGAACAGTCTCGAGGCGGAACAGCTTTAATAATTAAACAAAATATACATCATTTCGAACAAGAAGAGATTAAGAATTAAGAAATACATGCTATGATAATTAGTATCAAAAAAACGGGGCTGAAATAAATATTGGCGCTATATATTGCCCGCCAAAGCATAAAATGACACAACAACAATATAAAGATATCTTTTTAAAATTAGGCTCAAAGTTTATTACTGGTGGAAACTTTAAATGTTACATACAGCTTGGGGTTCACGAATAATAACACCTGGAAAAGGAAACGAATTACTCAAAGCCATTAACCTTAAAAACTGTAATTATCATTTAGGACGCGAACACACCTACTGGCCCACAGCCAGTAATAAAATCCCAGATCCGCTGGATATCTACATTTCAAAAGGCATGTTATTAAATCAAATTAGTATAGAAATCTTGTGCGATCTAACATCTGATAACACTCCACTATTGTTAACACTGGGGACGACAATCCTAAGAAAAGCAAAAAAAATATTACCAACAAATATACTGAGTGGGACAAATTCAGATTAATACTGCAGGAACAAATGAATTTAAAAATGAGACTTAAAAGTATAGATAATCTTAAGTATTATATTTCAATCCAATGTTATAGAAGCTACCATGGATATATCTCCTCTTTATCAACTCGTTGTAGATCTAAATCTAATTTCTCCATTGGAAGTTGCCACTGAAATTAATAACCTCAATCTTAAAATGGCACCTGGTATAAATGACATTCCACCTGGATTATTGATAGTACCGCCGCGAAAAGCAATCATCATGTTGATATAGACAGATATATTTAATGCTTGTTTAAGACTAAATCATGTTCCGGATTTTTTTAAGGTGGAACATATATATATACTCAAAAAACCTGAAAATCCTACAGAAAAAGTCTAATCTTACAGGACTATTTTGCTGCTACTTGTAATTTCAAAACTATTTGAGAAACTAATATTTAAACTTATTAAAAATGTTGTAATAATACCAGATTTCCAGTTTGGTTTTAGAAATCACCATTCAACAATAGATCAAGTTCACAGAGTAACTGCGGCTATTGAAAAAGTGTTTGAGGAAAAAAATACTACCCTGCAATATTACTGGATGTCTCACAAGCTTTTAATAGGTTTGGCATTTGGAATTAATCTGTAAGATGAGCAAATTATTACCGCGTAACTATTGTCAATTGGTGGATTTAAAACTATTTTGGCTGTACTTCCACAAGATAGTATCTTAGGACCTATCCTATATCTGATCTACACTGCTGACATTCCAACAACAAAAGAAACACTGCATGGAACCTTTGCTGACGACACAATTATTATGACAAACTCTGCCATATCTCTGTCTAGTGCAGTAGAAGAAGTACAAGTGGTAGTCAACAAAATCTACAATTGGACGAAAGATTGTAAAATTCAACTAAAGAGCTTAAGTATGTTCATGTTAATATTGCATTGCAGCGATATAATAAAAACTTAATTCACTCAATGGATGACCGATTCCTCAAGTAGAATCAGCTAAATACCTCGGAATCAATCTTGATGGTAGACTAAATTGGAAACATCATATTAGACAAAAACCAAGACACATTAGAACCAAAATAAAACTACTATACTTTTTAGTTAGAAGATACTCTCAACATGATCTAAAATCAAAGAAGTTGATTTATTAGACGATGGTAAAGTCAATTTGGACCTATGGAGTGCAAATATGGGGTTGCACTAAAAATTAAAATCAACTAGTCATCCTACGCTGTCAATACAAGTTGCTTCGATTGATTACCAATGCCTATCGCTACCTGATGAACGAAGAACTGCACGATGACCTGGAAATCAAATGGACTTGCGATGTTATCCAAGATTTCGCCTTGAAACACGAAAGAAGATTACTAAATCATAGTAACATGGAAGCAATACAACTGCTGGCCAGCGCGCAGGATGTCGGGAGAATGAAACGAACCAAATCATACCAACTTATATAAAGTGCATACTTTTAGTGTAAGCTATAGCTATAAGTTATTGCAATTTTGTGATTGTAGTCGACGTATGACTTTCACCAAGTAAAGACCTGTCCGGAGAGTCGGTCAGTAAAACGAAACAAAAGTGCAACATCTGTGTCACAAATGCGGCGTTAAAAAAAGTCTAACAATAACATGTTAAAGACAGGGTTTAAAATGAGAAGTGAAAGTGCGATCGGAAAAGAAGGTCAGTATAGTAGAAAATAAATACAAAATGCCATAAAACCTTAAGGGTCGAAAACTCAATATCTAGACGAAAAATGCTAACAATGACAAAAAATAAAAGTAACAGTATTATTTCAACAATACGTAAAAAAATATGTAGAACACTGCAAAAAAAACAGATAAGATGGAAATATCGACATCAGACGAAGTAACACATATTGCAGTTTTGAATCTATAGAACGCAACTAAAACCAAGATCGAACAGGCACTCTACAATATGTGGAGGAACGAGAAGTCGGCGTGGGAGAGCCTTGAAATTGCCCAAATATCTTAAAAAGAAATTATTCAATATAATAAATGCCAATAAATAATTCAATAAATAAATGCCCTCCAGCTGCAACTAAATAAACAAAGTTTTGAAGGCAAGGACAAAACAACGATAAACCACCAAGCCAACAAAAGCTGTCCAATTCTAACATATGAAACGTCGTAAAATATTCGCGAAAATAATAGATTGTCTAGAGTTGTTGAAACTGGAATGGCACACTTAAGAAGACAAATAAACAAGAGACATTAAAGTTATGACAAAAAGGCTTCCATCAATAGCTAAATCTGAAAAAAATATCGCGGAACTAAACCAAAATGGGCTTAAATGCTTAAATGCGACAAATATATGTATAAGTTTATATATGTCCAGTAATCAGATCAGGTGGTGTTTTAGTTTACTCACTTCACTATTACGTCGCATATTTAGCTGCGAGTAAGTTGGTATGCATTGACACTTTTTCGTAGTACTTCACACAATTATACTCGTTATAGGTTCTAGAGCTATATCGCGTGAAGTCACTTTATTTCAAATATAGTACTGAGAATCAACAATGGCACGCAACACTTTGTTCTGGAATAGTTGAATGATGGATATATTAGATTTGCTAGGGGTACCCAATAGTTGGATTCCATATGACCAAATAGGCTTGACTATATACTCAAACAGCAATACCTTGTTTTCTAATGATGATAACCCCCAATAACAGAAAATGGGGAGGTGTTGTAAAACATCTGTATGACTTGCTCAAGATAATATCTAATAAATAACAACAATCGGATCTGAAACAATGAAGATTCAAATATTGGACCCTAAATATTTCAAATTTTTAATAAAAGAATTGGACAATAGAAACACGCAATATCATACTTCTCGGCCAATATCCGAAAAGATTTTAAAATTCGTAATAAAAGGACTACATCACGCAACGGATACAAACACAATTAAAACAGCTGAACAGGGCCACGAAGTTGTAAATATACATAATATAAAACGCCGTGCAACAAACGAGCCACTGCCAATGTTTTATATTGATTTGAATCCAAAAGAGAATAATACATATGTTTACGAGATTAACTATTTGGACCACGATGTCATTAAATATGAGCCACCAAACACAAAAAGAATCATCCGACAATGCGCCAAATGCCGAGCATATGGGCATACCAAAACATACTGCCGCAAGTTGTATAGATGTGCGAAATGCGCAGGAGAGCATGCGATCAATAATTGCACACGCAAAACACCATAAGTAAGTAAGTGACGATAAAGTAAAATGCGTCAAGTGTGACAGTGACCATCGTGCAAATTATAGGGGATGCCTAGTCCATAAAGATTAGCAACAAAAACTGTAAACTTACGGTCACCAAAATAGCCCATACCATCTACACATACACATACATCTTATACGCACAACCAACAGTCAAACGCAACCTAATACGCAGACAACGCCAATCACCACTGAACCTATGAGTACTATTAGTACATTAGAGGAAATGATAGGAAAATTTATGGAACAAATGAGTAAAATGATGAATTTACCCACCGTTGTTGTTATCAAGCTAGCTTAATGACTGATAGCCACTACAGCAAATACAAAAGCCATCTGGAATGCTAGTGGACTCCATTATCATGCCAGTGAGCTTAAAATGTTTTTATATGAACAAAATATTGATACCATAATGGAGTCCGAAACACATTTCAGGGATAAAAATTGTTTATGCATTCCGAAATACAAGCTGTATTACGCAAAACATCCAGATAATAAAGCACATGGAGGAACATCTCCAATTATCCGTAAAAACATAAAACACTGCGAAAGAGAGAAATATTTACAAGCCACCAGTGTAACTATTGAAAAAGTGCATGGGCCATTAACAACTAGTGCTATATATTGCCCACCTAGACACAACAAGGCAGAACAATACCACGGTTACTTTAACACGCTTTGTAATAGATTCATTACCGGAGAAGATTACAATGGAAAACATTTTATGTGGGGTTCTAGACTCATAACACCAAAAGACAGAGAATTGGTTAAAGCAATGAAGGAACATAATTTACAGCATATTTATACTGGCCAGTCAACATATTGGCCGTCAGAGAGAAATAAAATTCCCGATACCGTAAACTTTTGTGTTACAAATAATATTGATACCAAAAGTTGCAAAGCTGAGTCATGCTTCAATCTATCATTTGATCAATCACCAGTCGTTATAACAGTGAACTCAAATATTCTCAACAAAACAAAATCACCTTCTTTGCATTACACTAAAACCAACTGGCTATTCTTTAGAGAAAATTAGACAGTTTGTTATCAGTAAATTTACCTCTCAAAACAGAAAGAGATACAGAAATAGCAGCAAAAAATATAACCAAAACTATACAAGAAGCCACATTGTACGCAACAACTAATAGAACAACATATCAAATATTAATTATACTTAAATTTCATCATAAACTAAACAAAAAATTACTGAAAAGAGAAAACTGCGAAAAAGCTGGCAACAAATCAGAACAGAAGAAAACAAGAGAAAATTCAATAAGTCCATAAAAGAGCTGAAAGAGCTAATAAATAAGGAACAAAATCAAGAAATTCAAAACTATTTAGAAAACTCAACGCCAACTGATGCAACGGAATATTCTCTGTGGAAAGTAACAAAAAATATCAAAAAACTTCAACATCATAATCCACCCATTAAAAATGACAATAATTATATATTGAATTGATAATCAATGACCTACAATATCATTTCTATAAAAACACATAAAAACCGTGTTTATTCCATACCCATATGAAATACCCTCAACAGAAGAAAAGAAAATAACTGATTTTCTTAACACTCCGTTTCAAATGGATCTATACTTAAAGAAATCAATGATAAAAAAGCTCCTGGTTTTGACCTAATTACTGGAAGAATCTTGAAAGAGCTCTTAATAAAGTGTATCAAATTAATAACATTCATATTTATTCATTGTTATATCTTATGTATACAGCTGACCTACCGACCTTACGAAACACTACTGTTCCAACATATGCTGACGATACAATGTTTTATCATCACAAAAATCATATCAGCCACAAAAAACCTCCAACTTCATCTTAACAAAGTCGAATTGTGGTTGAAAACGTGGCGCATCAAAGCAAATGAGACAAAATCTACCCATATCACATTCACCCTTTGCAAAAAAACATGTCCCTCAGAAAAACTTGAATAATCATGAACTTCCGTAAGTATACAGCGCTAAATATCTGAGAATACATTTTGATCGACGTCTGACTTGGAGAAAACATATAATGACAACAGCTTGGGCTTAAAATAAACCAAATGTATTGGCTTATAGGGCGTAAATCTAAGTTATCTAATGCTAATTATAGCATTAGATAACAATCCCATCTGGACCTATGATATTGAAATGTGGGGTACTACTAGCAAATCCAACATAGATATCCTCCAGAGGTTCCAGAATAAAGTTTTGCAAGTCATTGTCGATGCCCCATATAACGTGTCCAACAAACTTATACAACGCGATATCAACATAGAGCCCATAGCGAGTATGATTCTAACTGCTAGTGCGAAGTACACTGAAAAACTATTAGTGCATCCTAATGCACTCGCCAAACAGTTAAATGTGCGTGATAACAGTAAAGTGCGTAGGCTCAAACGCAAACTACCATACGAACTGCTTAATAGAGTGACACATAGAGTGAAATTTAATAATTTCTAGAATAATTTAGAATAGTTCATTAGAATAAGTTAGGATAGACTTTAAAATGAGTTACAATAGTATCTAGAATAAGATTTAGATTATAAGTTGTGCAGCAGATCACTTAGTGAAGTGATCTTCTACATGGTTATGTTATAAAACGGAAATGAAACAATAATACTTTTTAGCTATACTTTGGCAGATTGTTGACGTTCCAAGATATTAATAAATAAGATATAATAATAACTTGGATTTGCGCCCGATGCTCTGCTTGGGGGAGTTGACGACGATCGATATTCACTGGTGGACCTGTTCTTCTATGCAGGGTAAACGTTACATGGGCGAATTTTGTTTCATTAGATTTAATGCGCCATGTCTTTAACCATAATTGTATTTGCTCCAGATGCGTTTGTCGGTTTATTGATGCTGTGACTGGATCTTCATGGGATGCTAAAATTGCTGTGTCGTCTGCGTATGTTGCTACAATAGTTATTTTAGTGGTGGGCAGATCGGTAGTATACAGAAGATACAGTACTTTGTAAACCCAGTACACTACCTTGCGGAACTCCTGAATAATGGGATGTAATTCGGTATGTTCATCGCCTCTATTTACAGTAAAATGAGTATCAGTGAGCTACGATTTTATTAACTGATGGTCCAAATGAGGGAGAAGTTTCTTTAGTTAAACCTGCAAGCTCGTATGCCTTACCTTGTCAAAAGCTCGAGATATATCTAGGAAAACAGCCGAACAATATATTTTGGCATTAAGGTAAGTGTTTATTTTGTTTACAGATCTATGCACTTGTTTGATAGTCTCATGGTTATTGCGAAACCCAAACTGATGTTCTCGAATAATTTTTCTTTTTTCTATTATACAGTTTAGCTTCTTTATGTGTAGTTTCTCGAAAACTTTTGAGATTATCGGTAATAAACTTATAGGCCGATAGGAAGTCACATCTTTTAGTATTTTTTCTAATTAGTTGTCATTCTGGATCCCCATCTCTCTATTTTTTGTATTGAAATCACCTCCTATTATAAATTTTTCTCCCAGGCTACTTAGAACATTGAAATAATTTTCCTTTTTTTGGTTGTATCTTGGAAGACAATAAATTGCGGCTATTATAACCTTGTATGTGTTTGATTTAATAGTTACTGCTGATACCTGATTCTCTGCTGTACTGAGCCCAGGTTATTGATGGTGGGAAATGTTCTTTTTTATTATTGTTGCACTTCCTTCTCTTGCGGTGGTAGCTGGATGTATGGTATGATAAAATGCGTATCTTCTAAATTTTATAAAGCATTCATTTGTTAAATGGATTTCTGATATTAGGCAAATATCTATTTTTTGCATATCTAGGAATACTTGTAGGGTAGCGAAATGTTGCTGGATTTTATTAGCATTCCAAATTGCTTTTCAGATATCTTTATTTGCCATTTCAGGTTTTTTGGGGAATTTTTCATTTCTAGTTTTTCAATCTTATTGGATAAATATTCGATAGCTTTTTCTTGTTTGTGCAGCTTACCTATTAGTTTAAGTAGCAATTCGTTGATGGTTGCAATATCTTCCTTTGTGTCTCTTTGGTTATTTTGACTGATACTTTGGGCATGAGTCATTTCACCATTAACGTTTTTATATTATTTAGATTGTTTCTTTTAACTCATTGTTTCTTGAACTTTAACATGAGATACTCTATTTCTCCTCTCTTGTAGTGTTTTAGCAACTATACATATTCTATAGCTTGCCGGATGCGCTTCATTGCAGTTTGCATATTTTGGCTTAGCTTCTTTGGGTTTTTTACACTGTGTGGTGATATGTTTACCTGAACATTTTACACATTTAGCTTCTCTTGTGCAGATTTTTTTTGTGTGTCCAGGTAATTGGCATATTTTTCATTGCGGTATTAGGTGTTAAATATATGACTTGTCTCGATACAAGAGCCAGCATAGAAAGGAGGAAGAAAAGTAAGTAGAGGGCGCTGTAACTTGTATCAAGTGGGTATAAATTACCAGGGATCAAAATAGAGTTTCTCTTTTGTTCCAAGGCCATAAGTAGTGTATTAATTCCGTCCCTCCCCGAAATATAAGTGATTTGTAAAATTAAGTTCGATTTTTTTACAATTTCAAGACTCTCCCGCACCAACCCTTTGTTCATCCACGCATTGTAGAGAGTCTGTTCGTTGTGGGTTTTAGTTGTGTTCTCTAGACTCAAAACTGCAATATGTGATACGCCTAATGTCGATATTTCAATTTTATCTGTTTTTCGTACAGTGTTCTTATCCATATTTTTTTACGTATTTTAAAATAATACTGTTATTTTTATGTTTCAAATTATCCTACACTGCATTTGTGCTCGAGATGTTGATTTTTCGACCCTAAAAGCTTTATGGCATTTTGCATTTATTTTCTACTGTACTGACCTTTTTTCCGATCGCACTTTCACTTTTTCACCAGACTTTAAAATGTTATTGTTAGACTTTTTTTTAACGACGCATTTGTGACACAGATGTTGCACTTCTGTTTCGATTTCGATAATATAAATGAGTGTGAAATTAGTTGTTTCCTGTTGATATAAGATTTCATCTAAAGGCAAGTAATTTTTAACACAATTTATATAAATGTTAATATATTTTAGATTATTGATCTATTACTCAAAATTGATGTCCTAAAAATAACGGAATATTTGTAAGAGAATTACGTTACCTCATGGTATCGAAGAATGTTTAATAATATATATATATATATATATATATATATATATATATATATATATATATATTATATATGGTAATTATTTACAATATTAGCACTTAGCAACAGTGTCATTTAGTTATTTTAATTTAATAATATTTAATGACAATAATAAGAATAACCATTAATAACACTATAAAAATTCAAATTTGCTCTTGTTGTTCTGCATCGTTAAAAATTTGAATCAAGCTTTCCATGACGTCTTGCTTTATTAAAGCTCCATCTTTGGATAACACTATAGGCGTTCCCGAATCATAAGGATTAACGATGTGTCTGAAATTTAAAAATGAATTCGGTTACTGTATCTAATTGTTTTTAAGATTATTTTACATTATTCTCTCTTGTTTAATGCGCTTATTGAATATCCTTGATGGAAGCCGTAAGTTTGCTTAGATTTTCATCTTCAATCATGCCCTGATATTCTGCAATACCGGCTATCATTTTTTCCCTTTCAATGTAATACACCAATTTAATTTGTTTACCAATCTAAAATGTAGTAAATCGTAAAAGTAATATAAAATAATTTAACATTTGCATAATTTGAAATGCTATTGAATAAAAAAAAACTGTTAAAATAACCCCTACCTGACTGTAGTAAAGAATAATTTTTTGATTGTTTTATATGTAGCGGTATTTAAAGACAATTAGATGGCGGCGCCTAAATTGTCCCCATGTCTCATGAATATATGGTTGCCTAAATTAATGTTACAATAGTCGCCTTTGAAATATAGAATTGTATCAACGCTACGGCAAATGCACGTGTCAAAGTCACCCCACCGGAGCTATAGCTTTAACCGAGTTGTTTGTGAATTACAAATACACAGCGACTTAGTTGAATTCAATGTTTTAATTGCCCATCACAGAACCGATTCTAACAATTATCAAAATCGTTCAGCGTTTATCATTTGCATAATTTTATTATTTTACATATGTTTGTAAGAATACCCGTCATTTCATGCATAACTTTAAACGCATCATTTATCACTTATTGCCTCTTGAGACATTTTAATTCCTAATTAATTCCTTATTTCCGCCAATGGGTTCTACATTACCTATATTTCATATGAAGGAACAATTTATTTTAAAAAGTTATAATTGCATATATATGACAATATGAATATGAAGACACATCGGTCCTAAGGCTTGCAGGTGCATCAAAAATTCAAATAAAACTATTATAATATATAATAGGACTACAACATAATTTAATCTAATTACAGTTCTTTTCTACGATTTTCATATTTTTATGAGGCTAAATGGTGCGATGACCGATACATCTAAACTTAGGAGTTTATGTTGGAACATATTTGTGGTGGCATTATCATCTTCTACTCGCTATTCGACAAGTCGCAAAACAGTAATTTTAGAGTAAAATAACTATTTTTCCGTTTTCAACAAAATATTAAACGAATATTTAAGAAGATGTGAGATAAAAGTATGAATTGCACCAGATGGGTGCGTGAGTGAAAACGGACCAAGTAGTCCAGAAATTATAATTTGGCTATAAGACAGTGTTTAAGACGAACACCACAGAAAAGCAGTAACGATGTGGTCATTATATGTAACTATTCAAATAAAATTAATTAAAAAGTATATTATACTGCAATCCCAATCGGCGATTAACCAAAATATCAAGAACAGCCTTTCTATGCTATTGAGTAATATACTTTTGAAAAAAACAATACGGAGGGGGCTTCCTCAAGTTTAGCATTCACGGAAGGGCTACGACCGTGAAGCCCTTTAGAACGAAAGCCAACGGTAAGTTACGAAAAAATAGTGTAACTAAAATCTGCACACTCGATGTTTGATAGGATGGGAACGCCTCCCTTGCGATTCGGGCGACAATATCGTGGTACGCAGACGGTTCTCTCACTCGCATCACTCGTTGAAATGACGAATGATAACATTATCATAGTACATACTATGACAAGCATATTTCTGCTGGAAACACTGCCATGCCTGACGATGATAATGCGTTTATATGTAAGGTCAAAAAGACTCAATCTTAGTTTGAGGATTCTCAGAATATATTCAAACATCTTCCTTAGCGAGCACGGTCGCCTTATCTCAACATAATTGAACCGTTAGAGTGAGTCGTATTTGTACGAGAATGGAACAAACAATATTCCTTTGGAAACTATTAAACTCTCTACGAAACTATTCTTCGAAGAATTGTAGCTGTTGTTAAACAAATGATGACAGTGAAATGACCCAAACTCTTACTAATAAATAAATGTTGCGTATATGTCAGATGTTGTCGTTGAAACAATACACATTCATTCATTTCCCAGCTATACTTTTGTAAAAATCAAACCATCAGTATTCATAATGATAAATTGATAAGCAAAAGTTACGTGCAGAGTAACAGCGCTAAATATATTGAAAATGATCCTATCGGATTCACTTCAGTATTGATGTATTGTGAATACCTTACGCAACCATGAAAAGCCTTAAAATATTAGATTAGAAGTCGGAAAATGATACTGTCTTAAAACCGTCACAATTGCATATGTTAACCTTCTATATCAAAAACACCAATGATATATATTTCCAACAAAACTAATGGCAGTACAACAAAAACGAACCGAAAAGCACAAGGACAGCTCAATTAATAAATAATATTTTAATATAAGTAATGATAAATCGGGTATAATAATTATTGTCTCGTTTATCTTCAAAATAATGGGCGAATCGGTAGAATCGAGCTGTCCTTGTGCTTTTCGGTTCGTTTTTGTTGTACTGCCATTAGTTTTGTTGGAAATATATATAATTGGTGTTTTTGATATATATATATATATATATATATATATATATATATATATATATATATATACATATATATATGAAATATTAACTAAAATATACCTACATGTTCCCCTAAAAAAAAAACTGAATATGACAGCAGAATTGTTAGTTGTCAATTTACAAAAAGCACCATGGAACAATAACATAACACTTACAATCAAACGACAGACGAAAAGCGTAAAACCATAAAAATTGGCAACAATCTGATAAAACTTTAGGCCGCATTTACTTGGTCATAAACATATTCTGAAAAACTTAAAAATCAAAAATTATGCGCCAAGCAGTGGAAGATTGATCCCTATAAATCTAAACTACAAGAATCACTGCTACCAATCACATCTAAATTATTCGAAAAGTTTTTTTGAACGGCTCAATCTAATTGCTGAAGAAAAACATCTCATTCCTGCTGACTAGTTGGTGTAACAAAAAAACATTCAATACATAATATTCAACCACATTTCGAGACCTGACCCAAGTTTTTGAAAAAATATAGTACAATGGTCTTATATAACAAATTAGATAAGCAGATGATTCAGACCCTCAAATCATATATTTCGTATCGTTATTTCAAAATAACATGCGATGAAGAATGTTCACATTTGAAATCCATCTTTGCCGATAAACCAAAATTATTACAAAAATATTGCTGTTCTTGGATCAATATTCTATTTACACTAAACTAATGATATTATTAAAAGAGTAACACTGACCATATTTGCTGATGAAACTACTCGCTAAAAGTAGCAATATTCAGATGAGTGTAATAGAGGACAAACTGCTGTCAATAAATTTACTGAGTACACCAAAGCTTACACACAAAATGTGATGGTTGCTTGGACGAGACTATCCGAATTAACACCCCACAATAAACTGTTATTATACAAACAAATCTTGAAACCAGCCTGGACCTAAGCTGTGCAATTATGAGGTTGACATCTAAAACATCTAATATTAACATAATCTATACCTATCAAAATAAAACTCTTTCCAACAGTGTTAAAACGTCCGTTCGGCAACAGTGATCTTAACAGGAGGTTGAAGAGACAAAATACCCTTTGCTCTAATGTAGTTAGATGTAAAAATTGCATCGAATTAACCTCTAATTATTATCACTAACGTCTTAAAAGATTTTGTAGGTTTTTGACAACTGGATGGATTACTAACAAGACAAATCGAATTTTGTATATTGATTCGGTTACATGTTCCGACGCGTCAAACAGTATCTTTTTACCATGGTAATATGAGAAGGAAAATTTCGCTACGATTTTACATCTTTACAAAACGCACTTGGCGGTGTATGGGCGCGGTCGCCATCTATATATGACGAACGTTGAAAATTTTGGTCGGAAGAATTATATGTGGATGGGCCATCTAAGCTATTTAAAGCTTAGATCTGGACGGATGAAGAACAATACAAAGAAAACCTCACTAGAGTGTTGCAGTTAACAATTAGTAATATATACACCATATGTTCTTGGATATAAAGGTAGTCGAACAGTAGAACGCTGAATCGCTAAGGGAATTAAACTTTTCTATATCAAACTATTCAATAAACAAACTGTCGTTTTACAGTTCACTACAATTAATAAACTTCAATTTAATCTATACAAATAATTGTAGATTCCTAAAAATGCAATTTCAATTATGATTACTTAAACAGTTACTTAAAGAAATATATAATTGTAATATTATTTACTTACATAAGACCAGCATCCTGTATAACCTTCTCTGCTTAAGTATTATGTTTATGCCTGTCCTTTTCTATTGATATACATCTGCATCTAGAATTAATATTAATTAATAAATTAAGACTTTACTTGATATTTGTGTATAACTCCTTTTAAATAGAAATCTTATAGTGCTTATTTAATTTACATACCTATCATAATTAGTATGCCGGTCTTTTTCCACAGATGCACATCTGCATTTAGAATGTAACATAATTTGAGATCTCCAGAACTCATTTAATATTCATCCATGCTTTTACCTACCATATATCTCCTTTTTAGCAAGCTCGACACATATGCATCTACAAAATAACATATCATTTTGGATGAATTGTTTTTTACATTTTTGTCACTTTATATAATTTCACAGTATCTCTGCTGCATCTATGAATCGTGTACTCTTTAAAACCATTTTATTTTAATACGTCCACTGTTAATATGTAATGCTTCTCTGTTTATTTCCTTTCTGTTTCTTTTTATTTTTCATCTAGATTTTCTGAACGACAACAAAATGTAAATATCCTCTTAAATTTATAGGTTGATCTTAATCAATAATTGGTTTTATTCCATGTCATATTGCAAATTAAGCAATTGCTTAGGGTATCATTTTTTTACAACATAAACCGTTTAAAAGAATGAGATATTCGGCACTGAATTTACTATATATAAATATTTTAATGTATTCTTATTGTGATATTTGTCATTAATTTGTTAGAATTGAATATAGAGTAGAATTATATTGATCTTTGCCTAATAGAGTTGTTTATGTAATTTACATATATATACTTATAACTATTGTATCACAATATTCCCTTGTTCCCCTTATTTTAGTGTTTAATCGTCGAAATACCTGTCGTATTTCCTAATAGTTCTACAGTCTATTATTTTATAATTATTAAGGGTCTAGTTTTGATTAAAATTTCACACCTAAGAGAGTCCATAAAATAGGTTAAAAATATAATAAACTGTTAATTACTCCAAAATAAAATATACTAACTTACGACTAACTATTAGACTTACTAATCTAAAATTACTTATCTAAAACATGATAATTTTATGATATTCATAGGATTATTAAAATGAATATTTATAAACATTTACATGTCATATTTTTATTAACAGCTTCTTTTTGGAATGGAAGGAGTATTAAAAAATTTTAAGGAGCTACCTTTTATTTAGTCGGCGTTTGACCTTCACAGAGTAAAGACGTGTTCGGAGAGACTAGAAATGAAAAACATTAGGCCTGTGGCCCCAAAAACCCGAAATGGCAAATAAAGATATCCGAATAGCAATTTGGAATGCTAATGGAATCCAGCAACATCACGCTACCCTACATGTATTCCTAGATATGCAAAAAATAGATATTTGCCTAATATCCGAAACCCATTTAACAAAAGAATCCTTTATAAAATTTAGAGGACATACATTCTATCATACCATACATCCAGCTAACACCGCAAGAGGAGGAAGTGTAATAATAATAAAAAAGAACATTTCCCACCATCAAGAACCTGGGCTCAGTACAGCAGAAAATCAGGTAACAGCAGTAACTATTAAATCAAGCAGATACAAAGTTACAATAGCCGCAATTTATTGTCCTCCAAGATACAATCAAAAAAAGACAAATTATTTGAATGTCCTAAGCAACCTGGGAGAAAAATTTATAATTTGAGGTGATTTTAATGCAAAAAATACAAGATAGGGATCCAAAATGACAACAACTACAGGCAAAGAACTGCATCAATACAGCATTTAGATTAAAACACGTCCCAGACATTTGGAAGATGGCGGATATTATAATGATCCCAAAACCTGTGAAGTCACTAAACGAAATAAAATCCTATAGACCTATATCACTGCTGCCAGTAATATTTAAGGTTTTTGAAAAACTCCTGTAGAAAAGAATAAAACCGATCATAGAGCGAAAAAACCTAATACCAATACACCAGTTTGGGTTTTTTAACAAACACTCAATAATTGACCAGGTCCACAGAATAACAGATGTTAGCGAAAAAGCCTACGAAAGTCAAAAAGTATGCTCAGCTATATTCTTAGGTGTAGCACAAGCCTTCGATAAGGTTTGGCATGAAGGATTTGTTCATAAACTACAGAAAATGCTACCAAAACAACACACTGAACTGTTAAAATCATACATTACAATCAGAATGTTTAGAGTCAAGCAAGAAGATACTTGCTTTACAATAAAGAAGCTAAAGTAGGTCTACCACAAGGAAGTGTACTGGGACCAATGCTTTATCTACTTTACACTTGTGATATACCACAAATGGAAAATATCACGATGACTACATTTGCTGATGATACTGCGATTATAGCTGTCGGAGACAATAGTGAAGAAGCCTCACGAAAATTACAATAGGCAAGTGACAATATTAATAATTGGACACAAGCTTGGAAAATAAGAATTAATCAAAGTAAATCTGTACATATCCAGTTCACCTATAAACAAACCGTACAAGCACCAATAACATTAAATAACACTATTATTCCATATAGCAACAACGCTAAATATCTCTTTTTTTTATTACTCTTCGTGAGTCCACAATCTGCCCTATTGGCAATAAGTATTTCTTCTGTTTATATTATATATACATGGCATATATATATATAAAATATTATCTGTATAAAATGTATAAAATATTATCTTAATTAATTAGACTTATTCTAATGCTTATTCTAAACTCTACATATGTCCAGTAATCAGATCAGGTGGTGTTAAACGTTTTAGTCTACGCACTTCACTATCACGTCGCATATTTAGCTGATTAGTGAGTACATTGGGATGCACTGACACTCTTTCGAAGTACTTCACACAAACACGTTGGATTACACTCGTTATAGGTTCTAGAGGAATATCGCGTTGTATCACTTTATTTGAAATATAGTACGGAGCATCAACAATGGCACGCAACACCTTATTTTGGAACCGTTGAATGATGGATATATTAGATTTGCTAGCGGTACCCCATAGTTGAATTCCATATGTCCAAATGGGCTTGAGTATAGACTCATACAGCAATACCTTGTTATCTAATGATAACTTGGATTTGCGCCCAATGAGCCAATACATTTGATATAATTTTAGTCCTAGTTGTTTCCGTTTAGAGAGTATGTGCTTCTTCCAGGTTAGGCGTCGATCTAAATGCATACCAAGATATTTGACATGCTCTGCTTGGGGGAGTTGACGATGATTGATATTTACTGGTGGACACGTTCTTCTACGCAGGGTAAACGTTATATTTTTTTTTTTTTTTTTTTTTTTATAATTATATACATTGTTACTAGTCGTTGCCGACTAACCTACAATTTGTCCTTATAATAGCTTAAATCTAGGTATATATCTAATAGGACTCATCAGTCCTACATAGTCTCTAACATAATAATAATTGTTTTAACACTTTGAGTTTTTTCTAATGCACCTCACTGCACTACACTACAACACACTACACAAGTTCAAATGGTTTGGTCCTTTTGAGTCTGCGTCCGGTTTTGGTGTTGTCCAAGAGTTGTAATACTTCGAAATTAACATGAGAGTGAAGTCTCTCCTCATGTCTCTTTGCAATTCTTTTAATTTCTTGATTGACAGTCGGTATCTGAAGATCTCGATGTAAATAAATGGTCCGGTAATATCTGGGTGCACCTACGATGCTTCTTAGGACTTTGTTCTGGAAAACTTGTATTAGATTTATGTTGCTTTTTGCGGAACATCCCCATAATTGTATTCCGTATGTCCATATAGGTTTTAATATTTGTTTATATAGAAGTAATTTATTATGTATAGTTAATTGAGATTTTCTTCCAATTAGCCAATACATTTTTCTATATTTTAACTCAAGTTCTTTTCTTTTCTTTTTGACATGTTCCTTCCACCGTAGTTTTGCATCAAGTGTCATTCCGAGATACTTAGCATTATTGCTGTATGGTATGACAGTGTGGTTTATGGTCAATGGTGTAAGCGCGGCCTGTTTATAGGTGAATTGAACATGCATAGATTTGTTTTGGTTAATTTGTATTTTCCAGATTTGGGTCCATTTATTTATAGCGTCAGTAGCCTGTTGTAGGTTTCGGGTTGCTTCTTCGCTATTGTTTCCGACAGCAAGAATAGCAGTATCATCAGCAAATGTAGCCATTGTAATGTTTTCGATTTGTGGTATATCACATGTATAAAGTAGGTACAGAATTGGCCCCAGTACACTTCCTTGTGGTACACCTGCTTTAGCTTCTTTTATTGTAGAGTAAGCTTCCTCTTGTTTCACTCTAAACATTCTGGCTGTGATGTAAGATTTTAATAGTTCGGTGTGTTGCTTCGGTAATATTTTCTGTAGCTTATGGACGAGGCCTTTGTGCCATACCTTGTCGAAAGCTTGTGCTACATCTAAGAATACAGCTGAGCATACTTTATTATCTTCATAGGCTTTTTCAATAACATCTGTTATTCTATGCACTTGATCAATCGTTGAATGTTTGGTAATAAACCCAAACTGGTGTGTTGGTATTAGGTTTTTTCTCTCTATAATTGGTTTTAATCTTTTCAAGAGGAGCTTTTCAAATACCTTAGCTATCATCGGTAACAGTGAGATAGGTCGATAAGCTTTTATATCATTTGGTGATTTTCCAGGTTTTGGAACCATTATTATTTCAGCCATTTTCCAAACGTCTGGGACATATTTCAGTCGAAATGCTGCATTGATTAAGTTAGTGAGCTTTATAATACCCTTTCTTGGCAGATTGTGCAGCAATTGCCCTGTTATTAAATCATAGCCTGGTGATTTATTTGGCTTGATGTTAGTTTTAATAACGTTGGTGACTTCTTTCGGAGTTGTTAATTGAATTGTCGAATTTTCGCCGTCTATGTCCGGTAAAGTATGTTCAATTTCACTTTCGTTTGGTTTGAAAGTTTTCTCTAAATGGTCAGCGAATGCTTCTGCTTTCTCCAGGTTGCTGCGTGCCCAACTTCCATGCATGTTTCTTATCGGAGGACTATGTAGACAGGATCGTTTTAGGTATTTAGTGGCTTTCCAGAGCGAGTAGTCTGTGTTCTTGTCATCTGTTAAATTTCGTAGATAGTTATTTATGGAATTGTTTTTAATTTCCAAAATTTCCCTCTTCAACCTTTGTGTTATGTTGTTTAAGATATTCTTATTTTCAGGTGTTCTATTTTGCTGCCATTTTTTCCGTAGTTTTCGTTTTTCAGCTACCATTTCCTTGATTTCTTTCGGGTAATTTATTCCTTTGGTTGAAGTTTTAATTTCTGGAGTGTTATTCCAAGCAGCCTGTTGGATGTCTGCAACGAATTTTTCGGTTTCATAATTTAATTGGTCTTCTGTCTTAAGGGGAACATTTAGTTGAATTCGATTGTTTATTTCTTCAACAAATCCTTCCCAGTCTGTCCTCTTGTTGGTTAATGTTGGATTTTGTTGTTTTCTTATAATGTTTTCACTCAGCGTCAAAATCACAGGTGTGTGATCTGAACTTAAGTCAAAATTTTCTTCAACTTCCATGTAGTTAGTGGTTATGTTTCTAGCTATAAAGAAGTCTAACAGGTCTGGAGTTTTCTCTGGATCGGTAGGCCAATAAGTTGGTTTTCCTGTCGACATGTAACTGCACCCTAGCTCAGCAGCTGCTTTATGTAATTCATTACCTTTAGTTGTCGTCATTCTAGATCCCCATCTTGTATTTTTAGCATTGAAATCACCACCGATTATAAATTTTTCTCCTAGGTTGTTTAGAACATTCAAGTAATTTTCTTTTTTTTGGTTGTATCTTGGAGGGCTATATATGGAAGCTAATGTAACCCTGTATTTGCTAGATATAACAGTTACTGCCGTTACCTGATTTTCTGCTAAACTGAGTCCGGGTTCTTGATGATGGCATATATTATTTTTTATTATTATTGCACTTCCTCCTCTTGCTGTGTTAGCTGGATGAATGGTGTGGTAAAAGTAATATCCTCTAAATTTAATAAAGGATTCCTTTGTCAAATGGGTTTCAGATATTAAGCAAATATCTATTTTTTGCAATTCTAGGAATACTTGTAGGTCAGCGTGATGTTTCTGAATCCCATTAGCATTCCAAATTGCGATGCGGATGTCTTTACTTGCCATTTTTAGTTCTTGAGGCCACCGCCCTATTGTTTTCGAGTTTAAGTAATCTTTCAGAAAACGATTCAATAATCTTTTCCTGGTTGTCCAGCTTTGCTATAAGTTTCAATAGCAGTTCGTTGGTTGTAACGTCTTCTTTTTTTGTTTCTTTTTGAGCGGTTTGGTTTATGCTTTGAGCATAGGTCATTTCATCGTTGATTTCGTTGTACATTTTTGGTTGTTTATTTTGAGTCACTGTTTTTTGCTCTTTAGCCTGACTGATTTTATTTCTTCTCTCTTGGAATGTTTTCGCAACTACGCATCCTCTGTAGCTTGCTGGATGCGCTTCATTGCAATTCGCACATTTCGCTTTTGTTCCTTTGGGTTTTTTGCATTCTCCCGTGATGTGTTTTCCTGAGCATTTTACACACCTTGGTTCCCTTTTACAGAATTTTTGTGTGTGTCCATGTAATTGGCATCTCTTGCACTGTGGCACAAGATTTGCCTTTCTAAGAGGTTCTATTTTTACTTCGACTCCTAGAATTTGTTTAATTTCATAAATTGCTTTTATGTCCGTGTTATGTTGGAATGATAACATAAACAGTGGTAAAGGCTTCTTCTGGACAACTATTTCTCCATTGTTATTTTTATTTCGTTCTTTTTTCAGGATATTTGTGACGTCAGTACATTTAAGTCCATTTTTTATTAACTCTTCCACTATTTTAGTAGTTTTAGCTGTCGGTGGAAGCCCTCTTGCCATTACTTTAATGTCTCTGGTTTGCTTATCTTCATACGAGTGCCATTGTAATTTTAGGAATTCCAAGCACTCAGCAATTTTCGTAAAAGTTTTACGACATTCGGCGTTTAATTTGATTTGTCCATTGTTTAATGTTGTTGCTCTAAATAGTATATTATTTGTTTTCATTGTTTCATATAGCAAGTCAAAGTCTGTGACATTACTTACTATAATTGGAGGTGGTCTCGGCACTTTTATTTCTTTATTCAATTCTTGTGCTTTAATGGTTTTTGGTTGTTGTGGTGAAGCTTCAGGTGTGTAGTTTGCTTTTCGTTTCTTATTTCTTTTAACTGTTATCCAGCCTACTTCTTTTTGCAATTCTTCCTCGTCTGTTTCATAGTTTACAGGCAATTTGTTTTCAGTGCACTGGTTCACTACGGGAATGCTAGTTGGATTGTATGTGTTTTGGTTTTTTATTAGGAGTTGTAGTGCATCTAATTGTTTTTGCATATTTGTTAGTGCAATTTCCAGATTCCGTCGGGCTGTTTTTTCGTTAATATACGCATTATAGAGAGCTTGCTCATTTTGCGTTCTCTTATGGTTTTCTTGACAAAAGATTTGATTCTGTTGTGCCAGATAAGCTTCACCTGACGTTGAGGATTGTGTTTCCATCTCATTTAGTCTCTGGTTCTCTCTATTAATCATTTTTATTTAATGAATAGTTTAATTCACGTTTTTACAAAAATTTCAGTACCGGTATTTGTTTCAGAACCGTTATAACGCCGCATTTGTGGTACAGATGATGCACCTCCGACCCTTAACAGCCCCCAAAATTTTACCTTTGTTACTTTATTGCAGTGACCATCGTTTTAAACACATTTTCACTAAACATTTAACGCGCAGTTTTAACACTGTTATTGTCGTCACGGTTTTTACTTATTTTTTAAAATCGCATTTGTGGCACAGGTAGTACACTTTCAAATTTATTACACTGACCGTCGCTCCAAACACGTCTTTACTCTACGAAGGTCGAACGACAACTGTATTTGCTCCAGGTGGGTTTATTGATGCTGTGACTGGATCTTCATGGGATGCTAAGATTGCTGTATCGTCTGCATATGTTGCCACAGTAGTTATTTTTGTGGTGGGCAGATCAGCCGTATACAGAAGATACAGTACTGGACCCAGTACACTACCTTGCGGAACTCCTGAATATATGGGATTTAATTCGGTATGTTCATCGCCTTGATTTACAATAAAATGTCTGTCAGTGAGATACGATTTTAGTAGCTGATAGCCCGGATGAGGGAGAAGTTTCTTTAGTTTAACCTGCAAGCCCGTATGCCATACTTTGTCAAAAGCCTGAGATATGTCTAGGAAAGTAGCCGAACAATATCTTTTGGCATTTAGGTCAGCGTTTATTTGGTTTACAAGTCTATGCACTTGTTCTATAGTCCCATGCTTATTGCGAAAGCCAAACTGATTTCTATTATATAGTTTAGTTTTTTTATGTATAATTTCTCGAAAACTTTCGAGAATATTGGTAATAAACTTATAGGTCGGTAGGAGGTTACATCTTCTGGTATTTTTCCTGGTTTAAGTATCATTAATATTTTAGCTACTTTCCAGATACTAGGGAAGTAATTAATTCGTAGCATAGCAATAAAAATATATGTTAATAGTTTTATAGCCTTTTCTGATAGTTCTTTTAAAATTTTGCCAGTAATTAAGTCATAACCAGGAGCTTTTTTAATATTAATCTCTCTCATTATTGTATGTTTAACTTTTTTGACCGTTAATTTCTCGTGCGGTAAATCCATTTGAAATGGCGAATCTAGAAAGCTAGTAATTTTATTTTCGTCATCTTTATGTAGCTGAGACTGGAAAGGTTTAAAAACATTTTTTAAGTGTTTTGAGAAAATGTCGGCCTTCTCTTTATTGCTTCTCGCCCAATTATTTTCGCTTGTTTTAATAGGTGGGTTATGCTGCTGGGATCTCCTAAGCTTTTTTGTTGCTTTCCACAACGAATAGTCTGTAGCCTCAGTTGATGTCAAGTTTTCTAGGTATTCTTGAATGCCTTGGTTTTGTTCAATTTGGGTTAGATCTCTCAGCTCTTTTATGGCCCTATTAAATTTTTTTTTGTTCTCTTCAGTCCTTTGCTGTTGCCAATTTCGTCGTAACTTTCTTTTTTCTGCTATCTTTATCTGTATTGTACATGATATATGTGTATTTTTTCTTGGAAATGTTTCACTGTTGGTAGTCGCAGAATATGCTGCCTCCTGTATATTTTTTGTAAGATTTATTGCTGCTATTTCTATATCCATTTCAGTTTGTAACGGTAAGTTTAGAGAGATATTTTGGTCTAAGTTTTCTCTAAATGAGGGCCAGTTAGTTCTATTATTGCATAGAGAAGGGGGTTTATCTTTGATAGTAATTTTTGAAGAAATTGTTACTATTATTGGTGAATGATCAGAAGACAGGTCGAAACATGATTCTGCCTGACACTTTTTTGGATCAATATTTTTTGTAATACAGAAATCTATTGTATCTGGTTTTTTATTTCTGTCTGAAGGCCAATATGTTGGTTCACCAGTAGAGATATGTTGTAAGTTATCTTTCCTTATGGCTTTGAGCAGTTCTCTACCTTTTGAGGTTATTATTCTTGAACCCCACATTAAATGTTTTGCATTATAATCTCCTCCTGCTATAAATCTATTACCTAGCGTACTGAAGAATTCTTGAAATTGTTCTGCCTTGTTGTTATGTTTGGGTGGGCAATAAATCGCAGAAATTGTTAATGGTCCATGGGCTTCCTCTACGGTTATACTGGACCTTGGGGAAATGTTTTATTTAGTTCAATCAACAGTAGCGCTGCGATCGCAAATTGTAATTGGCTAGTTTAAATTCCTGGTGCCGCCACACATATGGAACGTGATTGGTCGATCAAATTGTGTGGCGTCAGCATTTTCTATGGGCGTCCATTTTTAAATTTATTGTTTGTAGGTTTTGGTTTTTGTTTAGAACAAGAAATTCTCGTTTTCTGCCGGCATATTTTCTGTTTTACATTAATTATTATGGAGTAATAATATAAAAATTCATGACAATGCGTCAGTGTAGTAAAAGATGTAGTGTACCGAGGTAAAAATCTACTACGGAAATTAAATATTCCCAAAGAATGATCTCGTTCCTTTCCAAAAATGGGTTGATCAAGTAAATGTTAAATATATGACTTGTCTCGATACAAGAGCCACTATAGAAAGGAGGAAGAAAA